>NW_027529696.1:52549-61734 GCF_008692635.1 Crocuta crocuta
GTCCGTTTGTCGTGGAACTTGGGATGGATGTGGGGGCAGCTCCTGCTATTTCTTTATCAAATAATTGAATAGACCATCGCTTGGCAGGTGCCGCCTTTGCATCGCTGGACACAGGGAGAGAAGGAGGTGCAGGTGCCTGGGAGTCCCTGAGTGCAGGGACAGAANGAGCTGGCTGTCAGCACAGAGCCCGACGCGGGGCTCGAACCCACGAACCGTGAGATCATGACCTGAGCCGAAGTCGGACGCTTAACCAACTGAGCCACCCAGGCGCCCCGAGAATGACAATTCTTGATGGCCCTTGCTGCATCCACGGAACCAGGAAGGGAAGTGGTAGCAGCCCCTGTGCTTCTCTAGGCGAGGAAATGGAAAGGACATGTCGGGACGCGTCCCTGGGCCTCCACGGCAAGGCAATGGAAGTCAAGGCAGGCTGCTGTTTTTCCCGTGACTGGTCAATGGAGAGCCCATCGCGGGGCGGTTCCCTGTGCGTCTCTGGAACACAGGAATCCACCTGGAGGCAGGTCCTCATCCGTCCCTGGGCACGGGAACGGGGTGCCCATTGCCTGGCCGCTCTCACTTCATCCCTGGACACAGGAATGGAATGAGATCCTGTTCGGTTCCATCACCGGCTGGGGAAGAAAAACAACAAAACAAAACAAAAAAACCTTCACGGCTTGGGTCCCCTATGCCTCTGAAACAGGAATGCAAGTGGCGGTAGATTCCTGCGGGTCCCTGGGCGCGGAAATGGAGAAACCTGGCCAGGGCGGGTCCTTCCCTGTGCCTGAACAGAGACATTCAAAGGGAGGCTGTTCCTTGTGTGTTCCTGGGGGCCTGCGCGCGGGAAGTAAAACAGCGCCTCAGGAGTGTGTCCCTCAGCTTCCTGGACGCGGGAGTGCACGGGGGTGGGTGGTGGGTGGGAGGAATCAGGTCAGTGTGAGTCCAAAAGCAGAGGAATAGAACGTGCATCGCTTGGAGGGTTCCTGTGCATATGGGACACAGGAATGGGAGGGACAGCACAGGGTCCCTGTGCGTCCTTGGGCGCTCAGATGGAAGGGCCAACGCGTGGCACAGCCCCGTCCATCCCTCCACCCAGGAGTGTGACTGGAGACAGGGTCCTTTGCGCCCCTGGGTGCGTAATGAAAAGACCGCCATGTGGTGAGTTCCTGTGTGTCCCTGGACGCAGGAATGCACGGGGAGGCAAGTCCCTGTGGGTGCCTGGGCGCGGGAATACAGTGCCCATCATGTGGCACATCCCTGTACGTCTCTGGACACAGGAATGGAAGGAGAGACAGGCCCCTGTGCATCCCCGGACACAGAAATGGAAGGGGAGGATGGTGCCTTTCCATCCCTGTGTGCGGGAATGGAAAGATCTTTGCGTTTGGGGTCCCTGTATCCATGGACACAGGAGTGGAAGAGGATCTCTGTGCGTCACTGGGCACAAGATGAAGCCTTCACGTGGCGGGCTCCTGTGTGTCTGTGGACACCGGAATGGAAGGGGCAGCATGTTCCTGTGCGCTCCTGGGTGCAGGAATGAAAAAAACTGACATGGCTGGTCCTGGGTCATCTCTGGACACAGTAATGGAAGTTGAGGCTTCTCCCTGTGCATCCCTGTGTGCGGGATGGAAAAACCTTTTCGTACTGGGTCCCTGTGTGCCCTCAGACACAGGAGTGGTAAGGGGAAGAAGATCTCTGTGCGTCACTGGGCACAGGAATAAAAAGGCCTCCACGTGGCAGGTCCCTGTGTGTCCCTGGATGCAGGAATGGAAGAGGCAGCAGGACTCTGTGTGTCCCTGGGCACAGGAATGGCAAGACCGTCGCCTG
This sequence comes from Crocuta crocuta, assembly GCF_008692635.1. Classification (NCBI taxonomy): domain Eukaryota; kingdom Metazoa; phylum Chordata; class Mammalia; order Carnivora; family Hyaenidae; genus Crocuta; species Crocuta crocuta. The sequence goes on from NW_027529696.1 coordinate 54,368, forward strand.
GCACATCACTGTGCATCCCTGCAAGACAGCATCCTGTGCATCCCTGGGCGAGAGAATGAGCAGATCTCTTCATGGCAGATCCTGTGCTTCCCAGGACGAAGAAGTGAAAATGGAGGCAGGTCTCGGTAGTACCTGTGTGCAGAAGTGCAGAGACAGTCACCTGGGGGGTCCCTGTGTGTCCCTGAACAAAGGATCAGAAGGGGAGGCAGGTCCCTAAGCATTCCTGTGCACAGGAATGGAAAGACCATTCCATGGCACGTCCCTGTTCATCTCTGGGCAAAGGAAGGCAAGGAGATATAGAGTCTTGTGCTTCCTTCGGCGAGAGAATGAAGTTACCTTTGTATTGGGGGTCCCCGTGTGTCCCTGGACAAAGAAATGGAAGGAGAGGCATGCCCGTGAGTACCTGGGAGCAGGAATGGAAAGGCCATCATGTGGTGGGTCCTTGTTCACCCCAGGGATGAGGAGTGATGAAACTGTGTGAGTCCCTGGCATGGAAACGGAAAGACCATCGTGTGGAAGTTCCATGTGTGCCCTTGAACAGAGGAATGCAAGGGGAGACAGATTCCTGTGCATCCCTGGGTGTGGGAATGGAAAGAAGATTGGGTGGTGAGTCCCTGTGTGTCTATGGACAAAGGTATGGAAGGTTAGGCAGATCCCTCTGCGTCCCTGGGCACGGGGACAGAAAGTCCATCGTGTAGAATGTCACCGTGTCTCTCTGGACAGAAGAATGGAAGGGGAGGTAGGCTCCTGTGTGTCCCTGGCATGGGGATGGAAAGACTGTCATGTGGTGGGAGCCAGTGGGTCCCTGGACACAGGAATGGAAATGGAGGCAGGTGTTTACATCCCAGGGTGCAAGAATGGAAGGGTTGTCCAATGGCCACTTTCTGTGTGTTCCAGGACACAGGAATCTGAGGAGTGGAAGGTCCCAGTGCATCTTCTGGCACGAAAATGGGAATACAATCACGTGGCATGTCGCTGTGCATCCTGCACACAGGAATGAAAGAACAGAAGTCCCTGTGGGTACCTGGAATCGGGAATGGAAAGACCATTGTGTGGCGGATCCCTGTGCGTCCCTGAACAAAGGGATGGTGGGTGACAGGGCCTTGTACATCCCCGGGTGCTAGAATGGGAAGACTGTGGCATGGGGGGACCCTGTGCATCCCTGGACACAGGAATGGCCGGGGAGACATGTTCCTGTGAGGCCCTGGGTGGTGGAATGGAATGACCATTGCGTGTGGTCCCTGTGAATCTCTGGACACAGGAATGGAAGGTTAGGCAGGTGCCTGTGCATCCTTGGGGACAAGGATGGAAAAACCATCATGTAGGAGTTACTGTGTGCCCCTGGACACAGGGATGGGAGTGGAGGTAGGTGCCTGTGCACCCCTGGGCACGGGAATGGAAGGACCATCACATGTTGAGACCCTGTGCCTCCCTGGACACAGGAATGCAAGAGGAGACGAGGGTCTGTGTGGCCCTGGGCAAGAGAATAAAGTGACCTTTGTGTGGCAGGTCCCTGTGTGTCCTTCAACAAAGGAATGGGAGGAGAGGTAGCTCTCTGTGTGTCCCTGTGTTTGGGAATGGAAAGATCATCACGTGCAGTGCCCTTGCGCCCCATGAACACAGGAATGAAAGGGGAGGCAGATCCCTGTGGAGGGTACCTGGGTGAGTGAATGGAGTGAACATCATGTGTGGGTCCCTGGGCACCCTTGGATACAGGAGTAGAAGGGGAGACTGATCCCTGTTCATCCCTTGAGGGGGAATGGAAAGACTTTCGGGTAGTGACTTCCTGTGCACCTTGGAAACAGGAATGGAAGGTGCAGCAGGTCCCTGTCTGTCCCTGGGTGCAGGAATGGAAAGACAGTTGTGTGGCGGGTACCTGTGTGGTCCTCAACACAGTAATGCAAAGGGAGGGAGGTCCCTGTGTGTCTCTGGACAAAGGAATGGAAGGCAAGGCCATTCCCTGTGGGGCGCTGAGTGCGGGAATGGGAAGACCATCGCATGGCCTGTCCGCGTGTGTCCCTGGACTCAGGAATACCTGTGGGGGCTGGTACCTGTGTGGCCCTGGGCACGTGAATGGAAAGACCATCATGTGGAGGGTCCCTGTGCTTTCCTGGACACAGGAATGGAAGACGAGGCAGATCCCTTAGCGTCCCTGAGCACAGGTGTGAAGTTCTTGACGGGTTCTTCTTACCCGGATGAAAGTTTGAGGCGCAGCTGCCACGTTGGCAGGGACCGGAACAGCTCTGCACCGTGAGCGGTACCTACTCCCGTCTCTGCCCACTGGGTTCAGCCGGCCACCTGCCATCACGCCACGTCGCCCCGTGGTGGTGGCGCTACTGCCCCCTGCTCAGAAGCACCTGGCACAGGGCAGAAGCTTCGGCGGAAGGGAGAAAGGGCTTCTAGTTGGGCTTTAGGTGCCCGGTGTCGTGCGTTGATGGGGCTCTGCGGTTAGCCTGACCGAACCAGAGCCTTCCAGACTTTCCTCCCCGCCCCCCCTTCCCAGGGTGTAAGGAACTCATGGTTCCCTTCCTTTCTCTGTCCCCTGGGTTTGGCTCCTGCACCAGATGTGATCTGCCTGTGGCCTCATCGTGCACTGCCCAGTGCGGTGGCCACCAGCCAAGCGTGGCTCTCGAGCACCAGAAATGTGGCTGGTCCAAATTGACGTGTGCTCTGAGTACAAACTGCTCCTCACATAGAAGACTTAGCGTGGAAAATTAGGTGAATTGTCTCATCAATAATTGTTTGTATTGATTACTTTCTGAAATCGTGGTATTTTAGCGGCATTGGGTTAACTAAGGCATGTGATTAAAATTGACTTCATCTCTTCCTTCTTTTTTTATGTGGGCGCTGCAAAGTGAGAATGACACGGGTGGTGACGTTGTTGCTACCGGGTGTTGCTGGTCTAGACTTTAGAGTGATGGGCTCTGCCATTTCCCCCAGATCGATAGGCAGGAAATGCTCCTGGAAGAACTGGCACCGGTGGGAACGGCACACGTGCCACCGAACATCCACCTGGAGGCCCCCGCACTGCAAGTGATGGGACCCGCCCCCGAGGACCCAGTGGCAGAGCCTTGGCTCACACAGGCGGGGCTGCAGGAGCTGAGCTATGGTGCTGCCGAGGAGTGCCAGCCCTTCCTGGACCCCGGTAAGGCAGGGGCTTCGTGTCCTTCCTCAGCTGTGTATTTCGAGAGCCCAGGGGCTCTCCGGGTTTGGGGGGTGGGTCAGAAACACCCATTACTGGGTGGAAGCGGAGCACTGTGATAAAGAGTGGGAGGAGGGACGCCTCTCTGGGAGTAGCCGGGGACAAAGCAAGGTGCATCAGCTGGGATTAAAAGTCCCATAAGGTAATGACCTTGCTCAGGAACCTTTGGACCAAACATGTTATAGGGAAACCCTGGGAGGTATGGATACTCTGGATAAGGTTGATTTTGCCAGCAGATTTTACTCTTTCAGATCTTTGATCTTGTGGGTTCCTCAATTGCTGTTATGGTATCACAGCCTCATTCAAACTTGGTACACTATAAATATGCTCACTTTTGAACCTTGAAGTTGATCATTCACCACAGTATAAAGCTAATATGTATTTCATGCATTCAGAACCTACAACAGCATTCTCCAAGTGCAGTGAGCAGCCTATGCGTATCAGGGTCACCTGGGGTGCGTTCTCTCCAGAAGAGTCCTGGACACACTATAGGATCACTGCTTCAGAGCTTCCAAGAGTTTGCACTTAGAAGGAGAAGATACAGGCAGACAAAGACAGCTGGATTGCATAGATCTTGTGTCCCTATGGTTCATTTCCCTTTGGGAATTCTCTTACCTTTGCTACCAATGATTCCTGTCACTACCCAGCACCACTCTGCTCTCCCCCCTTCCCCATTCACTTTGGCCCAAATAAGGCTTGAAACGTCTTTTCTAACCCTCTCAGGCACAGCTTTGACATGTGGAAACTAAAAAAAAAATTTTAATTTTAATGTTTGCTTATTTTTTGAGAGAGAGAGAGAGAGAGAGAGTAAGGGAGGGGCAGAGAGGGAGAGAGAGACTCAGAATCCAAAGCAGGCTCCAGGCTCTGAGCTGTCAGCACAAAGCCCAACGCAGGGCTCGAACCCACAAACCACGAGATCATGACCTGAGCCGAAGTCGGACGCTTAACTGACTGAGCCACCCAGGCGCCCCAACATGTTGACACTTCTAAGACGTTGAAATGCTGAGAAAACAAAGAGACATTTACAAATGAACATATCGAGAACAGCCCAAGTTATAAAATGTTGATATCTGGTTGACCCATAACCAACTCAGTGCCTGGGCTTTGAAACCATGTCCCTTTTACGCATCTTAACATTCATCCATTCAACTAATATATGTGAGCACCTATTAAGGACTATTCACTGTTCAGATATATACATAAGACTGTAAGTACTATCTGTGATGTAAATAGGACTGTATGATGCTATGGGAATCCATAGGAGGGCCGCCTAACCTGCTCATGGCAGAAAGGAAAGTCATCCTGGAGGAAGGGGGGTCTGCGTGGAAACCTGTACCATGAACTGTAGTGAGCCTGCTGGGTGGTGGAAGTGGAGAGAGGGGAGAGCTCTGAAAAGAATGCACAGCATGTGCAGAGGCTCGGAGGAGAGTGCTTGGTATATTTGAAGACTTCCTGCTGCAGCGTGATGGGTACAGAGGAGCCTGAGTAGCATTGAAGAGGCTGGAGAGAGAAGCAGTGTCCTGGATTATGAACAACTTTGTCAGCCTTGTTGAGAAGTTATGCTTTCTTATGAGGGCAGTGGGGAGTCACTAAGGTTCTCAGGGAAGAGATCTACTACAGAGATTGCATTTTACGTTATCATTCTGACCTCAACAGGAATGGGTAAGACTTGAAGCAGGGGCACCATTTGGAAGGTTGTTGCAGTCGCCCAGGTGAGAGGATGATTTTATAAACTGTAGTGTTGGTGATGACAGAATGAAAAAAGGGGGGGAGCTGATTCAAAAGCCATGTGGCCCATAGAAAATGCAGAACTTGGTGGTTGACTGGGCATTGGGTGATGGAGAAGAGAGCATTGGGAATGGCATCCAGGTTTCTGGCTAGCGAACTGGGTAAACGACAGTGTTCTTCACTAACACAGAACACAAGAAGAGGCTCAGATTTGGTGGGTCAAAATTAGTTTAGATTTGCACATGAGGAACTTGAGATGCTTATGGGTCTCCAGGTGGAAATGACCAACGTGGAATCAGAGCTCAGGAGAGAGATCAGGGTTTGGGGTTGGTGTGCAAGCCAAAAGTTTACAGAAGGTGATAGAAGTGTCCAGGGTGGTCGAGGTCTTTGAGGGACTGTGCACAATAAGAAAGCACAAGGTCTTTTGCACAGAGCCTGGGAGATAACATGTGAGAAATGATCATATTATGTGAATGCAAAGATCTGTCAAACTTTTCGTTACCTTGCATGGGTTTCTTGCTTTCAAATGCCCTCTTGGGCCACATGAGAACAGATATCCCAGATACTTTGATCCATTTGCTCTTGAAGCTAATAGGTAATTCTTTTAAAAAAATTTTTTTTAAATCTTTTATTTATTTCTAGGAGAGAGAGAGAGAGACAGCGTGAGCAGGGGAGGGTCAGAGAGAGAGGGAGTCACAGACTCTGAAACAGGCTCCAGGCTCTGAGCTGGCAGTCAGCACAGAGCCCGATGCAGGGCTCGAACCCGCGAACCGCGAGATCATGACCTAAGCGAAAGTCGGACGCTTAACCGACTAAGCCACCCAGGAGCCCCTAGGTAATTCTAACTCCTGTGCTTAACCATGGCTTTCACCCCATCTCTTCTGGTTTCCATTCTGAGAGCCATCTCTCTTCTCCAGGTGCCTGGCAGACCATGGGGGAGGGCACAGGTGAGACTCCACACTTTCCTTGGAGAGAATGGCTTGGTCCTTACACACCTGACACTGGGATTGTGTGTTGTCTGTGCAATGCCATGACTCCCATAGAATTCAACTCCTACCATTACACTGTGCTTGTTTAGTGACAACTTTGTGCCCCTTTCTACATTTAATCAATTTGTCCAGGTACTGCATTTTGTAGCTTACTTTAGCAAGTACTAGGCATGTAGAAGATAGGGACTCTGTCTTGTTTTTAATAGAGGTGACAGAGATGGTGCCTGGCTGGCTCAGTCAGTGGAGCATGTGACTCTTGATCTCAGGACCGAGAGTTCAAGCCCCACGTTGGTCATAGAGCTTACTTACAAAAAAATAGAGGTGACAGAGGAAAAGCCCACAAATACATATGTGCATCTATTACCGTGAAAGCCAAACTGTATAAAATATTGTCATTTATATTCCAATCTTGACCTCACCTACATCTCTGGTCTGTTGTCAGGGTTTTAAAAACCTGTATTTTGTGTATATGCCTGCAAACAGTGGCAGAGCCTGGCCAGTCACGTTCAAATATCAGTCTCTCTGCATGTGCATCCCTATTCCCCAAGCTAACTTGCTCCTCCTAACAACAGTGCCAAGTACAAAGATCGCATATGACGCCAGGCAGCAACATTGTTCTTGACTATGATACTTGGCTCTCTAAAGCACCAGAAGGTCCAGTGTATTCAACAAGAGAGAGAGAGGATGAATTCAACAAGTAAAATACACCCAGTAGGAACAAAGGAAACTACCCCTTTCTCATAACTGTTTAAAGTGATCTAATATGCTTCATACTACAGAATGGGAGGTCCTCATATCTACCCCACGATCACCAAAATCCCATCCTTAGCACATGGAGAAAGTCTGAGAGATATAGGGAGTGATCAAGGAAAAAGATGTGACCAGGAGGTGGCAGTAGAATGTACAAAGTTTGGGGCAGCTCTGCTTTGCTTCTGGCCAAGTCCACAGAGTCATAAGGGGAGGAGGACATGGGAACTCCCCAGGGAGTGAGGGCTCACAGAGGGGACTTGCCTATCTAGTAAGCTTATAGCCCAGTAGCACAATAGGCAGTTGATGGGTCACTGAATTCTGAAGGACAGCAGCGGCTTGAGGTTATATAACCACAAGGCTCCATGTTTTCAATGGCTGGCAGATATGGGGTGAAGTTTTCTGGGATATGCAAAGTAGACAGGGTCTAAATGGCTAACAGTTTGATTCTGGGGCTAATCTTTAAATCACTGGACGTGAGAGAATTTGTTTGGCACCAGCAGCAAGCTTTTGAGCTAAGAAGTGTCCATCTGTGTAGAAGAAATGAACAACCTACAGCCAGTTCATACATTTGGGCTCATTTCTAGAAAAACCAATCTGGTGGTTGGTTATGTGGCAACACAAACTGGCTGGTGAGGATAAAGAGAAGAGACTCCCCATGACTTCTGAGTGTAATTCAATATTGACCAAACTACCCAGAA
>NW_027529696.1:61899-99775 GCF_008692635.1 Crocuta crocuta
TTCTATGCGCATGTGTCGGTAGAACAGATTTTTAAAATAGGAACAGTTGGTTAATGGGCATATATATATTTATAACTTTAATAGATATGAATGGGGCGCCTGGGTCGCTCAATTGGTTAAACATCTGACTCTTGATTTCGGTTCAGGTCATGATCTCAAGGTTTGTGAGTTTGAGCCCTACATCAGAGCCTGCTTGGGATTCTCTGTCTCCCTCTGCTCCTTCCCTGCTCGCACTCTCTCTCTCTCTCTCAAAATAAATAAATAAACATTAAAAAAGAAAAATAGACATGATCAAATTTCCTGCAACATATTTTGGCCTATTTACCCTCCCACCACAAGAGGGGGTTAGTTTCTGCTTGTTTTCACTCACCAGCTTTGTCTTGTGATGAGCACCAAGGCTGTTTTCCCTATGTTGTCAGACAGACCAACATCAGTGGAAACTTTTTTAATATATAAAATGCATTCATTTATTATTTCAGAGAGAGAGAGAGAGAAAGAGAACTCACAAGTGTGGGAGGGGCAGTGAGAGAGAGGGAGACACAGAATCTGAAACAGACTCCAGGCTCTGAGCTGTCAGCACAGAGTCCGACGCGGGTCTTGAACTCATGAACTGCAAGATGAAGACCTGAGCCAAAGTCGTACGCTTAACTGACGGAGCCACCTAGGCATCCCTCATGTAAACCTTTTTAATAAGTGTCAAATTCATTCAGCATTCATGATGCTGTTTTATGGAATGTATGAGAGTAGAGGATGGAACTGAGGTCAGAAGAATGGGGAATGGGTTGGAGGGGGTAGTTGGTGGCCTTAGCTGACATGGGTTGTTAGCACAGGTTGGGGAATGCAAACTGGTGACAGTGTCAGGAGCAGGCCTTGTTCTTTCCTCACTTGTCAATCAATAAGACAGTGTTTTTCAGTTTTAGTAAGCCAACCCTGTAGGAAGATTGACTTCCTGTTCTGACTTTCACCTAAATCCACTCTCAAACTGATGTGGAACTCAGTAAGTGCATTGACTTCACCCCAGAATTGGTTCACTCTCTTCCACAGATTAGAGGAGAGTAGTATTGAACAGTAGGACTTCCCGCCCCCCCTCACTTGGGTTTTGTGCTTATCTTAAAAATCAAAAACAAAACAACACAAAAATGATGTGCCAGAGGCTCCTGGTGAGGCAGTCCTAAGAAGGAAATAGGTAGATAGTGAGAGGCCACGTATCCAAGAAGCAGCCCAGACTCTGCAGAAACCCATGGTGACTCAATCCACACTTCCTCTCATCTTGGCCAGGAGAGCCAAGACCAAAGCCTGACCCGAGGTGCCCAGGGGAACACAGAGAAAAGCTGCAGTGGAAGGAACTGGAGGATTCCAAGGAAGGGAAAGAATGGTGCCAAGACTCCAAGATAGGTAGATGAGGGTTCATCAGGTGCTCAGGAAGAAAGAGAGGTTCAACTTTAATCCGGGGGTAAAGAGGTTTGGGGTGCCACTTGGGAGTTTCTGTGTTCCCACTAGCTGCTGAGTCTCTCTTCTTACTCCCCATATCCATTATCTTTGTTATATTTTTAACTTTATTAGTTTTAAAAAGAATAATGAGAGAGAGGGTGTGTGCACAGGTAGAGGAGGGGGGCCAAGGGAGGGAGCACAGCGTGGAGTCCAGTGAGGGACTTGATCCCACAACCCTGGGATCGTGATCTGAGCCGAAATCAAGAGTCAGATGCTCAATGAACTGAGCCACCCAGGTGCCCCTCCATTCTCTTTGAAACACGGTGACATCTGCAATTTCTATTCCTTCTCTCAAGTTCTGATATGGGAAGGGAGAAAATGAAGAGAAAATGTCAAAGCAGAAAAACAAAACTGGAGAGTATATATCCATTTTTTGTTTCTTTAGATAGAAATGTGCTTCTTGGTCCCAATTAATCCAAATACTCTGAACAGCTAAAGAATCCATTGTGAACACCAGCAGAACAGCCACCCAGAGATTGTGCAATGCCTGTCCACGATCAGAATGTCTCTTTAGGAGAGACAGCTGAGAGCTCCAACCAGGAAAATCCTCTCAGCCCCACAGCCATATGTGGGTTGTGATATATTCCAATATATAATTTTCCCCCTTTATTATTAATGCTGTTTGAATCCTGGTGAATAAGTTTTTGTCCACCCCAAGATTATGAACATATTTTGTTCATTTTCATTTTAAAGTTGTATTATTTTACCTTACACATTGAGATCACATTTCACCTGGATTTGATTTCTGTTACAGATGGTATAAGAAGGGGGTCAAGATAAGTTGAGGGGCACTTGGGTAGCTCAATCGATTAAGTGTCCAACTCTTGATTTTGGCTTGGGTCGTGATTTCATGGTTCATAAGATCAAGCCCCAAGTCAGGCTTTGTGCTGACAGGATGGGGCCTGCTTGGGATTCTCTCTCTCCCTCTCTCTCCCTGTCTGCCCCCCTGCTCATGTGCTCTCTGTCTTTCTCTCTCTCAAAATACACAAATAAACTTAAAAAAATAACTTGAGAATGGGAGAGTATTTGCCACTTCCATTTTCCCTTGGCCTTTGGGTCTTAGAAAAAAAATGAGACAGAAAGGGGACATTTTTGCCAGCGTGGCACATGGGGCCAAACAAGAATGTGAGGAACAGTATCTCAGACAGAAGAGATGTTTCATAAAAAGTCCTGAGGAGGAGACTTGGAGAGGCCAGGTAATGGCAGCTCTGTCGTTCCTCCTGACGGATTTGAAGCTCAGCCTACAGTCATGGGAAGCCACAGGTTCCAGTTGAGAAGTCCAGGTGTGATGTGCCTTTTAGAAAGATCCATCAGACTCCTGGATGGACGTTACAGGAGACGAGATGAGAGACAGGGAGGCTAGTGAGGAGGCTGAGGCAGATGAGAGGAGGTGGGCTGAGATGAGGGTGGTGGTGCACGCATGACACAAGGGAAGGCTCTGAGAGGCTTTAAGAGGCCGGAACCACAGGCCCCCATGATTGTCTGGGTGTGGGGGGCATGGCAGCAATATCTGAGTCCTGACCACCCTGGGGTCTGGAGACTGGGGGAACAGCTCATGAAAGGCAATGAAGGCCCCCTCTTGGCCTCACTTCCCTGTTTTCCTAGCCTACGGTCCATCAACACCCATTTAAACTCACCTTACTAGAATTTTCAATGCTGTCAACCCTGTTCATGCTCTCCTACACTGTCTCCCACACACAGTGATTCATTTTTTTAATAACCTTTGGAGGCCTATTATGTTCTCAAGAAGATGACAGGTACTGGGGATGACAGAGTTCCGGTCCTCAGGACAATCAGTTTAGTAGGAGACAGCATGTTAAGCAGATAATTATACAGCAAAGTGGCAGTGCAGCAACAAACCGATATGTCCAAGTTAATATGGGAGCAGAGGAGAAGAATCAGTGGTGCGTCTTCAAGAGAAACTTCCACGTGACTCTAAGCAAGCCTAGAAAAGTAGGACAGCTCTGAGTTACTGACCCCAGTAAAGCTTAGGGCCACTCCTCTTAAATGGGGTTCCATTTCATGAGGCAGCTTTCATAAGCTAGTTTTAGTTGGATTTCTCTTACATGAGCTGAAAGTCTCTGGATAGAAACAATATCCAGCATTGTTCCCAAAGGAGCTCAGCACACAGGTGTAGCAGGTAGGTCTGAGTGTGAGGGGGTTGGGCTCCGGGCCTGTGTATGAGGCCAGATGGTGCCAGAGAAGAGGGCCTGCAGGCCTCTCCATGTGAGGGTTGGGGCTGTATGGGGATGGTGCCAGAAGGGGGAAAGGCAGGCCTGAGTAGGGGTTTGGGGCTGATGCAGGAGTCTGGCAGCAGCCTGACAGAATCAGGAGACTGGCTACACACAGCAAAGTGAATGCGATGAGAACTAGATTTGCGTTGTTGGAGGAGGTGCAAATGTGGGAAGGGAGAAGACTAGAACAAACTCTGGGCTATTGCACTGGAGCTGGAGATACTGGTTTAAACGCTTTGGTTTCTGTATTCATTTCTGGGGACTGCCACAGAAATGATCACAAACTGGGTGGCTAACAAAAATGTGTTCTCTTACATGTCTGAAGGCCAGAAGTCTGAAATCAAGGTGTCAACAAGGTCATGCTCCTTCTGAATACTCTAGAATCCTTTCTTGACTTCCTGGCTTCTGGTGGCTGCTGGGAATCTTAAGCATTTCTTTGCTTATAGATGCATAATTCCAATCTCTGCCTCTGTCCTCACATGGCTTTGTTTTCTGTGTTCTCTTCTTGTAAGGAGAGCAGTCATTGGACTTAGGGCCCACCCTAGCCTGGTATAATCTCATCTCAATCCCTAACTACTTACAACTTCAAAGACTCTATTTCCAAACAAAGTCACATTCTGTGGTTCTGAATGGACATGAAATGGGTGGGGTCACTATTCAGTCGTATGTATGTATATATACAACAAGTTTGTGTGTGTACACACACACGTGTAGATATACGCATATCCTAGCACTGCCCACTGTAAAGGCCAGTGAAGCACAACACTCCAATAGCAGTGAGCACACGGGGCACCTAGATCTTGGTTTCAATAATACTACAGTATCTACCAACAGGAACCAGGACTCTCTGGACAAATGGCTGATTCCACAGCCAGGGCAGGGAAACAAGATGAGCTGGAACATCTTGTTGTTCTAGAAAGTAAGGAAGCATTCAAATATGATGGCATAGAAGCCAGTTTGAAGGGGCCACCATAGGCCAAATGTGGGACAATGTGTCTAAATAACAACAGTAACATATAAACCTCTGAATAAATAGGGACATGAGTCCACAGTGATAGATATAAATGAATTAAAAGTCAATGGAGGAGAAGAGGGAGGTCTTCTTTATAGTAGACACCCAACTAATAAATGTAGAAGGATTGATGATATGAAAAAAAAATCACCATTTGTCAATAGTAGTTACTTCAGTCAAACTGAAACTTCTACATAGCAAAGGAGACAATCAACAGAGTCAAAAGGAAACCTAAAGAATAGAAGAAAATATTGGAAAACCATTTATCTGAAAAGGGGATTAAATAGCAAAATATATAAAGAACTCCTATAACACAATAGCGAAAACAAAACAAAAACTCAAACCAAAAACCAAAAACAAAAAAACCCCCACCTAATAGCCCAATTAAAAGATGGATGAAAGGGGTGCCAGGATCACTCAGTTGCTTAAGTGTCTGACTCTTGATTTTGGTGCCCGTCATGATCTCACAGTTTGTGAGCTCAAGCTCCACCTGAGTCAGGCTCTGTGGTGACAGCATGGAGCCTGCTTCAGATTCTCTCTCTCCTTCTCTCTCTGCCCCTCCTCTACTTGTGCTCACACACTCTCTCTTAAAATAAATAAATAAAACTTTTACAAAAGGTCTAGGGACTTAAATAAATATTTCTCTAAAGAAAACATACAAATGATCAATAGGTATATGAAAGGATGCTCAACGTCACAAATCATTGGAGAAATGCAAATCAAAACCACAATGAGATAACATCTCACAACTGTTTGGATGGCTATTATCAAAAAAATCAAAAGGCAACAAGTGTTGGCAAGGATGTGGAGAATTCAGAATCCTTAAACATTGTTAATAGGAGTGCCAAATGGTGTAGTTACTATAGGAAACAGCACGAAAGTTCCTTAAAAATTAAAGGGCGCCTGGGTGGCTTAGTCGGTTAAGCGTCCGACTTTCGCTTAGGTCATGATCTTGCAGTTTGTGGGTTCGAGCCCCGTGTCGGGCTCTGTGCTGACTGCCAGCTCAGAGCCTGGAGCCTATTTCAGAGTCTGTATCTCCCTCTCTTTCTGACCCTCCCCTGCTCACGCTGTCTCTCTCTCTCTCTCTCTCTCTCTCCTAGAAATAATAAAATAAAAACATTAAAAATTAAAAAGAGAATTACCCAGAGGAATTCCTCCTCTGGATAGTTATCTAAAAGAATTGAAATCGGGATTTTGAAGGGATATTAGCACTCTAACATTCATGGCAGCGCTCTTCTCAGTAGGCAAGATGCAGAAACCACCTAAATGTCTATCAACAGATGAATGAATAAAGAAAATGTGGCACAAGGTTCATGAGATTGAGCCTCAAATCGGGGCTCTGTACTGACAGTGCAGAGCCTGCTTGGGGTTCTCTCTCTCTCTGTCTCTCTCTTTCTGCACCTCCCCTGCTTGTGCACATATGCATGTGTGCTTGCTCTCTCTCTTTCTCTCATAAATAAATAAGCTTAAAAAAGTAAGTGTGGCAAATACATTCAATGGAATATCATTCAGCCCTAATAAACAAGGAAGTTCTGCAATATACAACAACATGGATAAAGCTTGAAGACATAACGCTAAATGAAATAAACCAGGCACAGAAGGATAAACACTGCATGTTTCCACTTATTTGAGGAATCTAAAATAGTCAAACTCTTAAAATCAGAGAGTAGAGCTACTGAGGGGAGGGGAAATGGAGAATTGCTACCCAATGGGCTTAAAGTTTCAGTTACACAAGATATGTATGTTCTGGAGATCTGCTGTGCATGTGTCCACAGTTAATAATACTGTGATGTACACGCAAACATTTTGAAGAAGGTAGATCTCATGTTAAGTGTTCTTATAATAATAAAATACATTTTCTTAAATATAGGAAAGAACGGGGTGCCTGGGTGACTCAGTCGGGTGAGCCTTCAACTCTTGATTTTGGCTCAGGTCATGATCTCAGGGTCGTGGGATCTAGCTTCACACTGGGCTCCTTGCAGAGTGTGGAGCCTGCTTAAGATTCTCTCTCTCCCTCTGCCCCTCTCTCCTGCTTGTGTACGTGCTCTCTCTCTCAAACAACCTGTCCTAGCTAGTTGTGTATTTATTCTTGTTGATCGTAACTGAAAATGTATGTGAGAAGTTATCTCTATTTTAAATACTTTTTTAAAGTAGGTTCCACACCCAGCATGGGGCTTGAACTCACAACCCTGAGATCAAGAGTCGCATGCTCTACCAACTGAGCCAGCCAGGTGCCCAGAGAAGTTATCTCTAAATATCATAAATTTTTCTCCCAGTTTTCCCCCATAGGTCCTACCTCCTCCATGAGAACACTGAACACACCATTCCTGCTGACAGTGTCTATTTCCTAAGCCCCAAAGCCCCTCCATGTAGACCAAATACTTCTCACTGCCACTTAAAGTCTCTTTGGGAGAGTAAGGGTGCCGGGTGAACCAGCCTTGATTCCTGAAGATGACAGGTCAGAAAATAGAAGTTCCTTCCTAAGTGTATCCCTGGCTTTCTGAGACCATGGCTGTCTTAATTCACATAGTCTCTCCTATAAAGCCAGCCTAAGGGAAGACACTGCACTTGGCCAACCTCTCCCATCAGCTGAGTCGGGGCAGGGGATGTGAAGCCAGGCATGGAAGCCCTTTGTGAATTCTGACAAAGATTCATGACTGGATTCTCATTTCTTGTTTAGGGAGGCATTCTGTAGCTATCACTGGCTGTTCAGATTCTGGACAGTTTCTCTTCAGGAACTCTGCTCAGAGATCCTGGGCAAGTTATAGTGTAACTTTCTCAGACAGAGATAGTACCTGGCTTTCCAGGTTTCCACAAGCGTGCAGGCAGAGGATGAGGGCTAATTGCTCAGCACAGAACCCATCAGAAGCAGGCAACAGTCTTTGTAGCTGTTTGAAATGGGGAGCTTTAGGATGTTCAGATTTCACTGGTACATTTCCAGTTTCATTCTTGGTCTTACGTGCCTGGAGCTCGGAGGGGTGGGTGTAAAGTTGGCAGTGCTTCTGGACTTAGTGTTTAGCTGTGGAGGGTAACAGTATAGGATGGCTCAGAGGGAAATGTGTTCTTCTAATCTTCCCTCTAGCTCCTTTTGGATGACAGAACCCCTTGGTGGCTCAACTATTGGCTAACTCCCACTGGATGGTGTGCACTCATTAGAATTATTGAAAGGATTCAACTCAACGGTGGGTCCCTGATCAACATCCACCACTCTACTGTGTGAAATATGCCTTTAAAAAGGATAGTGGGTTCCCAGGCAAGGCATGTGTGAAGCACATAATGAGTGTACACAGGGATCCACCGACCATCTCTCTATGCTGGGCTCCCACACTCACAGACTCTCTCCCATTAGTTTCAGTCCTTCAGCCAAAGTCATACTCTACTAAACTGGATTTAGGGGCTTCTTTATAAATAATCACACACCCATGTCATTAGCTTACTGCGGACTTCCTCTACTCAAATTCCTGGTGACAAAGCCCTGAATGAAAGTTGATTATGAAAAGAAAAGAAAACGAGAAGTTTGAAGCCAGGGGCGCTGGCTGAGGGGGAGAATCACAGGTGTAGGATTCTGCACTGGCATCTACCTGGGCATTTGGAAGGCAAGAGGGTCAAGAAGCCCACTCAATTTCCTGCTGGTAAAGAACAGCTGACCTGGCATTGGCTTCTTTCAGCTGCTATGTTGCCCAGAAGGTCACGATTTCTCTTCCTGCTGTTGCCACTTCATTGTCAGAGGGAGCTGATTTCACTGGTTACCATGTGCCAGGCCCGGTGTCAGGTTGGAAAGTGTAAGTGATTATTACTCCACACATTGAGATGACTTGCATTCAAGACATTCCCCAGTTCTAAAAGCCACTGGTGTCACTGAAAATGAAGAAAACACTCCTATCATTTTATATATTTATTTTCATTAAAAAGAATCACACACACCGCCTTATCTACCTGCCTCTCTGTCTTTGTTGAACATAGATGTCAGAAATACACCCCAAAATCTGACCAAGATTTCCTTCAGTTCTTGCCCTGTAGGAGCTACGTCCATCCTGAAGGTGCTTAACACACGTGTCCTCTATTGTAATGTCACCTTTCCGAGGCCCTGGCCTCCTTCATCCTGATGGCATCCATCTCACTGCCACTGAAAGTCTTGGTGAGCACACGGTGGCAGGGAAAACCACACTAAGTGCTCCCTCCATGTATATTACATATGAATGCAATCTGGGGCAGGGGTATGAAACACCTCAGAAAACCTTGTCACGTTCTTCTAATGTATTCTCATCAGCAAAATGCACACCTTCAGAGGGATGCACTGAGCGGTCACAAAGTGCCAGATCCTAGAGGGGTTCCTGCCTGCTGCCCACCCACAAATATGTCACTCACCTTGGTGGCTTCCACAGATCTGCCCATTTCACTCCCAAATCAGAACGATCCACTACCATGAGAAATATCAAAAGGAATCCTTTCAAGTTGACTGCATGACAAAACTTTCCATCACAAAGGATCCTTTTATGTCCCCAATGACTACTCAGTAAATTCGTATTCCTTGAGAAGTTCACAAAACTATTGTCTGTCTTTCTGCACTTGTCTCTCTGTGTCTATTGTCTGTTCTGCACCCAAAACAGTGCCTGGAACATAGCAGGTGCTCAACAAATACAGGAGGAATAATTTAAGAGACATCCTAGGCAATGCCAGGTGACTTAGGAGAGGATCTGGTTCCAAAGGCCAGGCAGACTAAATGAGAATATTTCACTTTCCCACCTGGTGCTTCCTAAACACTATTCCTCCTTACTTAGGAGACTGTGATAGCCCGCTATAGACACAAGACCCATACTCTGGAAAACTCGAGATCCAGTCCCAACTCAGCATTTTCCAGGCTCTGTGTCCTGTCCTCAGGCCTCTGGTAATGGCAACAAGTCGCGAGTAAATTGCCCAATGATGGGTTTTCTGTAACACCGATGATTCAGTCTTCTTGGTAAAGATGAGCCATGACACCTAGTAAAATGGTACTCTCTCAGTTATGGAAGCTATTTTGGAAACAATTATCTGACCAACTTTTAGACAAGCATTTCTCTAAACTTACAACGACATTGCTTTAGATGACATGTATCATTGGGCCTATTTTACATTACGATCGGATGGATGCGGGAAAATTCTAATCCATACTCTTATTTTCTGCATTGAATTAGTGCCTATCTTTTTTGGGGGGGGCAATCAGAGAATATCGGTTGATGTTAGCTTTTCTTCTGTGAATCATGACCTTTCCACGATCAAAATAACTTGTACCTTTGGAGTAGTTTCAACAGTAAGATTATACTTCTCCCTGGTAGCATAAACAATACCTCTGAGATATCTGCAACAGTTGGGAGTGAGATGTTCTCATGAACATCATTTACATTTCAGCGGGGCAATGCGCTCACAAAATGCAACTCTTATAGGAGGAGAACCCCAACCATGAGCAGAGAGAAATCTCCACTTCTCAGTGCGGGCAACGCTCGTGCTGACTGATATGAGTCGTCAGACATGCGTGTTCAGCTCTAGCCCTTTACCAATCCCAAGACTTCACTTTGTGGCCAGAGCAACAGCCCTGGAGTCAGCGTACTTAGAAGGATGCTCATGAAAAGCTGAAGTCTGAGAACCAGAAGTGGCGATTACACAGATGGAGATATAAGCCAGCTTCGTGATGGGTCCAAAAGGCAAAGGAAAGCCTTCTTCTCTCCTTTTCATCCACCAGTAGGCAGGGCACAGAGGGGGGACTGGGGGGCTGCGAGCCTGTGCAGAAAGGGTACAAAGATGGCAGGGGAGGCCAGGGCCCGTGTGAGGAAGCAATTAGACAATCGAACGTAAGCCGCCCGGTGGTGTCGCAGCGCACAGGGCACACTGTGCAAAGAAGCAGTAGGCCAGACTGAGGATAAGGCGGGAGTGCTCCCCAGGTCGGAGGCCAGCTGCAAACCCAGAGAGGTGGAGAGAGAGGGAACCCTGGGGTGACCTCTAGGCTCCGGAGGGGAAGTGGAGGTACTGTGTTATCTCTTGGCTTTCAGTGGAGATAGGAATAAGATCTTCTAAACTAAAATGTCTCCAATAAAAGGGGGCCACAGGACCTTGGAGAAATGGCTGAAGAAATGGCATTGCCAATTTCCAGCAAAACAAATCAAAGGAACCACACATTCAACGTGACAACGAGGGGCTGTGGATACTGAGAGAGCCCAGGCACCAATAAAATGTACAGTCCAAGCCATATTCGAGCAACAGCCACAGCGAAATGAACAAATCACATGCTATTAGGAATACAAATAGTAACAGATGAAAGCAGTCGCCATGAGAGACCTCAAAGCCCCGCATTGACATGGCCACCACAGTGAGGAGGAGAGGGACAGGAGACTCACTGCTGTAGCACAGATTTGGTTCCAGGTACATTAGTGGAATGTCACTGTCTCAGAATCACCTCAGGCAGCAAGCCAGCATTGGCTCAAGGAGCACAGTTTGCGACCCCTGCTCCCAACGACTGTTGCAGTTGCTCTCCGTCCCTGCACTGATCCCTCCATGAGCTGAGAGGAGTCTGCACGTCAGCGCACCTGCCCCTCACTCCCAGCACACCGGCTGGGAAGCTCTACCGCAGAACACCGGAGCCCCAGAAAGGGGGTGCCACGTCCTTGGGTTTTCATGCAGTTTACTGAACCCTGTTTCCAACACAGCCCAGCTGGATACCTCCAGCTTCCCAGGTCTAAAGCCATTTCGGCATCCATTCAGTAGGACCAGGGTGATGCCCTGATGGGGGGTGAGATAGACGATCAAGGACCACAGTAAGCCCCTGTCAGTGTCAAGAACACGGGCCTCCATAACAACCCAGTGGGAAAATGCAGTGGGGAGGCAGAAGATTCCATGAATCTCTCCAGTCTCATGGTGGGCTTCTCTGGGGTTCCCACAGGCTATGCTGCTGTGACAACATTCATGGGGCTCTGGAGCCCACACTGCTCCCACTTGCTCCTTTCTGTCCTGTGACCCCATGGCCCGGGAAGCCAGGTGGGCATTAATAGAAGGCAGATTCCATCAGGGCAAGAATCTTGTCCTCTTTGACAGGACTATAAACCAGTGCCTAGAATAGTGCCTGGCACATAAAAGGGAATCAGAAAGAATTGGGTGAACCGATGAGTGAAAACGTACAGTCTACAGGATACTCACTCCTAGTCCATAGCCAAAACAGGGTAACTAGCCATGGGATGATTGGGAGGTCACACTGGTCCCGTAATGCAGACTTTATCTGTTCACTGACAG
Source organism: Crocuta crocuta (assembly GCF_008692635.1). Taxonomy (NCBI): domain Eukaryota; kingdom Metazoa; phylum Chordata; class Mammalia; order Carnivora; family Hyaenidae; genus Crocuta; species Crocuta crocuta. The sequence continues at coordinate 73,897 of NW_027529696.1, forward strand.
GGGATTATGGCACCAGGGAGGCCGGGTCCCAGCGAGGGGGATGGCGCTGACCAAAGATACACTTCTCCTATGGAAGGAAGTGCCTCCGAGGCAGGGCACACATATCAAGGAGTGGCTGCCGGGCCTCCGGGTCTGGGGGAGACCAGCCCGGTGCCTGCTCTCCCCTGGGCGAGTGTCCCTGACCCGGCTGTAAAGTGGAAGTGACAGTCCTCTGACTTCCCTCACGAGGTTGTTCCGAGGATCAAATGGCAAAAATGGCCCTAAGGCCCGGAGCCCTGTGCTTGGCAGAGACAAGTGCTCGGCTTGTCCAGTGAGCGCGTTTTCACGGGGGCCCACCGACCCGATGACGCCTGTGCCAGTGTCCCCTGAGTCACCTGCTCCATGCCAGACTCCAGGGCAGGGGTTTCAGGACACAAGGGTGAGCACGTGAAATGTGGCCCCTGGGTGTGTACCTGCAGCAGACAGATGACTTGAGAATTTGGCTTCAAGTACATGAATGTCTGGGAAATAAGATCAAATGCACCCTCAAGTCAGGGCAATTCAGCATTCTGGAACTAGAGAAAGAAAGTATAGGGGCGCCTGGGTGGCTCGGTCGGTTAAGCGTCTGACTTTGGCTCAGGTCATGATCTCATGGTTGGAGGGCTTGAGCCCCACGTTGGGCTCTGTGCTGACAGCTCAGGGCCTGAAGCCTGCTTCAGATCCTTTGTTTCCTTTCTCTCTGACCCTTCCACGCTGACGCCGTATCTCTCTCTCTCAAAACAAACGAAAGAAAGAAAGAAAGAAAGAAAGAAAGAAAGAAAGAAGGAAGGAAGGAAGGAAGGAAGGAAGGACGGAAGGAAGGAAGGAAGGAAGGAAGGAAGAAAGACAGAAAGAAAGAAAGAAAGAAAGAAAGAAAGAAAGAAAGAAAGAAAGAAAGAAAGAAAGAAAGAAAGAAAGAAAGAAAAGAGATAGGAGCTAGCTAGCTCAGTATGCATCCTAAAATTTGTAGAAAATAACTTCTAAGGTGACTATACAAGAACAGCGAAAACATAGCAAACTTCTCCACTCTTTAATATGGTGTNAAAGAAAGAAAGAAAGAAAGAAAGAAAGAAAGAAAGAAAGAAAGAAAGAAACTGTTGAAGCTTCCGGGGAAATGCAGGGGAGGGAAGTACTCCCACAAGGCTTCTCTGCCAGCACCTATTCTCACACTGGGCATTAAAGAAGCTGATAGAGGTAAATCTTTAAATTGTCAATATATTTATAAGTTTATTATTCAAGATCCTTAACATCTTTTTTTTAAATGTTTTATTTATTTCTAGGGGAGAGAGAGAGAGAGAGAGTGAGCAGGGGAGGGTCAGAGAGAGAGGGAGTCACAGACTCTGAAACAGGCTCCAGGCTCCCAGCTGGCAGTCAGCACAGAGCCCGACGCGGGGCTCGAACCCACGAACCGCGAGATCATGACCCAAGCGAAAGTCGGACACTTAACTGACTAAGCCACCCAGGCGCCCCAAAGATCCTTAACATCTTAACCATGTGCACCTAGTCTGCTCTAGAATCCTGAGAAGTCCTCTCTGACCCCGAAGCCTGGAAGAGACTACATGGAGAAAGGAAATCTGTCCCACTATCCTAACTGTTATTATTAGAAACTCGGGGGGCTCAGTAAACTCAGATCGACGCTGAAGACAAAAGAACCCGTCAAGAACTTCACACTGCGGCGTACACAAACACAACCTACTTTTGCATATGGTAGCACCACAGGGATTTTCTAGGAAAGCCCTACTTTGGAAATCAAACAACCACCATATTCCTTATTGCTCAGATTTACTAAGACTTGTTGCCATCGTGGAAACTCACATGACCAGCAGTGCCACTCAGTGGTTGAGCTGTCCCACTGCGCACTGGCGGCTGTCACCTTGACAGTGATTTTATGCTTAGATGCAGGCATTTGACTTCATGAAGTCTTTGCACCGTCAAGCCTGAATAGGCAGTGCGTTCAAATGCTTATCCGATTATGATAAACTATGTTCCCTGTCCTTGATATCTTTTCTAGACTCCACTTGACCTGGGTTAGCTCTTTTCTTATAAAGAGCAGGATAGGAAGCTTTGTAGGCTTTGTGGCCACATTCAGTTTGTCTCTTACTGACCTTCCTTAAAAACAAAAAGAAAAACAACAACAAAACACCCGACCCTTTAACAGGTTGAAAACTACAATCAGCTCCCAGGGCACACAAACACCAGCTGTGGCCGGATCTGGCAGGCACACCCCAGAACACAATATTGAGGAAACGGGAGGATGCATGTGGGTAGGTTGTGTTGCCTATGAATTTGTGTACCTGTTTCTTTGTGTACACGTGTCAGCGGGGAGCCACCCACCGCTGAGGACAGGACACAACAAGAAAGGAGGAACAGCACTGGTTACCGGAGGCCGTGCTCACCCGCCTTCACTTGCTTACTTTGCACCAAAGCCGTCGTGCAGCAGACTGAGGTTTCTGGTGGTTTGGAGAAGTTGACAAAAGCCATGGACTCACTTCCTGGAAAAAAAAATTACACATGCAAATCCAGTTCTGCCTCCAATTTCCAAGAGGTTCCTGAAATGTCCGAGCCCATCCACGGACCCTCTAGGACTGTGCTGTGCAATAAGGTAGCCACTGGAGCCATGTGGACATTTAAGTCACAGTGGATTAGAAGACACAATCGTGGCCCTAGCCACCTTGCAGACGCGCCACAGACACCAGTGCAGAAAGAGGTCTTGAGCAGCTTGGCTCTAGAATTCCCCCAAGGCTAAGAACACCTGCCTTTGGAAGAACCCACCACACACATGCTGGCCTGTAACCTCCTCCCTGTCTGACACGGGCTGTCTTGTGTCTCTCAATACACACAGGCCATGAAAGAAACGGGGAGCAATGCTTACATCACTGGTGAACGCCCTGAAAGTGCATGTGGCTCTGAGGAACGCTTGGTCATCTTCCACCACGGGCATCTTAGCGAGAGCCATGCCTCCAAAGGCTGCCAATCTGCACCCCCTCATTCTTCTCCTCTCAACGTGTGTGGACTTCAGCCCACACCAGTGTGACCGTCATCCTGCTAGGGCATGCCAGGTGGCTTTCTCGTGAGAAAAATACGCTGCGACAGGGCAGGCGGTCAGCCGTCGGGGCTGCATTAATGACGAAGGACACCGATCACGTTCACGGCTCTCTGTTCAGGTGCCGTTCTTGGCCTCCTGCATATATTAAGTCATGTGGCCCTCACCCAGAGCTAGGAGGCGGACACTAGTGTAATCCCCTAAATAAGGACGAGGGAACTGAAGTTGGAGGCCAAGGAGGACTGAATAACTTGTCCCATGTCACCCAGTAAATGCCAGAGGGAAACGGTGACGAGGCAGGAGTGGATAGGCCCTTGCAAAGCTCATGTCTAAAAGCATCCAAATGTCCTTAGTGCAATGTGTGAGGTCACAGAGGTGGTCACGTGCACATCTCCATAGGTCTCCAGACCTATGGGTACTGCCCCCAAGCTCTCCCTGTATTCGCCCACACAATTCATGTGTCCTTCGTCTTCCCTGGAAGAGATCAAGTAACAAAAATAGTCGTGACACTCTTCCTGTCCAGTCATCAAAAACACTCCTCATCCCATCCCTGGGCAAGTTTCTTAAAGGACACCCAGTGTCTCTCCTTGTAACCTCAGCTTCACAAAACTGCCTGTGTGCGACCCAGCTGCATGGGAGCGAACGGCAGCGTGCGGGGCACAGAGGAAACACTCAAGAAAGGTTATTGCCCCCGAGGGCTCCTTCCTAGAAAGCGTCCACATCTCCCGCCTAGGCACCGAATGCTCGCTGGAGGCCATCCAGGATCCAGGTGGCCGCAGCGTGGACCCGCCCTGACCGCGCTCAGCCTCGCAGCTGGAAGCCATCCTCCTATGCGCCGAACTCTCCCCTGCGTCCACCAGGGCCTGACCGTCCCGCTGTCCCTCCATCCGCCCTTCCACACGGAAACGTCACTGCACCCCGGGACTCACGGCTTCTCCCCACACCCGCCTGAGCGAGCCCGCGCTCACACGGCCCACGGATAAAGAGATGTTTGCAGAGCGGGCACTCGGAGAAAGGCGAGGGGGACACGTCGCGGGAACGTCTAAAAGCCAGTCACAAATCGGCTGCCTGGGGCGCGGCCACGGCCCTGGCAACCCCCCCCCCCCAGGATGTCCCGCTGACCAGAGGGCGATCCCTGTCGGGGACAACCCTGGCAAGTCCGGGCCTGGGTAGCAGGGTGTCGCCGGCTGGGACTCGGCCCGACAGGGGCATGCCTCCCATTGCTCATCCCTGGGACCCTGGAAGGACAAAGTCGCATCGCTGGTCACTCCTACTTTCACTGAAGCCCAGCTCAGGGCTGGAGGGGACCAGCTCCCTCAAGCAGTCTAGGGGACAAAGGATCTCAGATCACTGGGAAGTGTCTTTTGGATACACAGGGACTCGCCTAGCCCTGTCTCTTCCATTCACTGCTCTCAGGGATGCACAGGGACCTATCCCCCCTTTCATCTCTGTGTCCAGACATGCACAGGGACAAGCGACATGATGGTTTTTCCGTTCCCGGCCCAGACGTGCACAGGGACTCTCACCCCTTCTATTCCAGGGCCTGGGGACATGTAGTGGCCCTGTGCTGTCTCTTCTAGGCACACTCCCCCCTTGGTCAGCTTTGGGGACGGCGACCTGAGGCACCCCAGGGAGCTCTGCCACCTGCGGCCGCTGCCTGGGAGTTGGCGCCTCTGCCTCTGGGACTCACTGCCTGCGGGCTTTCCAGTGCCGGGTCAGGTGCTTGTTTGGGTCCTGCGTCGGGTGCTGGGTCAGAAGCTGGGTCGGGTGCTGCTGAGGGGCACTCGCCTGGCCTAGGCTTGCTGCGGGCTGCTAAGGCACAGGGAGACTCCTCCAGGCGNAGAGGCACAGGTCTGGGCGGGGCGTCCCACTGTCTCCTAAATCCCGCTCAGCGCTCTCCACCTTGCACTGGGGCGGGGTGTTGGCGGGAGAAGTTCCTAGGAGAGTTTGTTTAACACTTGGATTTCTACGCTGTATCCGGATGCCCTGAGGCGTCGGCTCTGGCCTGGGTTCCAATATGGGCATTTTAGTAAGTGTGTCTGGGGATGCGATCCACTGTTGCACTTAAATTCCCAGTTTTGAGTTTTGACATTTAGGCCTTATGAGACACGAGAGACCTCAAACTTGAGGGAAGTACTTGGACCAGATAAAATTATTGGATTATAAAAAGTATTGAAATGTCTCAAAATGTTAACATAGAGTTACTATACATCCTACAAATTCCGCTCTTCTGTATGTCTCCTTCACAACTCAAAACAGATTTCCACACAAGCAGTTGTATTCAAATATTTATTGCACCCTTATTCATGATAGCCAGAAGAAACAACCCCTACGTACATCAATCGATTTCTTGATAAATAAGCATAGTGTATACAAGGAAGGATTATTCAGCTTCAGAAAATAATGAAATAGTCATACACTCTATAATGGGGATGATTCTCGAAAGCATTCTGCTACTGTGTCGACTAGAATTAAAACCAACAGATTACCATGTGACTCATGAATCCCATTGCTGGGTTTATACATTCACAAAAATTGAAAATAAGATCTCAGAGAGCTATTTGTAGACCCATGTTCACTGCAGCGTTATTTACAGCAGCCAAAAGGTAGAAGTAACCTAACATGTTCCTCAGCAGGTGAATGGGTGAAGCAAACATGATGCATCCAGAGAATGGAATATTATTTGGTCTTAAAAAAGAAGAAAATTCTGTCACATGCTACAACAGGGATGAACCTTGAGGACATTAATCTACGTCAAATAAACCAGGCCCAGAAAGAAAAAAAAAAAGCACCCAAAGACCCTGAGAAACAAAGCCATTGTGCTATGTGAAAGAAGTCAGCTACAGAATACTACACACTGTGTATAACACATGTATAGGAATGTCTTGAATAGCCAAGTTGATAGACCGAGTACTGAGATTAGTGGTTGCCAGGGCTGTTGATATAGGGGATGAGGGTGCTAATTGCTGATGAGTATCTGTTTTCTTGTGGGGGTGATGTAAAGGTTCTGGAATATGTAATGATGTCGGTGCAGAATTTTATGAACATATTAAAAATCATCAGATTTTACATTTTAAAGAGTGATATTTATGGGATGATAATTTTGTCTCTAAATGAATAAAGTCCCCTGTATCTTATTGCCCCTGTTTCAAAAAGTATTTCCCCTATTTCTTTTTTTTTTTTTTAATTTATTTCTAGGAGAGAGAGAGAGACAGCGTGAGCAGGGGAGGGTCAGAGAGAGAGGGAGTCACAGACTGAAACAGACTCCAGGCTCTGAGCTGGCAGTCAGCACAGAGCCCGATGCGGGGCTTGAACCCACGAACCGCGAGATCATGACCTAAGCAAAAGTCGGACGCTTAACCGACTAAGCCACCCAGGCGCCCCGTATTTCCCCTATTTCAATACATCCTGCTTTCAAAAGTTCAGGTCATCTTAAGATTATCTCATGGGTGCTTTAAACTCCACTGACTTTGTCCTGCCTATTAATACCAGGTCAGCGACTCCAGGTGCCCACACTTCCCAGTTTGTGACTTTCATTGCATGGTCCCATCATCGCTTGGCATACTTGTTTGTCTTCACCACCAGAGGCTGGTTGTGAGTCAGCTGCTTCAGGGTCCTTACAGTGTTTCCCGGTCCTGGCGAGAGCCCAGGAAAATCTTTCTGGTTCAACCTGAGGAGGTCACATATCTGCTTTTTGCATTATAAACACCCTTTGGGGTTCATCCATTTTCACGGAGTATGCTGGGCATGGGTGTTCCTGTTTTAGCACAATTCAGTGAACTCAGTATTGACAGCTATTGGAAAACCCCAAAAGGATCGAGTCTTCTGTGAAATATAAAACACAGGCCAAGTGAACAGGGGTACGTTAGCCAGTGGGCACTTGAGGAAGCCTTCTTGATTCCTGGCCAGTCACACAGAGGGCTTTTTGTCCATCCAGGCATCAGAACTTTGTAACTGATCTGTGTGGGTGGTTAGCACGGCCCATTCTGAGCCTCACAGATTAGCAGAGAAAGTGACATCCATGGTTCATGATTACTAATAAAATGTTATTCTCTCACACGGAGACAATATGGTCTAAAGGTGAATAAAAAAGAGCTCAGGAGTCTGATGGATCTGGGTTTGAATTCTGGCTCTGGCCAGTAACTCAGTCTTTCTAAACTCAGGTCTCTGACATCTCCAGTATGGGGATGATGACCCCTCCCTTGCAGGGGTTACTGCAGGATTTTTGGAAGAGGCTATATATCGCACGAACAGTGCCTAACATACCCATTCATGCAAGAGAAATTGAAATATCAATCCACACATGTAAGATTTATCCTCTCTAACCAGAGTAGAGTCAGAGTACATCAAGCCGCCCACCCTGAGCTATTAAGAAAGAAAGAATGAAAGAAAGAAAGAAAGAAAGAAAGAAAGAAAGAAAGAAAGAAAGAAAGAAAGAAAGAAAGAAAGAAAAAAGCCCTCCTAAGATCCCACAGAGGGCCCTTGTCCTGGCTACAGTGCAGGTTTTGATTGGCGCCTTTCTCATTACCATAGGGTCCCCCTGCAGGCAGCCAAGGAGGGGGTGAAGAGGCTTTTCCCATCCTGATCATCACAGCCTGATCTTTGGCATCCTGGTGTGCTGTGGAGGAAGGGGGTGGCATTTTACCACCAGGGAGTCACTTACATCCAAATGCCCCTGGGGTACTCCTGACATTCCAGACTTTGAAGATTNAGCCCTCCTAAGATCCCACAGAGGGCCCTTGTGCTTGTGCTGGCTACAGTGCAGGTTTTGATTGGCGCCTTTCTCATTACCATAGGGTCCCCCTGCAGGCAGCCAAGGAGGGGGTGAAGAGGCTTTTCCCATCCTGATCATCACAGCCTGATCTTTGGCATCCTGGTGTGCTGTGGAGGAAGGGGGTGGCATTTTACCACCAGGGAGTCACTTACATCCAAATGCCCCTGGGGTACTCCTGACATTCCAGACTTTGAAGATTGGCACCCACCTGAACTCTAGCAGAAGAGTCACAGATGGGCAGCTCCTTAAGACACTGAGCAGAAACACTGGTAGGAGATGATGCAATTCTGCAGATGGCAGATATTTAGCAAACAGCAGATTCTACAAGTTCATTCTGAAGGTGTTAACTGATCGAGTTTACAGTTAGCTGATTACACTCTTTTAAGCTCTCTTTTTCACTCCTGGCCCTGGCAAGAGCTCCTGAGAGGTTTGGCCACTTAAATATATATCCTAGAATGGAGCACCTGGGTGGCTCCCGTCTGTTAAGTGGTCGACGTCAGCTCCGGTCATGATCTCGAGATTCATGGGTTCGAGCCCCACGTTGGGCTCTGTGCCAACAGACAGCTCAGAGCCTGAACCCTGCTTCCAATTCTGTCTGTCTGTCTGTCTTGGCCCCTCCCCCACTCATTCTCTGTCTCTCTCTCTCTCTCAAAAATAAATAAAACATTAATTTAAATATATATCCTGGAAGAGTAGCCCTGTTACTGGTAGAGGAAATTTGGAGTTATTCTGTAACGGGAAGCGTTGCTTCCATCCCCCATTATAGACTTGAGCCTTTCTTTCAAACAGTCCTTATTATCCATTTGTTCTAGTGGCAAACGGAAGAATGTACTGTGTCACATTTCTTATTACTAAGTCATGTATTTGGAAACTATTGAAGTATCTTATCCCTGACACTCACCTCTAACTTTGTGTTCTAGTGGAAGGCTTTGGCAAAATCTAGGATCAGTGTAGGTGCATCTAAAATACTTCTTACGTGCTTTCTTTTTGCAGGTAACTGGGAATTTTTAAAACTCCAGAGCCAGTGTTCAAAACATAAACACTTGCTCTGTTTGCCAGTCCTTGTCCTGCTCTAACCTGGGTCCCCAATTCGGGGGCCAGCATATAATTTGGGTCGTTCTGTCCTTTGTGGATCAGGATGTTCAGTGTATCATGCCTTTAATGACTAGACTCCTGGGAGTCTTCTAAGGGAAAAATGTAGATACGTGGATATTATTTAAAGATTATAAACCCGTTCTTAGGACCTTGTATTAGGATGTCACTCCACTGAAGAAGGCAAGATGTGGCCTGGATTCCTAGACGAGACTACCACAGTTTGATTCTATGTCTTAGCTTGCAAAAAGTGACATATTCCAAAGTAATTAAATGGTCAAAATCTAAACCAACCATCCAATGAACAAAAACTCCCACATCTCTAAGCTGAAGGTTTCATGAGAAGTGCAGAAAGTTTAAACCACCATGAACAAATATATGCCGACTAACAGGTCTCCTTAGAAACATTACCATTTTCAACCACCCTTATAATTATTTAAGAAAGGAGCATTGATGGATGCAAAAATCACTGAGTGAAACATTGTAAGAAAAGCAGGCCTTTATACACTCTTAGATTCTTTATTTAGTATAAAGAGGAAGTTCTCCATTAAATACAATGGAGAAATCTTGAGACAATTTAATGTTTAACTTTGGCCTGATAATGAAGAAAAATCAGACAAATCAAAATTTAGAGGCATTCTACTTAGAACGAACTTTTCAAAAACATCACTATCTTGTAAGAAAAAAAATACTGGAGAAGAGGGGATGTTTTCTGTACCAAATTAGACTATGGAGATATGACAATTAAATGTATTGTATAGTCTTTGATTAGAAATAAGGTACAAAGAAAAAAAGAAGCAAGGTACAAAGAATGATATTGGGATAATTGGGAAATTTTGATTGTGGACTGATAGTAGAATTACAACTATAAAAATATGTCTGTGTAAGAGAGAGAGGCAGAGGCAGAGACAGAGCAAATGAATGAGAGAGAGAATCAAATATACATTTGACCCTGAACACCATGGTGTTTGGGGCACCAAGCCCCTCCCCCAGCATAGTCATAAACTCGAGTAAAACGACTGACTCCCCAGAAGTGAAATTACTGGATCATATGGTATTTCTATTTTTCATTTTTTGAGGAAACTTCCTAGTGTTTTGAAGAGTGGCTGAACCCATTTACGTTGCCACCAACAGTGCACAAGGGTCCCCTTTTCTCCTCATCCTCAGCAACACTTGTTATTCCATGTCTTTTTGATTTTAGCCATTCGGATAGGTAGAAGGTCATATCTCATTGCGGTTGTGACTTGCGTTTCCCTGATGATTAATGATGTTGAGCATCTTTTTGTATGTACATTGGAATATTATGCAGCCATTAAAAGAATGAGATTGTGCCATTTGCTACAGCATAAATGGACCTAGAGGTTATTATGCAAAGTTAAATGAGTCAGTCTGAGAAGTAAATACCATATGATTTCACTCATACCTGGAATCTAAAAAAGCAAAAACAAATGAAAAACAAACAGAAAGGAGAATCAGACCTATAAATACAGGGACCAAACTGATGGTTGCCAGAGCCGGGGGGTGGGGGGGTGTCAAAATGGAAGAAGGGGAATGGGAGAAACAGGTTTCCAGTTATGGAATGAATAGGCCACAGGAATAAAAGGCACAGCATAAGGAATATAGTCAATAATATTGTAATAGCATTGCATGGTGACCGATCGTAGCCGCCCTTGTGCTGAGCACAGCATAACATAAAAACTTGACAAATCACTATGTTGTACACCTGAAATTAATGTAATATTGTATATCAACTACACTCAAAAAAAAAAAACACCTTTTGACTTCCCCAAAACTCAACCAATAGCCTGCTGTTGACCAGAAGCCTTACTGATAACATAAACATCCAGTTAACACATCTTTTATTTATTTTATCTATTTATTTATTTTTAGAGAGAGAGAACAAGTAAGAGTAGGGGAAAGGCGGAGGGAGAGCGAGAATCTCAGTACGTGGGGTTGCATCTCAAGACCCTGAGACCATGACCTGAGCCAAAATCAAGAGTTAGTCACTTGCCCGACTAGGCTCCCCAGGCTCCCCAACACATACTTTATATGCTTTGTGTAGTATATAGTGCAGTCTTACAATAAAGTAAGCTAGAGGAAAGAAAATGTTATAAAGAAAGTCATAAGGAAGAAAGAGTACATTTACACTACTGTATTGTATTTTTTAAAAATCCATGGAGCACCTGGGTGGCTCAGTCAGTTAAGGGACCGACTTTGGCTCAGGTCATGATNATACCTGTTCTATCACTGTGCTGTGCTGTCAGCTCAGAGCCTGGAGCCTGCTTTGGATCATCCTCTGTCTCTATTTCTCAAAACTACGTAAACATTTTTTAAAAAATCAAAGATAGGGCATTTTCATATGGCAATGGACACCTTCAGGATCAGGGCCTCCTGAAAGTAATCGCTCTTCTCACTCTCCCCAAAGTCGGGACCTACCGGGGCCAAATCTGGCATGTTGGGGAAACCTGGGAGGCGGCGGTGGCAGGAAGCCGAGAATGTAGTGGACTGAAGGCCCCAGCCCATGTGGGCACTTCTGGGGTGCCGGCTCCCCAGGGAGAGCCCCTGGGGAGAGGGTGCAGGAGGCAGCAATAGTCCCTCGGGAGGAGGGGGGAGTCGGAATGGGAGTAATGACTTCTGCTATTGAGAAGCAAGCTGAGGCTAAAGGCCCGGGGTGGGTGGGGGGTGCCCTAGGTACATGGCCCGCCCAGGGGACCAGCCAGCGGACAGCAACAGAGGTGAAGCTGCGAAAGCAGCACAGTGACAGGCACAACTGTCCTGGCCAGTGGGGTAGTTACCTGACTCCAGCCCTGCTTTTGGTCAGGGATAGTCCTCCCTAACCCTCCACCTGCCCGCACATCAGGGCGACCCCTCCTTCCTCCACGCCCCTCCATCCTTGGGTTACATGGGACCACTCAATCTCTCTGCATTCTGTCACCTCCTCCCTGCGCCTGTCCCCTCCCCTTGCGAGTTCTGACTCGGCCTCTGGTGTCCCTGAAGGGGAGGCTTTGCACATTCTGTCCCTCGCAACTCACAGCAAAAGGAGGCGCAAGGGTCCTTAAGGCTTGGGACTTAGAGGGTCCATGCCAACGGGGATGAATCTCAGATATCACCTTGAGAGACAGGACGAGCAGCACAAAGGGACCTAGCAGTTAGCAGGGGGCTACCTCCCAAATCTAATGGGGGGGTTTTGGTCAGCTCCAGGGTCTAAGGTATCTCACTGTGGTTTTGATTTGCATTTTCCTGATGACTAATGACATTGAGCATCTTTTCATGTGGGTGTCGGCCATTTGTATACACTCTTTGGAGAAATGTATATTCAGGTGCTCTGACCACTTACAAATACTGGATGGTTTGTCTTTTTGTCAAGACGTAAGAAATCTTTATCGTCTGGGTACTACACCTTGTCATATGCAAGATTTGAAGATTTTTCTTTTATTCGGTGAGTTCTCATTTCCTTCTAGAATAGTGTCCATTGATGAAAAACTTAAAAATTTTTTATAAAGCATAATTTATCTATTTTCTTTTTATTTTGTTAGTTGTGCTTTTGGAATCATATCTAAGGAACCAGGGCCAAATCCATGGTCATGAAAATTCACCTCTACATTTTTTCCAAGAGTTTTATAGTTTTAGGACTTACATTTAGGTCTTTGATTCCTTCTGAGTCAATGTTTATATATGATGTGAGGTAAGAGTAATTTCATTCTTTTGCATTCTCCCTTCACAGTTGTGCCAGGACCATTTGTTAAAACGATTTTCCCTTTGTCATTGAATTGTTGGTTATTGTTGACCAAAATCAGTTGCTTATTCTAATATCCAGCATATATAATGAACACTTACAACTAAATAACAAAAAGTCAAAACCCCAGTTAAAAAATTGGCAAAGGACTTGTATAGAAATTTCTCCAAAACGATATACAAATGGCCAACGAGCACATGAAAAGATGGTCAATGTCACTAGTTACGAGGGAAATGCAAACATAAACCACAAACAGGTGCCAGTTCACACTCACTAGGCTAGCCACAAAACAAAACAAAACCCAAAGCAAAACAGAAATTAGCACGCACCGAAGACATATGGAGAAACTGGAATCCTCACACATTATAGGAATGTAAAACTGTACAGACCCTTTGCAAAATAGTCCAGCAGTTCCTCAGACAAACAGAAAATTACCAATGACCCAGTAATTCCACTTCTAGCATATATACCCAAGAGAAATGAAAGCATATGGCAACACAAACACTTGCAGACAAATGTGAATTCATAATAGCCAAAACACAAACAACCCATATGTCCAACAAATGATTACTGGATGAACAAATTATATACCCATCTATGGAATATTCTTTGGCCATGTAAAGCAATGATGTAATGATACCTGCTACAACATGAATGAATCTTGAAAACATTTTGCTAAGTGAAATAAGCCAGAAACAAAGGGTCACATCTTTCATATGTTTCCGTTCATATAGAAGTCCAGAATAGGGGCATCTATAAAATACACTTGCCTTGTTTCCCATCATAGGGATATTTAGTCTTTCACCATTAAGTATATTAGCTGTGGGTTTTCACGGATGCTCTTTACCAGGTTGAGGAAGAAATTGAGGGTATTGGTATTTACTGGAAGATTTATCAGGTTTCTTTTTAGTGTAGTATGAGTATTTTCCATCAGCAACTGTTTTGTGACACTGTTGAATTTACCTACGGCGTACTCTCTGCACACATGCTCTGTATCACTGTCAGGCAAGGGGTAACCTGAAGCCTTTTCTCTTGTGGAAGAAATGTATGTAATCCACCCTCAGTAAAAAATAATATCATCAGAAAGAAATGAGATTGCCCTTCAAGAATGGAAGTGAATTTTTATTAAAAATGCCTGTAAGTTAGATTGAAAGCTCAAAAAGTGTTTCAGAGCACCTGGGTGGCTCAGTCAGTTGAGCACCCAACCCTGGGTTTCAGTTGGGGTCACAATCCCAGGGTTGGGGGATACAGCCTCATGTCAGGTTCTGTGATGAGTGGNGACAGCTATCAGTTTTAAGCACTGACGTGCCAGCAGTGCCATCAAATACACACGGTGCTCCCCCGTTAGGCCTCAAAAGCACCACATAAGCCTTTGGGTCGCGGGGGAAGTGAGGCCCAAGGGGCAACAGTCCCCTGCCCAAAGTCACACTGTTAGTGGGCAGTGAGCAGAGCCAGGATGTGAACCCCCAGGGTCTAACTGGAGCGGACGCTGATCATTGCTGCAGCCGCACGGCCTCCCCGCGGAACAGCGCTTTTACCTGTGCCCTCTGCAGCCGGGAACAATCCGGAAGATTACAGTTCCAGCTGAAACGATGAAAACTCACTTGCCCAAGTAAGGTTTGCTCAGGGCGATCAAGAAAATCCGACTGGGGAAGTAAGCGTCCGTGGTGTCCTAGTCTTCAGGGCCAACCAAACCAGATCAAAGCTCTGTCTCTCTCTCNTAGGCGCAGCAACTCCTGGGGTGTCACATCAGGAGCCCTTTCCCCTCCTGGGAGCCTAGGCAGGACGCCATGGTCAGGGTCCTAGACATCCTGACCCCAAAACCAGCAGCCACCGCCGGCAAAGACGCCTAGATCCCCTTGCGACAATAAACAGTATGTGCAGGATACGCATGCCTCTGCCTCCCAGTCCCAGCCCACCAGCCCACCAGCCCACCCCTGCCCTGGTGGAGCGGTCTCCAGTGCCCGGGCCTCTGTGGGTTCGGGGCGGTGGGGCGCCAGGCCCCTCGTCTCACTTCCGCCCACGTCTGGGAGGTACAGCCTCAGGCGGCTCTCTCCTCTCCGTCTGGGGACCACGGAGGACTAGGTCCTGGTCCCACGACGGAAGTACCAGCACTAAAGTCTGGCGTCCGACCCCTTTAGCACTAGCTGTGGACCAATGTGAAGACAACGTCTCCCAGGAACAGCATGGCCGCTGGCCTCTTGCCAACTCACCCAGGACTGAAAATGTGACTCCAGCACGGGGCCCACGAGGGACCAATCAGAGGACAAGAGACGCGCCACTGGGTGTACCCAAAGTCCCAGAAGCCCTCTGTTGGTGGCAGAAGGCGGAGAGGAGCGCTCAGGGTAGCGAGGTCGAAGCTCCGGTCTTCGAGAGAAAGTAGAAAGGTAGCTCAAGGCCACTGTGACCCGAGAGACGAAGACCAGAGTCAAAAGCTCAGGAAAGCTTGTTAAAATGCGAATTCTCCAGCGCATGTGAGATAAGGTGAGTCAGGGTGTTGGGAAGGGGCCCAGAAATCTGAATTTTTACCGGGTTCTTCCAAGATATTCTTCCTGCAGAGGGGTTTGAGAATCAGTGACCCAGTCCTNTTCTTTAGGGCTGCTGGGAGAGAAGCCCTCCCTAGGATCAGGAACCAGGAACGTCCCACCCAAGCCCTTGGGCTCCAGAAGCGCTTAAGACCGGAAACGGGAACCCTTCCATAGAGGCTGGAGGCCCAGAGGAGGCCAAGGAAGTGGCGACCCCTCCCACGTCAGCTTGCTTAGGGGGCCAGAAGGCGGGAGGGTGTTTCGGGGCCTTCTGGGAAATGTAGTCCGTACGACGGGCGCGCGCCTGCGCCCTGCACAGCTGCCCCGGGGAGCCTGGGAGAGCCGTGGGCGCCGAGGCGGTGAGTCCCGGAGCGGCCAGAGGGCGTGGCCGTCCCTGGGGCGCGGGCGCGGGCGCGGGCGCGGGCGANATCATGACCTGAGCCGAAGTCGGACACTTAACCGACTGAGCCACCCAGGCGCCCCTGATGCTATGATTATTTTCATGTTACAGCCGGAAGCGCTGGGTGTCAGGGTCACAAAGCGAGCAGGTTATCACACCTGGATGGTCTGTAGCTAAAGCCCAGCTTACCATCAAGATCAAGAGTGATAGGGTCACAGTGTACATTTGGGAATTCTAGGTAGGAAGATCGTGAGTATTTTTTTCTTTGTCCCACTCCAGGGAAGGGGACAGATACATAAGGCATCTTGGCAAATGCAGAGAGAGGACCCATAGCCATAGGGTGGGTGCTGCTGTTGAGAGACGTCTGTGACTACGTGGGTGGCCTCAGACATTGCACTAAGAAGATTTGGCTGTTTTTAGACAGGTGCGTTGCAGAAATCTGTTCGTTCTAACCTTGCCACCATTTCCCTCTGGCATTTACTGGGTGGCATGGGACAAATTTTTCAGTCCTCCTGAGCCTCAGTGTTCAGTTCCCTCATCTGAATTCAGGGCATAATACTAGTCCCTGCCTCCTAGCTCTGGATGAGGGCTACATGACCTAATATATGCAGGAGGCTGAGAACAGCACCTAGATTTGGCACCATGAATGTGATCGGTGTCCTTGGTGATTAATGCAGCGCTGATGGCTGACGGCCTGCCCTGTCGCAGTGTATTTTGCTCATGAGAAAGCCACCTGGCATGCCCTAGCAGGATGATGGTCACAGTGCTGTGGGCTGAAGTCCACACACTTTGGGTGGAGAAGAATCTTTAGCTAAGATGCCCGTGATTGAGGGCGACCAAGAGTTCCTATGGCACAAGGGCTTTCAGGGCTGCTCACTGCTGCTCCCCCATTTCTTCTGTGGCCTGTATATATTCAGAGACACAAAAGAGCTTGTATTAGCCTGGCAGTGTAGTTACACAGCAGTGCATCTATGGTGGTTCATTTAAGGGAAGAGGTTCTTAGCTTCGGGTCAGTGGAATTCTGGAGCCAAACTGGCCAGTAGAACTTCCTACAACGATGTCCGTGGAGCACTTGAAATGTGACTAGTATGGATGAGAAACTGAATTTTCAGTTTCATGAATTTGAACTGAATCTACCACATGGGGACTTGTGACTGCTATAAGCAGCACAATTCTAGAGGGTCCGTGCATGGTGAGAACATTTTGTAAACTTTTGGAAAATGGATGCAGGATTAGATGCGTAGGTGTATTTTTCTAGGCAGTGATTCCCTGGCCTTCATTAGATTCTCAAAGTCACCAGAAAAGATTAAGGTCTGCTGCTTTAGGGCTTTGGTGCAATGTAAACAAGTTAAGGGAGATAAGTATGGCGTCTCGTAATCACTGCTGTTTCTCCTTTCTCCTTTTGTCATGTCCCCAGCTGTGGGTGGCTCCCCCTTGACACAGGTACGCAAAGAAACATTGGCATCTGAGACTTCAGGCCCCAGAGAAATCGCACACGGCCAGAGGGGGCGATGGCTGTGGCCCTGGGTTGTGCAATCCAGGCTTCCTTGAATCAGGGGTCGGTGTTTCAAGACTATGACGCGGACTGTGAGGTCTTCCGCCAGCGCTTCAGGCAGTTCCAGTACAAAGAAGCAGCCGGGCCTCACGAAGCCTTCAACAAACTCTGGGAGCTGTGCTGTCAGTGGCTGAAGCCAAAGATGCGTTCAAAGGAACAAATCCTGGAGCTGCTGGTGTTGGAGCAGTTCCTCACCATTCTGCCCACGGAGATAGAGACCTGGGTGAGGGAACATTGCCCAGAGAATAGAGAAAGAGTTGTGTCGCTGATAGAAGACTTACAGAGAGAACTTGAGATACCAGAGCAGCAGGTGAGAAGAGTTTGGCATCTTGGCGGTTGGGCAGAAGGTAGCAGCAGAGACTGTCTGACACTAGATCATACATTTCGCTTTGAGCCCCATGCTTTCCCTCCAAACGATTTCCATTTTGTCCTTATGCTGGAAGTGGCATATGGTTCAGTAATTCTCAACTATTAAACCCAGCTTCTATCCTAGAACAAATATTTGGTAATGTCTCTTCTGCTATCCTGAAATGAAATTTATATATAACATAACCTACTACACAGAATCAAAAGCGATACGATAGTAAGTGGTCAAGTGCAGCTCCTGGCCTGTTTTTATGCAGGCCATGAGCTAATGATGGTCATTACCTTTTTAAAAAGGTGTTGAATACAAGAAGTATAGGCAGTAGACCAAGAGGACCCACAAAGTGTGAATTATTTAATACCTGACTATAAGAAAATGTCAACCCAGGTCAAGTGGGGTCTAGAAAGGATATCAAGGACAGGGAACGTAGTTTATCATAATGAAAGAAGCATTTGCACGCACTTCCTATTAGGGCATGATGGCGCAGAAGGCTTCCTGAAGTTGTCAAATGCCCGCATCTAAGCATAAAGTCACTGTCAAGGTGACAGCCGCCGGTGCGCAGTGGGACAGCTCAAACACTGAGTGGCACTGCTGGTCATGTGAGTTTCCACAGTGGCAACAAGTCTTAGTAAATCTGAGCAATAAGGAATACGGTGGTTGTTTGATTTCCAAAGTAGGGCTTTCCTAGAAAATTCCTGTCATGCAACCATATGCAAAACTATGTTGTGTTTGTATGAGCCACAGTGTGAAGTTCTTGACGGGTTCTTCTTACCCGGATGAAAGTTTGAGGCGCAGCTGCCACGTTGGCAGGGACCGGAACAGCTCTGCACCGTGAGCGGTACCTACTCCCGTCTCTGCCCACTGGGTTCAGCCGGCCACCTGCCATCACGCCACGTCGCCCCGTGGNACCCTTTAAGCTAATGATCCTGCTCAGGAAGCCTGTTTTTCCCTTTTCAGTTGTTTTTATTATAAAATACACATAACATAAAATTTACCATCTTAATCATTTTGACATGTATCGTCCAGTGGTATTGAATGCATTAATGTGAAACCGTTACTAACATCCATTTCCATAACTGTTTTCACCCAGTATAACTGAAACGTCACACTCATTTAAACAAATAATTGCCCATCTCTCCAGGCTCCCCTAGAACCACCATTCAGCTTTCTGTCTCTATGAATTTGACTGCTCTGTGTACCTCATATACATGGAATCATCCGATATTTGTCTTTCTGTGACTGGCTTATTTCACGTAGCAAAATGTCCTAAAGGTTCGTACATGTTGGAGCACATGGCAGTATTTCCATCCCAGTAAAGGCCACATAATATGCCATTGTATGTACCTACCGCATTTTATTTTCTGTAGATGTATACTTAGTTTTCTTCCATGTTTCAGCTGTTGTGAATAATGCTGCTTTGAACGTGGGTATGCAAGTATCTCTTTGAGACCCTCTTTTTCTTTTGAGTATAGAACTAGGTGGAATTGCTGAATCATAGGGCAATTCCATTTTTAATCTTTTGAGAAACAGCCACACTGATTTCCACAGTGGTTGCACCTTTTTACGTTCCCATCAACAGTGCATAACTTTTCCAATTTCTCCACCTCCTCACCAACACTTGTTATTTTCTGATTTGTGAAAGCGGCATTCCTAATGTGTGTGAGGTGATATTCATTGTAATTTGGAATCGCATTTCCCAAATGATTAGTGATAGGGAACATCTGTTCATGTTCTATTGACCATTTGTATATCTTCTTTGGAGACTGTACATTCAAATCCTTTGCATATTTCTTTTTCTTTAAGGTTTATTTATTTATTTTTTGAGAGAGAGAGAGAGCATGAGTGGGGGAGGGACAGAGAGAAGGAGAGACAGAGAATCCCAAGCAGGCTTCGTGCTATCAGCACAGAGCCTGACCCCAGGTTCACAAACCACGAGATCACGACCTGAACCCAAACCAAGAGTCAGAGGCTTAACCGACTGAGCCACCCAGGCGCCCCACTTTTTTAAAAGTTTATTTATTTCCTGTGCACATTTCAAAAGCAGAATGTGTTTTGTTGTTGAATTTTAGAATTCTCTGTATATTCTAGATATCAGTCCCTTATCGGATATGATTTGCAAATATTTTCCCCATTTGCCGGTTGCCTTTTTACTCTGTTGAAACTGTCTCGTGATGAATACATTTTTAAATTTGTCATGAAGTACCCCGTATCTACTTTTTTATTGCCCGTACTTTAGGTGTCATATCCAAGAAATCATTGGCAAATCCAGTGTCATGAAGCTTTCCCCTGTGTTTTCTTCTAAGAGTTTTGTAATTTTAGGTCCTGACTTTAGGTTTTTGATCCGTTTTGTGTTAATTTTTGCACGTGCTCTTATGTAAGGGTCTAATTTCTTTCATTTGAACCCGCACATCCAGTTTTTCCAGCACCATTTGTTGAAAAGAGTATTGTTTCTCCATTGAATGATCTTGGTATCATTGTTAAAAATCATTTCACCATATATATTAAGGTTTATTTGGGGTGCCTGGGTGGCTTAGTCGGTTAAGCGTCCGACTTTCGCTTGGGTCATGATCTCGCGGTTTGTGGGTTCGAGCTCCGCGTCGGGCTCTGTGCTGACTGCCAGCTCAGAGCCTGGAACCTGTTTCAGTCTGTGACTCCCTCTCTCTCTGACCCTCCCCTGCTCACGCTGTCTCTCTCTCTCTCCTAGAAATAAATAAAAAACATTAAAAAAAAAAAAGGTTTATTTATGGGCTGTCTGTTCTATTCCATTAATCTATGTGCCTGTCTTTTATGCCAGTTTCCAAACTGTTTTGATTATTGTTAGTTTCAGTAAGTTTTGAAATCAGGGAGTGTGAGTCCTCTAGCTTTGTTCTTCTTTTCCAAGATTTTTTTGGTCTGTTTGGGCATCCCTGTAGAGTCCACTTAAATTTTAGGTATAGGTTTTTCTGTTAATGCAAAAAAGTACCATTGGGATTTTGATAGAGATTGCTTTGAATCTTTAGATCACTTTTGGTAGTATTGACATCTTAACAATATCAAGTCTCCCAATCAGTGAACATGGGATATGTTTTCCTTTACTTATATCTCCTTTCTTCATTTAAAAAAATTTTTAATGTTTATTTTTGAGAGAGAGAGAGATTGAGAGAGACAGAATGCAAGCAGGGGAGGGGCAGAGAGAGAGGGAGACACAGAATCAAAGCAGGCCCCAGGCTCTGAACTGTCCGCACAGAGCACGATGCGGGGCTTGAACTCACGAACCGTGAGATCATAACCTGAGCTGAAGTCAGATGCTCAATCGACTGAGCCACCCAGATGCCCCTATTTATATCTTCTTTAATTTCTTTTACCAATGCTTTGTCATTTTCATGGTTCAAGCCTTTCACGTACTTGTTTAAGTTAATTCCTGAGTATTTTCTTCTTTCCGATGCTATTGTAAACTATTAACTGTTTTCATAATTTCCAGAATTGTTCATTGTTCATCATTAGTATGTAGAAATGGAACCGATGTTTGCATGTTCATTTTGTATCCTGGTGCTTTGCTGAATTCATTTATTAATTTTAATAGTTTTTTAATGGAATCTTCAAGGTTTCTACATATTTTCTTGCCTAATTTATCTGGCTAGAAATTCCAGTACTGTGTTGAATAGAGTGGCCAAAGCAGGCATCTTTGCCTTCTACCTGAACTTAGAGGAAAAGCTTTCACCTTTTACCACTGAGTATGATGTTCCCTGTGCGTTTTTCATATATGGCTTTTATTATGTGGAGGTAATTTTCTTCCGTTCCTATTTTGTTGAGTGGTTTTTTGTTTTATCATGAAAGAATGTTGAATTTTGTCAGATGCTTCTTCCACATCATTTGAGATGATAAGTGTGTTTTTTTCCCCTTCATTCTGTTAACATGGCATAGTACATTGACCAATTTTCATATGTTGAAACATCCTTGCATTCCAGAAGCAAATATCACTTGGTCATGTTATATAAATCCTTTTAATATGCTGCTGAATTCAATTTGCTAATATTTTGTTCAGGGTTTTTTGTATGAATGTTCATAAGGGATATTGGTGTGCCGTTTTCTTATAGTGTCTTTTCTGGCTTTGGTATCAGGGTGATGTTAGCCTCAGAGAATGAGGAAAGTGTTTCCTCCCTTTCATTTTTTTTTTTTTTAAAGTTGGAGAAGGATTTGTATTAGTTCTTCTCTAAATGTTTGGTAGAATCCACCAGTGAAGCCATCAGGTCTAGGGCTTTTCTTTGTCAGGAGATTTTTGATTACTGCTTTACTCTCCTTACTAGTTATAGGTCTATTCAGATCTTTCTGTTTCTTTATTATGTAGTCTTGGCAGGTTTTGTGTTTCTGATAATTTATCCATTTCATCTAGGTTATCCAATTTGTACAGTTGTTCATAGTACTCTCTTATAATTGCTTTTATTTATATAGAATCATTGGCGATATCCTCACTTTAATTTTAATTTTAACAATTTTTGCCTTCTTTCTCTTTGTCTTAGTTCATCTAGCTAAAGGTTTGTCAAGTTCATTAATCTTTTCAAAAAGTCAGTGTTTGGTTTCATTGATTTTCTCTATTGTCTTTCTAGTCTTTATTTTGTTTATCTCTGCCTAATCTTTATTGTTTCCTTCCTTCTGCTAGCTTTGGGCTTAGTGTTTTTCTTTTCTTCTTATTAGTTCCTTAAGTTGTAAAATTATGTTATTGTTTGGGGCTTTTTTTTGGTTTACTAATGTATTTATAGTTGTAAATTCCCTACTTAGCACTGCATTCATTATGTCTCATAAGTTTTGGTACTTTGCATTTGCATTGACCTCTAAGTGTTCTCTAATTTTCTTTGTGATTTCTTCTTGCATCCATCGGTTGTTTAACAGGGTGTTATTTAATTTTCACAAATTTGTCAGTTTTCCAGTTTTCCTTCTGTTCTGATTTCTAACTTCATCCCATTGTGGTTAGAGTAAGTACTTTGAATGATATCTATGTTTTTAAATATATATAGAAACTAATTTGTGACCTAGCATATGGTCTGCGTCCCAGAAACTGTCTCATATGCACTTGAGAAGAGCCTGACTTTTTTATTCCAGCCATCTTAGTGGGTGTGAAGTGGTATCGAATTGCAGTTTTAACTTGTGTTTCTTCAAAGACTAATGGAGTTGAGCATCGTTTCATGGGCTTATTGGTCATTTGTAGATCTTCACTAGAGAAATGCCTATTTAGATTTTTTGCCTATTTTTATTTTTTTAAGTAGGCTTCACACTCATCGTGGGCCTTGAACTCACACCCCTGAGATCAAGAGTGGGATGCTCTACCAACTGAGCCAGCCAGGCACCCCTGCCTATTTTTAAGTTGGATTATATGTGTTTTTATTATTAAGTTGTGTATGATCTTTGTATATTCTAGATAAAAGTCTATTATTAGATATATGACTGATAAATGTTCTTTCATGTTTTGTGATTTGGTTTTTTACTTTCTTAATAGTACGCTTTGTAGCACAAAAGTTCTTTTTTTTTTTTTTTAATTTTGATGAAGTCCAGTTTAACAATTTTTTCTTTTGTAGCTTGTGCTTTTTACGTCCTATCTAAGAAACCATTGCCTGATATGAGGTCATGAAAATTTACCCGTGAATTTTCTCCTAAGAGTTTATAGTTTCAGCTTGCATTTAATGCTTTGATTCATTTTCAATTAATTTTTGTATAAACTGCCCAGTCGCGGCCCAAATAATATGTATATTTATGTATATTTTTGCATAATCAGTTGTTTTGGCATGGTTTGCTAAAAAAGCTCATTCTTTTCACATTGAATGGACTTGAAACCCTTGTCAAAAATCAGTTGACTACAGGTATATGGGTTTACTTCTGGACAGTCATCCCCAGTTCAGTGATCCATGTGTCTATTCGCATGGAAATACCACACTGTCTTTATTATTGCTTTCTAGTAAGTTTGGAAATAGGAGAGTTATGAGGGCCCCAACTTCGTTTTTATTTTTCAAGATCGTCTTGGCTGTTCTGAGTTTGATACGGTTCTATGTGATACTTAGATCAGCTTCTCCGTTTCTACAAAGATGTCAGCCAGGATTCTGGTAGGGGTTGTGTTGAATCTGTAGATCAGTTTGGGGAGTATTGCTGTGTTAACAGTATTAAATTTGTGATGCATGCATATGTGGTGCTTTTCCATTTCTTTAGATTTTCTTTCTTTCTTTTTTTTTTTACAATTTTTATTGTTTCCCAAGTATAAGTTTTTACACTGCTTTTATTAAATTTGTTCCTAAGTATTCTTTTTAATAGCTTTGTCAGAGGATTTTTTTTAATTTCATTTTTGGGTAGTTCATTAAAAATATATAGGATTACAGGGCGGCTGGGTGGCTCAGTCAGTTATGCGTCCGACTCTTGGTTTCGGCTCAGGCCATAATCGCACAGTTCGTGAGTTCTAGCCCCGCATTGGGCTATGCACTGAGCACAGAGCCTGTTTGGGATTCTCTCTCTCCCTCTCTCTTTCTCTCTGTCCTTCCTGTGTATATGCTCTCTCTCTCCTCTCAAAATAAATAAACTTTAAATATCTCTGTATGTAGGATTATAATTAATTTTTGCATATTGATCTTGTGTCCTGTAATCCTACTTGTTTATTAGTTCAAATTAGTTTTTAGTGGATTCCGTAGGATTTTCTATATTAAAGATTATGTCATCTGAAAAAAGATTGTTTTACTTATCATGTTCCAATCTAGATACCTTTTCTTTCTTTTCCTTGCCTAATTACCCTGGCTAGAACCTCCAGTACGTTGTTGAGACCTGACATCCTTGTTCCTGGCCTCAGGGGAAATGTATTTAGTCTTTGACCGTTACTTGTGATGTTAGCTGTGGGCCTTTTATAGATTCCTTTTATTAGGGTGAGAAAGTTCCCTCCTGTTCAAGGATTATTGAGTGTTTTTATCCAACTCTTGAATTTTGTCACATGCTTTTTGTGCATTTATTGAGATGATCATGCTTTTACTTTTCATTCTATTGTAGGGGTGTATTTCCTTAACTTTTGAATGTTAAACCAACATTGTGTTCCTAATATAAATATTACTTGATCCTGGTGTATAATTCATATTAAATGTTTTTGTTGTTTTTTTTGTTGTTGTTGTTTTGGTTTTTGGTTTCTTTTTTTTTTTTTTTTTTTTTTTTTTCTTTTTNTTTCCATTTTTTTCTTTTGTTCTTTATACTTTGGATGTCACATTTAAGAAGCTGTTGCCTAATTCAAGGTCATGAAGCTTTATAGCTCTGTTTCCTTCTTTTTTAAATATATTTTTAAGTTTATTTATTTTGAGAGAGAGAGAAAGCATGAACAGGGGAGGGGCAGAGAGATGAGAGAGAGCAAGAATTCCAAGCAGGCCCCACACCAACAGCATGGAGCTGGATGTGGGGCTTGAACCCACGAACTGTGAGATCATGACCCTAGCCAAAGTCAGATGCTTAACCAACTGAACCACCTAGGTGCCCCTGTTTTTTTTTTTCTTTTTTAAGAGAGAGAGTGTGCGCGAGTGGGGGAGAGGGTCAGAAGGAGAGAGAGAATCTTAATCAGACTCCAGGCTCAGCACAAAGCCCAACAGAAGGCTCCATCCCATGACCCTGGGAGCGTGGCCTAAGCCAAAATCAAAAATCAGTCGGCTCAACCGATTGAGCCACCAGGTGCCCCTGAACCTATGTTTCCCTCTAAGAGTCTTGTGGATTTAGCTCTTGAATTTAGATCTTTGATCCGTTATGAATTAACTTTTGTATATGGTGTGAGGAATGGGACCAACATCTTTCTTTTACATGTGCGTATCTAGTTGGCCCAGCACCATTTGTTGAGGAAACTAGTCTTTCCCCATTGAATTGCTGTGGTACTTTTCTCAAAAATTGATGATAAATGACAAGGCTCTTTCTGGATTATCAATTCTGTTCCATTGATACCTTTTTCTTTCTTTATGCCAGTAAAGTGAGTTGGAAAGTATTCCATTCTCTTCTATTTTCAGTGAGAGATTATGTAGAATCGGTGTTAATTCTTTAAACGTTTGGTGGAATTCACCAGTGAACCATCCAGACCTGGGCCTTTCTTTGTGAGAAGTTTTTTGATTTCTAATTCAGTGTCTTTACTTGTTACAGGTCTACTCTCATTTTATATTTCTTCTTGAATCAATTTTGGGTAGTTTGTGTGTTTCTAGGAATTTGTACATTTCATTTATCTAATTTATTTCCATGTAGCTGTTCATAATATCCCTTTATAATCCTTTTTATTTCTGTAAGGTTAGTAGTTATAGTTCCTCTTTCATTTATGATTATAGTCATTTGAGTTTTCTCTCTTCTTGGTTAATTTAGCTAAAGATTTGTCAGTTTTGTTAATTTTTTTTCAAAGAACC
>NW_027529696.1:99836-104325 GCF_008692635.1 Crocuta crocuta
CCTTTGTTCTATTGATTTTCTCTCTTGTTTTTTACTGTTCTCTATTTTATTAAATCCTGTTCTAATCTTTATTATTTTCTTCTAGTTGTTTTAGGTTTTGTTTGTTCTTACTTTTCTAATATTTTAAGGTGTAAAGTTAGGTTATTCATTTGAGATTTTTCTTTTCTTTTCAATATAGGCATTCATAGCTATAAATTTCTCTTTGGGCACTGGTTTAGGCAGCTTCCTAAGTTTTGGTATATTGTGTGTTCATTTTCATTTATCTCAAAGTATTTCTAATTTCTCTTTTGATTCTTTTCTGTGATTGATTGTGTATTTAGCAGTGTGTTGTTTAATATCTTTGTATTTGTGAAGTCCTCAAATTTCTTTCTGTTATTTATTTCTTTTTTAAGTAGGCTTCATACCGGGCGTGGAGCCCACTGCAGGGCTTGAACTCACAACCCTGAGATTGAGACCTAAGCTGAAATCAAGAGTCGGATGCTTAACCAACGTAGCCACTCAGGCACCCCTCTGTTATTTTTTTTTTCTAATTTCATTCTGTTTTGGTGGGAGGTCACAATACTTTGTAAATGAGATCCTTTCACATTTTTGAACACTTGTTTTATGGTATAGCATCTTGACTGCCCTGGAGAATTTTCCACGTGCACCTGAGAAGAACACATATTCTCTACTTCCTAAGTGGAGTGTTCTATAAATGTCCATGACATTTAGTTGGTTTATAATTTTTTGTCTCCTATTGTTGATCTTTCTCCTAGATTTCTATCCAGTAGTGCAAAGAGGTATTTAAGTCTCTATTATTGCTCAGTTGTCTATTTCGTTTACTGTTTCTGTCAGTATTTGTCGTCATGTATTTGGTACTCTGCTTTTAAGTGCAGGTATGGTTAGAATTGTTATATCTTCCTGATTGGTCCTTTTGTCATTATAAACGGATCCTCTTTATCTCTAGAAACTTTTTTGTTTTGCTATCCATTTTGTATGATATTACTGTATTCACTCTGGCTGTCTCGTGGTTGTTATTTGCATGATATTTCTTTTTCCATCCCTTTACTTTCAGTTAGTATCTAAAGTGTGAGTCTAAAGTGTGTCTCCTGTAGACAGCATATAGATGGATTTTTAAAATCTAGAATGATGATATCTGCCTTTTGATTGAGTTGTTTAACCCATCCACGTTTAATCTGATTTTCGATATGTATAATTTACATCTGCGATTTTACTTTTTGTTTTCAATAGGTCTCATATTTTTTTTTGTTTCTCTGTCCTTCATTTGCTGCTTTCTTTAGCACTAAGTAAATGTTTTGAATGTAGCACTTTACTTAAATCAATTTTCACTACTTTTTTAGTTATTTCCTTAGTGGTTACTCTAGGGATTAGCAGGTACATCTTAACATAATCAGCTTTAGATTTATACTAATTTAATGCTAGTAAAATATAGAAATATTTCTTCTGTATACTTCTGTTTTCTCCCTTTTTGTGGTATTACTATCCTACATATTGCATCAAAAATGTTAAAACTTCAAAAAAAAATGTTAGAAACCCAACATGTTGTTGAAGATATTACTGTATATAATTTTAAGCCTTCTAAAAGAGCTAGAGAGGAAAGGAATACAAATAGATATTATGACTTTTGTTGTAGTAACATTATTTATATTTATGGTTTTCTTCATTTTTCCTGTGGATTTTAGTTATTAATTAGAGTCCTTTTTTTTTACCCCCATGCAGTTTTGCTCTCATCCACTTCATTTGTGCTGTTATTGGCAAATATATTCCATTTCTATAGATAATATTTGCTCAACAATGCACTACATATATATTGTTCTATACAATTGTTTTTAAAATCTTTTAAGAGAAGAGGGGCACGTAAGTGGCTCAGTCAGTTAAGCATCTGACTTTGGCTCAGGTCCTGATCTGACGGTTCGTGAGTTCAAGCTTTGCATTGGGCTCTGTGTTGACAGCCCAGAGCCTGAAGCCTGCTTTGGATTCTGTCTCCCTCTCTCTCTCTCTGCCCCTCCCCTGCTTGTACTCTCTCTCTTAATCTTAGAAGAAAGGAACAGAAATTAATATTTATACTGTCTTTTATAGTTACCCTCACTTGCTGTGCCCTTTGTTTTTTCATGTGGATTTGAATTACCATTTGGAATCACTAGCTTTCAGACTGAGTACCTTCCTTTTGTATTTCTTATTAGGCAAGACTGCTACCAATGAATTCTCTCAGTTTTTTATTAGAAAGATTGTTATTTCGGGATGCNTCTCTCCCTCTCTCTCAGAAATAAACAAAATATTAAAAAATTTTTTTAAAAAGAAATATTTTTATTCCACATTGGTTTAAAAAAATTTTTAATGTTTATTTTTGAGAGAGAGACACACAGAGCATGAGTGGGGGAGGGGCAGAGAGAGAGGGAGACACAGAATCTGAAGCAGGTTCTAGGCTCTGAGCTGTCAACATAGAGCCCAACGTGGGGCTTGAACTCACGGACTGCGAGATCATGACCTGAGCCAAAGTTGGACACTTAACCGACTAAGCCACCCAGGCTCCCCTCACATACATTTTTTTAAAGATGGCTTTTCTGAATATAAGATTCTCAGTTGGCCTTTCTCATTTTTCTTTGAGCACTTTGAATATGTTGTCCCACTGTCTTCTGGCCTCCAGTGTTGCTGGTGAGAACTTGGCCTTTAATTTTATTGGAGTTCCCTGTTTATAGATCTCTTTTGTGTTTGTCCTGCTTGGAATTCCTTGAGTTTCCTAGATGTGCAGATGAATGTCTTTTTAACACATTTGGGCAGTTTGGGGCCACTATATTTCCAATTTCTTTTTTTTTTCCCTCCTCCTTTCTCTCACTCCTCTCCTGGTTTTCTCATTATGTATCTATTATAATGGCCCTTAGTGGTACTCCACTTTTCTCTGATGCTCCATTCACTCACTTCCCTTCGTTCTTTTTTTCTCCCTTTTCTTCTGATAGTATAATCTCTACTGATCTGTCTCCAAGTTCACTGCTTTCTTCTGACAGTTCACATCCATTCTTGAGCCATTCTAGGGAATTTTTCATTTTAGTTGTACTTTTCAGCTCCAGAATTTCCATGGGATTATTTTTATACTTTCTGTTTATCGATATTCTCTATTTGATGTGATGTGATGTGGTTTGTCATGATTTACTTCTTTAATCATGGATTTGTTTCATTCTTGGAACATACTCATAATGGCTATTTGAAGTCTTTGTTAAATTCAGTATCTGGTCACTCACATAGGCAGATTCTGTTCCTCACGCTTTTTTTTTCCTAGTATATGAGTCATACTTTCCTGTCCGCATGCATAGCTCATCATGTTTTGTTGGAAACTGGACATTTTAGATGATGTATCATAGCAACACCGATTCCTTCTTCCCCTTCCCCAGAGCTTGTTACTGTTATTTGTTTGCTTATTTGTTTGGTCATGGCCGCATTATTTTTGTCAAGTCTAGTCCACTCTGAAATGTTAACCTGTTGATGTTGCGCCTCAGGGTGCACAGCCTTGGATGTGCACACAGTCACCCTGGCGGGTCAGTACTTTTTACAGGCCTTTCTTTGGCTGCCTCTCTCCCTGACCTGAGGGCCGTTAATTGCCAGCTAATTGCTCTATTGTTTTCAACAATACCCTGGAGCATAATTTCTCTGTCTGACTAATCCAGTCAATTTGAGATACCTTTGTTGGGCCAGCTCCTGAGGTCAGGTTCTTGATTTGTTGTGATCCCAGGAGGGCCCCTCCCAGCATGTCTTTTTCCCCAGATCTCTTCTGCACACTAGTCAGCCTATGGCTTAGGGTGTATAGTCCATAAATCTATCACACTCTTTCCGGCTGCCTGTCATTATAACCTGTACTCTTTTTTAGAATATCCTGAGGCTTGAATCTTTTCACTCTCTGTTGTAAAGGAATCCGTATTCTTGAGAATATATTAGGAGCTGCCTGTTTTAAGGCCTGCTTCTCGGAGGCCGGATCTCTGATATGTTGCTCTGGAGGTGGGGGAAATGGAGTGTTTATCTCTGAGTGAGACTGGCACTTCTGGAGCTGAGCACTAGGTCCCTCCCTCGGGTCTTCCTGGGTTGGCTCTCCAGGCATTGAACCAGTGCCTTACAGTCACAACTGCCTTACAAGGACACTCAGGGAGTACTCCAGGGTTCCCACCAGGATGACACCCAGGGTAGATGGCCCACGCCACCAGTAGAGACTGGGTAGACAAAAGCTGCCCCCACCTTGCAGCCACGATTGTTTGGACTTTAGAATTAACCCTGGGTAGCTGGGGGGTAGGATGAGAAAAGCTGAGGTCCTGTCCCTTCCAAGAAGATGGCCCTCGGAAAGGGAGCCAGGGGAGAGGCTGCCTCGGTCCCTTGGTTATGCCAGTGTGGAGTGGCGCCGGGAGAGGCACCAAAGAGAACTGCTGTGGTTTAAATCCTCAAGAATCTCCCTATTACCTGTGAATTTTAGCAGATTAAAAAAAAAATAGGTGTTTCGTACTTT
>NW_027529696.1:104363-107899 GCF_008692635.1 Crocuta crocuta
CTTTAGGTGCAATGTTTGTTTTGTTTTATTTTTTATTTTTTTAAAGTTTATTTATTTTTTGAGCTAGAGAGAAAGCAAGCAGGGGAGGGGCAGAGAGGGGAAGAGAGAGAATCCCAAGCAGGCTCCCAGCTGTCAGCGTGGAGCCCAGTGTAGGGCTCCATCCCGTGAACTGTGAGATCATGACCTGAGCCAAAATCAAGAGTCGAACACTTAACTGACTTAAAGCTTCCCAGGTGCCCCTGTTTTTTGTTTGTTTGTTTGTTTGTTTGTTTTTGCTCTTAATAATTTTCACTAGTTTCATTGGGAATTAGGTCTGCAGAGCTCCTCACAATATGCTGGAAGTCCATCTCCCCCACTACATTTCGGTTACAAATCCATATTTTACACCCAGGCCTTCGCTAGTCTGCTTCTTTCAAGTTTCAGATTTCCCTCATGACAGCTTTCTTTTGATCTGTAACCCCCGGTTTTGTTTGCCTGTGCCACAGCATGCTTGATCCCACTCTTAGCTTTGAAATCTAAACAAACACAATATAGTGAATTTATCTTCTTTAAGTTTACTTATTTTGAGAGAGAGCAGGTGAGAGCGAGCGAGAGAGCCCACAGAGGAGGGGCAGAGAGAGGAGACCAGGCAGGCTCCACACTCTCAGCACAGAGCCTGATTTGGGGCTCAAACTCACTAACCACAAGATCATTCTGAGACGAAATCAAGAGCCAGATGCTTAACTGACTGAGCCACCCAGGCGCCCCAACAATATAGTGAATTTGAGGAAACTTTTATTTGTCAAGTTGGTTTTCATATAACACCCAGTGCTCATCCCAACAAGTGCCCTCCTCCATGCCCATCACCCCCCCTTCCCCTCTCCCCCTCCCCCATCAGCCCTCAGTTGTTCTCAGTATTTAAGAGTCTCTTTTGGTTTGCCTCCCTCTCTGTTTGAAACTAATTTTTCCCCTTCCCCTCCCGCATGGTCCTCTGTTAAGTTTCTCCTGTTCCACGTATGAGTGCAAACATATGGTATCTGTCCTTCTCTGCCTGACTTATTTCGCTCAGCATAACACCCTCGAGTTCCATCCACGTTGCTACACATGGCCAGATTTCATTCTTTCTCATTGCCATGTAGGATTCCATCGTATAGATAAACCACATCTTCTTGATCCATTCGTCCGTTGATGGACACTTAGGCTCTTTCCATGATGTGGCTATTGTTGAGAGTGCTGCTATGAACATTGGGGTGCATGTGCGCCTATGCATCAGCACTCCTGTGTCCCTTGGGTCAATTCCTAGCCATGCCATTGGCTAATGTTATTTTAATAATGCTCCTATTTAAAAAATATTGCTAATATTTAAACAGCATCCTGCATGTAGATTTCAAGTTAGCAGTTTTCATCCCACACTTTATTGCGGGCCTATATACTGTGCCAGAGCTGAGGAAGGTGAGGAGGGTCGTGAAAAGACAATGCAAGCCACAGCTGCTCTTAGTGGGGAGAGGGGTGGTAGGACACAGGGGGCCAGTGAGTGTAGGAACTTGTCCTACTTGTTCTTAGACTGACAGTGAGAAATACTGTTGGATAGTTATTTGGGTTAATTTGAAGAGAGTGCACATCTAGACTTCGGCTGAGGTAAACATAAACACTGCTTATGCTTGTTGGCAACCTAGTCATTTTCCATTTTATTTGAAAATCTCAATGGAAAATTTCCTAGTAAATAGTTTCATAACCCCTACGCTTATTTATTAACTTTTTAAGTTTATTTTTGAGAGAGAGCATGCATAGATGCACGAGCGGGGGAGGGGCAGAGAGAGGGGGAGAGAGAGAATCCCAAGCAGGCTCTGAGCTGTCAGCACAGAACCTGACTCGGGGCTCAAACTCACAAACCAAGAGATCATGACCTGAGCCAAAATCAAGACTCACATACGTAACTGTCTGAGCCCCCCAGGCGCCCCTCATAACCCCAGCTTCTAGCTTTCTTTTCACTTGGTATCAATAGCAGCATTGGTCAGTTTCAATATGCCAAACCGTTATAAAGATTTACTTCCTATTTTGGCTCTAACCTGAATAAATCAAATCTCAAAATAGATACAGAAATCGTTTAGTGCTTTGTTTTGAACACAGAAATTATTTGCTCCCCTTCCATAGAGGAGAATGGCCTTGAACTGAGCACAAAGGGATGTTCTTTCATTACATGTTTTATTTTTATCTTTAAAAAAGAGAGTCTCTTGGAAGAGATCTTGGGTGGAGTAATAGTAATGGGGAAGAAAGTAGACATTAAGTGCCCACATGTCTATGATATCGTCAAGGAAAACCCATGCTTCTCATCTTTCTTATGGCCAGGATATCCAATACCAAAGCTTGACATGAACTTTTCGTTGGAGCCTCGAGAAGAGGCATGGGTGAAAGAACTACAGGATTCCAAAGAAATGAAACAATTACTTGATTCCAAGCTAGGTAAGTAACTGCTCATTGATATCATGGACAAAAGGAAAGAAAAATTCAACCGTAATCAGGGTAAAGGGTTTGAGGTTGTACTTCGGAATGTCTGTATTCCTACTGGTGGCTTCATGCGACTCTTCATTTTCCCTCCTGTGTCCCTCTCTGTGGGGCACAGTGACATCTGCAGCTTTTGTTTCTTCCCTCAGGTTTTGAGATTGGGATAGAGGACGAAGATGATCCTTCAAAACAGAAGAAGCTGGAGAATATGTATCCCTTTATTCTTACTTTAGAGGGGAACGCTCTCCATGGTCCCATTTTGCAGAAAGACTATGTACAGCTGGAGAGTCCGTGGGAAAGCCCCCCAGAGGATTTACAGACAGATTTAACAAAACTGGTAGACCATCAGAGCGCCTCTGCAGGAGAGAAACCTGAGAATTCCCACTTAGAAGAACCTCTGGACCCCAGGCCCCAGAAGAAAAAGAGTCCAGGGGACAAACCTCACCGATGTCCTCAGTGCGGAAAGTGTTTTGCACGGAAGTCGCAACTGACAGGGCACCAGAGGATTCACTCGGGAGAGGAACCTCACAAGTGCCCCGAGTGTGGGAAAAGATTCCTTCGTAGTTCAGACCTTTATAGACACCAACGACTTCATACCGGGGAGAGGCCCTATGAATGCACGGTGTGCAAAAAGCGATTCACTCGGCGGTCACACCTGATAGGGCACCAGAGAACCCACTCTGAAGAAGAGACGTACAAGTGTCTTGAGTGTGGGAAAAGCTTTTGTCACGGGTCGAGTCTCAAAAGGCATCTGAAAACTCACTCGGGTGAAAAACCCCACAGATGTCACAGCTGTGGGAAAAGTTTTAGTAGGCTGACAGCCCTCACTCTGCATCAGAGAACTCACACAGAAGAGAGACCTTTCAAGTGTAATTACTGTGGGAAAAGCTTTAGACAGAGACCAAGCCTTGTGATTCACTTAAGAATTCATACAGGGGAGAAGCCATACAAGTGTACTCACTGTTCTAAGAGCTTCAGGCAGAGGGCGGGCCTTATCATGCACCAAGTCACTCACTTCAGAGGACTTCTTTAACAGTTGTTGGAGATAAGAA
>NW_027529696.1:108071-111691 GCF_008692635.1 Crocuta crocuta
GGTCCCCAGCAGAAAATGACACTAACTCCAAAAAAAAAAAGTAACCTACAGCAGCCTGTTTGTCTTGAAAGAATCTTTCTGTTAGAGCTTAGGAGAACACGTTTGAAAAACTTACTTTTAAAAACCCTTCCAAAGTTTATGAGTTCTAGAGTATCCATCTCCTCTTCCAACATCCCCAGTTTTGATTTATGCTGTCTCTCTGACTTTTTTTTTTTTAACATTGAAATGGTTTGTGTCCCAAGCCAACTCTTTCCTAGATAGAGGCGGAAAGCATATGATTGCTGACAGTCCTTTTCAGAGGAGGGCCAATAGGGTGGACGGTCGTGACTATCAACATAACGACTAAAACAGCACCGTAATTCTTCTGCTGTCATTAAAGAGTGTTGTGTTAGTTCAAAGCCTACTGTGTGCCCCAGGTAGCAAGAAAGGACACAGTGTATGTTTGTCAAATAATAAAAAATGTGTCGAGAACACATTTGCCTGGCGAGAGCTGGGTTATTTCCATTGACGTTGTTTGCTTAAGGGAATCAGGATTCTGACCTTTACTTAGGAATTTTGCAAAGTTCGCCAGTCTGTTTCATTGGCGGTCTGGGGTGAGGCCGCTTACAGCTGAGTGTTAATGTGATGACTTACTTTGTTCACAGACTAACTTAAGCTTTTTGTGGAAGAATCCATGGGACAGTTGATGTCGCACAAGTAGAATCCAGTTTAATGTAGATTGACAGAGAAGCCAGTGTCTGTGGCTTTTTATTCTCCTTCAGTATTCACCAGTGTGTCTCAGTGTTTTTAAGATTTTGCCCATTCTTGAATTCAGTGTCCCCCTAACTGTGGGTCATAGAGCACCTAGCTGTACAAGATAGTTTACAAATAAGTTCGGGAATCCCTGCTGACTCCACTTTCTAGATGCACAGTGCCCATCAAGACCTCTCTCTTTAGAGGTCCTCTGTAAAGGCGGGAAAAGCACCTCTTTTGGCTCAATGTTTTGCAAAGCTATTTGACCCCAGAACCCTTTTTCATGTATACCCAGTAATACCCCACAGAACTAGTATTCTGCAAATATTCCTTGGAACACACTGCCTTTAACTTCTTTAGCTATCCCTGTAGTCTCCTTGCTCCCAAGCCTAGTTATCTCCAGTTGTTTCCAGGGTGTTATGAAAAATTCTTTACGTATATACATTTTTTATGTAACACACACACAGCATTTTAAGGAGGCGACGGTCACTGATTGAGGTAATTTACAAGTCTCTCAGTGATTCTCAACCTCTTTGAATTTTACTTATAATCACACACACATATTGCTACTTATGTAAACGTCCTCGTATAGTCATGGTAAGGACTCAAATTCCTGTGGCAAGGGAAGAACTCTCTTTGTCAGGTATAGCTGTTAATACATGAAAATACTCGTTCAGCCTAGTTCCTTGTTATAAAACACAAGAAGTAGGATATTCAAGTGTCTTTTCTTTAGGAAGATACCAGTCATTCTTTCCCTAAACTAGCACTAGGGAAAGCGTATTTTGTTCTATTCCATTGAAGTTCTTGGAAGTGATATTGAATATAAGTATTTCAGGGGCAAGTGCCATGTGCCTAACTGGTCCTGTTCTAGGCTTAATGGAAACTAGTGAAGATGTTAATCCGTGAGTCCAGTTCATGAGGAGTTCAGAATATCATTAGTTAAACAGGAGTTGGGAAACAAACGGAGAACAATGCAAGAGAGTTTATAATCAAGTGCCAAAGCATAGCCAGTGCTCCAGCCAGGACGTATCTTTAATTCTTGTCATCCAGGTCCCTGTATGATGCTGCTATAAGCGTGGGGTTACAATTGACATCCCAGTAGCAATAAACATGTAACACGGGAGGAGTCTGAATGTAGAGATGAAAACTACGGAATGTAATGGCTTCTCTTTTCTCTCTTGTGGACTTGCATTCAAACCAGAACAGTGCCTTAGAACGGATGTGCCCAACTGCTCTGTATCTATGCAATATTTCAATAAAGTGGAAATGTGTACGTTCTTCCTGCCTCCATCCCATTAACTGATTGAACAGCTCAGACCCGCTCCCGTGAGCTCTGATAACAAGCACCACAGTTGACTCCTGCCCCCGCCCAAACTTGGAATCACGTTCCTCTCTGCAGCCACGGTGCCAGGTTCATGCATCATTCTGAGCATTTCCTATGGGCAAGTTGAGCTCGTAGGCTCAGTCGCGGTCATAATGTGAGCCACCCCCCCTCCCCCCCATCTGTAGCATACACGCACAACGAGGTTTTCCAGGGGAGAGAACATCCGTTACTCATTGCTTTGTTATACGGTCCTATAGGTAACATGTGCCAATAAATACTTGTGGCACCGGATCAAGAGATACGCGAAATCTTGGAAATGGATATCCTAGTGAGAACACTGTGCGGATGTGTCTGATTAGATTTCTGAACAGTTCAGAACGGTAAGGGCAAAATACCTACCTCTGAAGTACTATGAAGGGCAAAAACCAGTACCATCTCAGCAGTGCTAGGAAGAAATGAGGTATGTAGTGTTCAGGCCTTACACAGTATAAGCCTTCAATAAATATTCAGGATATGTCATTCATTCATTCATTCATTCATTCATTTATATGTTTATTTTTTGGGGAGAGCNAGAGCAGGAAAAGATGGACCTGCTAGCTCAAGAAGAGAGCAAGAGAATTCGCTCTTCGTGACATTTTTGTTCTATTTAGGCCCTCAAGATTGGAGTCTTGCCCGTGCACTGGGTGAGCGCAGAACGCTTTACTCAGTCACTGGGTCAAATGCAGAACGTTTTACTCAGTCACTGGGTCAAGTGCTAATCTCAATGGTCACAGTGTTCTTACTGGTGATTTCAAAATTATTTATTGCAGTTTTCATCACAGTTCCCCTTTGAGCCAAAGCTAGACAATATCACNCCAAGTCGGACGCGCAACCGACTGAGCCACCCAGGCGCCCCATTATCGTGGTTTTCCTTTTCACTTTTGGTTTTGCCCCATCGTGACTAGAAAATGAGGTTCATTCTATTTCTGCTTTTAACGTTCATTTTGGGTTTTTTAAAAAAATTAGGCTCCTATTTGATAACATCTGGGAAGTCTCCCAAAGCCTCGATGTAAGGCACACGTTTAGAATACAGTCCTCGACCTCTCGAGAGTTACTTTAATGCCTTTAGGGCTGTCTTGGTGTTTGGGAGGGACAGGGACCCAGAAGAGCTTGGTGTCCTCCCCATTCTGCCTCCCTGCTCCCTCGGTAAGAGGTTTTTGGGAATTCATTCTGGATGTTACGCGACAGTTGTTAATAGCCGCCCAGCTGTCAAGGCCGGCAGGAAATGCGGGAGGCCAGAGGACCCAGGAGAGACCTAGCGTCTCCATACCCAGCGGGGACTCTCCCTCGCACTCCGGATGGTCTATGCCCCTGGAAGCAGGTGTTTGCACCAGCGGCCCTCCTGAATGGGCAGGGACTGCTTCGGAGGGTGCCGAGGACGCTCTCCAGGTTCAAGTCCAGGCGATCGGGACGTGCAGGTGAATCAGCCCCGAGTGGCCCCCCAGCAGGTTGCGGAGGAGAGACGTTAAGCTTGGCTCTCTTGGACTTGCAGTCACGGCCTGCGGGAAACTGCGCGAGCTTTCTT
>NW_027529696.1:111828-112014 GCF_008692635.1 Crocuta crocuta
TTCTTTTCTCACCAGAGTGATGATGGATTAGTCTCTAGTCAGCCTTTTCCACTTTGCGTTGTCAGACAGGACTTCTCAGAGGTCTAGCAAGGCCTAAGGTCACATTTTTGGAGGATCCAAAGATAAAGAAAATATTTATCTTTCCTCTGGATGAGTGAAGCCCGTCATATACATGAAACTCCTGTT
>NW_027529696.1:112057-115608 GCF_008692635.1 Crocuta crocuta
TGAAAAATTCTTCTAGATTTTCATTTGAAATAAATAAACAATATGAATAGTTTATGTTGAATGTATGCAATCACACACTGCCACACCCAGAATTTCCGTCAACAGGGCGATGGCGGATCCCATCCGTGACCCCGGCCTCAGGGACACTCCTCCACTGTCTTCACCGTGTAACATGGCTTGCGTTTTGAAGTGCTACATGTCGTGGAAAAATGTCCAGGATGAATAATACTCTGTACCTCATGCCAGCCTTTCCTATAGTCCTCAAACCACTCACCTCATCATACCCCCTTTCAAAACAAAATTCCTGTTCTCTTAGCTCTACCAAAGCCCCTGCTCTGACTCCCACCTAAACTGACCCAGAGCTCAAGCATCTAGAGAAGACAAAAGGGTGAAATAGAGAAGCCAAACCACCCCTCTAAACGCAACTTCCACCTTATCCTTCAACCACTCCAGCTGCTGAAGAACTACAAGAAGTTGACGTGTCCACCACACCACACCTTCCGTGCAGGTGATAAGTCAGGACCGGGATGTCCCTTCTAGCCACCTCGGCCATCTTCAAGTTCCATTCTGATCTCCTTCTTGATGCACTGAGTTCTGACAACGGTGTCTCCAAACTTTGGAATCTGGTTTTCCCCTTAGAGAGCATGTCTTAGCTTTCCCAGGCCCCGACACTCCCATTCATCTTTCCAAAGGCCCCCTGGGATTAAAAACATCAACGAGTTAGGCGCCTGGGTGGCTCAGTTGGTTAAGCGTCCGACTTCGGCGCAGGTCATGATCTCATGGTTCGTGGTTCAAGCCTCAGATTGGACTCTGTCCTGACACCTCAGAGCCTGGAGCCTGCTTTGGATTCTGTGTCTCCCTGTCTCTTTGCCCTTTCCCCACTCTCTCTCTCTCTCTGTCTCTCAAAAACAAATAAATGTTAAAAAAATGTTTTTTAAAAAAATCAATGAGTTGTTGGACTAATACAGCCGTACCAAGACCATATACCCCATACACAAGGGGAGGGGTCATCCATATTGGTAAAGGTGGGACTGAAAGTCAATTCTTCTGCCTGATGCCAGAAAGTCTCTTAGTACAAGTCATTTGCTCATAGTAAAGGTGCACGTTGGTTGCTACAGGATTTAGTTCTTGAACATCTTTAGTATGGAGAACTGGGTTTGCCCTTAGGAAAATGGCTCCTTTTTTCTCTGCTAAATGCCATTGGCTGTTGGTAGTCTGAACCCATTTGTCCTTCTGGTCTTCTCAGAGGGACAGTTGCATTCCCTCAAAGGGATGCTGCTTACCAGAACTTGATCTGTGAAGCCTTAGGCAGCCCTCTGCGGTTCACTTTACAAAACGCATTCAGGTTGCCCTTTCTTCTCTGTACCTGATGATGTGATGACCTTGTTCCCTCAAGAAGTAAACAATACATGGTTTCGAGTGGGCTTGCAGCATTTGAGTGTCTTACTTTTGATTTGAAACCACGTCAAATAAACTTGTACAGAGGTGGTCTCCTTCTCGGTCATGGCCGAATGAGTGGTTCCTGGGGATAATTATACTTGATTGGAGCCCTATGTGATTCTGGGATTTAGTAATTCCGCTGATATCAAGCATGTGCCGTCTGTAGCCTCTTCCTGCCTTTGAGGCAGCGCCTGGGTATCTGCCTTCTCAGGCATTCTGGAATAGCAGGGCCAGGCAGCCAGCCGGGAGACCTGGCCTGGGGGAGTGCTGGGCCCCCAGTGTTTTCTACAGGTGCCCATTAGGATTCCAGCCGGGAAAAGGGTTCACATAAGACACAGCATAAAGCTGACCTTGGAAAAATAAGTTTAAGTCAAAAGTGAGATACGTATGAGGATGTTCAGTGGAATAGGTTTAAGGTTTAATGTGAGACAAGAATGGTGATAACACCTGGGGCTGCTGCTGGTCAGGAGACAAGGAACACGAAGACCAGGACTCACATAACGCGAACATCCAGTGTGTGACAAGAGCATCAAGACGGCTGCTACAAGTGGGGCGCCTGGGTGGCTCAGTCAGTTGGGCGTCTGACTTTCGCTTAGGTCATGATCTCGCGGTTCGTGGGTTCGAGCCNACAAATGTCTTAATCATGAGCAAAGGTGGCAGGATAAATTATATTAAAACAAGTGATCGTGGAAACCATTGAATCTCAGCAGGATGGAACATTCCGTGGAACAGATTCTGGTGGCAGAGAACGAGTCTGCTCATACGCAGACTCAGATTGGTCAAAGTTCGAGCCCTGCTTCCGCTCGCACTTCTATAGCAGGATCAGGCACTGGACAAGGCTCCCAAGCTGTAAGTCTCAGGTGCAGTTACCTTCGGGCCCAACTGTATGTGACCAGGGAGCAACTGAGACACCACAGCCTTTGGTCATTCCCTCTACAAGTACAAACCGTTCAGGAAGTAGGAATTGCAGAGACAGATGAATCTTCAGAATCGGAGCAGGGGAAACTAATCAAACCCCATAAATGTAGAGAAAGCCTTTTCCGAAGACCCTTTATGGAAACATACTGAATGAACTTTCCTCTGATGTGCCTGGTGTTCCCAAGATTGAAGAAGAAAAATCAGAGGAATGAGGAAGGCAGCCTAACGTGGTTACTGTGGCTGTACAGGCTAGCACGTATCAGCCTACCCCAGGGCAATATGGAGTACACACCCGATCTGATACATTCCCGGCTGGAAGTTTCTCTGGTTACCTGGCAGCACCCCGGGTTTGACATGAAAAGATTCCATTTTAAAACGCATCATGAAGACCCAATCTGTGCATCATAAAATGAAACGTGAATGTTACCGTGAGAAATTCATACCGAGAGCTATCATATACTTTTGAAAGGTAGAACGTTTTATCACCGTATATAGAAGAAAATTTGAGGCAAAAATAAACAAGGGACAGTTTTTCTATTCATATGTATTT
Source organism: Crocuta crocuta (assembly GCF_008692635.1). NCBI lineage: Eukaryota > Metazoa > Chordata > Mammalia > Carnivora > Hyaenidae > Crocuta > Crocuta crocuta. Next base: position 114,966 of record NW_027529696.1, read on the forward strand.
TTAATATCCAAGTCTAAGTGACATAGGATGTTATATTAGTTTCAGGTGTTCAATATAGTGAGTCAACAATTCTATACAGTATTCAGTGCTCGCCATAAGCGTAGTCACCAAATGTTATATTACAATATACTATTGACTATATTCTTTATGCTGTACTTTTCATCTCCATGACTTATTTTATAACTAGACATTTGTACCTCTTATTCCCCGTCATCTATTTTGCCCATCTTCCCACCCTCCATTCTTTTGGCAACCACCAGTTTATTCTCTGTATTTAAGAGTCTGTTTTTGTTTGTTCGTTTTAGATTCCACATGTAAGTAAATATCCTATGGTATTTTGTCTAAAAATCATATGGTATTTTGTCTTTGACTTTTTTCCATTAGTAGACTACCATTTAGATTCATACATGTTGTCACAAATGGCAAGATCTCATTCTTTTTTATGGCTGAGCAATATTTCTGTGTGTGTGTGTGTGTGTGTGTCTGTGTGTGTGTGTGTGTGTGATATCTTTATCCATTCATCTGTTGATGGACACTTGGGCTGCTTCCATAACTTGGCTATTGTAGATGATGCTCCATTAAACATAGGGGTGCATATATCTTTTTCAAATTAGTGTTTTTGTTTTCTTTCGATAAATAACCA
>NW_027529696.1:115765-127462 GCF_008692635.1 Crocuta crocuta
TAAATAACCAGTAGTGGGATTACTGAATCATATGCTATTTCTATTTTTAATTGTTTCAAGAAACCTCCATACTGTTTTCCACAGTGGCTACACCAATTTCCAGTCCCACCAATAGTGTACCAGGGTTTTCTTTTCTCCACATCCTCACCAACACTTGTTATTGCTTCTCTTTTTGATACTAGCCATTCTGGCTGGTGTGAAGTGAAAGCTCATCATAGTTTTTATTTATGGTTCCCTGATGACTAGTGGTGCCGAGCATCTTTTCATGTGTCTACATACAGCCATCTGTATGTCTTCTTTGGAAAAATGTCTATTTAGGCCTCCCACANTTTGCTGTGCAGAAGCTTTTTATTTTGGTGTAGTCTCAGTAGTTTATGTTTACTTTTGTTTCCCTTGTCTGAGGAGACAGATCCATAAATATATTGCTAAGGCTGGTGTCTGAGAAATGACTACCTATGTTTTCTTTTAGGGGTTTTATGGTTTAGGTCTCACATATAGGTATTTAATACATTTTGAGTTTATTTTCATGTATGATGTAAGAAAATAGTCTGTTTATATGTTTATATTCATCTCCTGCAAAAGTTTAAAACATGTTTTTATTATTTTTATGATGCATGCAAACATGATAAGACACAAATGTTTGCATTTTATTCATATTGCGTTTTGTTACCAGCAGTTACATATCATACTTACTAACCTAATATAAGTATGTTTGTTTTCCAAATATATATTTTTAAGATTTTGTTTTTAACTCCCAACAAACAAGGGTCCGGGGCCAGATGGCTTTACCGGGGAATCCTACCAAACATTTAAAGAAGAGTAAGCACCTATTCTTTTGAAGCTGTTCCAAAAAAAGAAGAAATGGAAGCAAAACTTCCAAACTCATTCTACAAGGCCAGCATTACCTTGATTCTAAAACTAGACAGAGACCCCACAGAAAAGGAGAATTACAGGCCAATTTCCCTGATGAACATGGATGCAAAGATTCTCAACAAGATACTAGCAAACCAGATCCAACAATACATTAAAAAGCATTACTCACCCTGACCAAGTGGGATTTATTCCTGGGATGCGGGGTTGATTCAATATATGCAAATCAATCAGTGTGATTCATCACAGCAATAAATGAAAGGATACGAACCACATGATCCTCTCAGTAGATGCAGAGAAAGCATTTGGCAAAATACGGCATCGTTTCTTGATAAAAACCCTTAAGAAAGTAGGGATAAAGGAACACACCTCAACATCATAAAAGCCATATATACATGAAAGACCCACAGCTAATATCATCCTCAATGGGGAAAAACTGAGCCCTATCCCCCTGAAATCAGGAAACACGACAGGGATGTCCACTCTCACCACTGTTGTTTAACATAGTGCTGGAAGCCCTTGGCCTCAGCAATTGGACAACAAAAAGACATAAAAGGCATCCAAATTGGCAAGAAGGAAGTCAAACTTTCACTCTTTGCAGATGACATGATCCACTATGTGGATAACCCAGAAGACTCCACCAAAAAATTGCTAGAACTGATCCATGAATTCAGCAAAGTTGCAGAACATAAAATCAATGTACAGAAAGCGGTTGCATGTCTTTTTTTAAATAGTTTATTGTCAAGTTGGTTCCCTATAACACCCAGTGCTCATCCCCACAAGTGCCCTGCTCCATGCCCATCATCTAATAATGAAGCAGAAGAAAGAGAAATCAAGAAATCAATCCCATTTACAATTGCACCAAAAACCATAAAATACCTAGGGATCAACTTAACCAAAGAGGTAAAAAAATCTATACACTGAAAACTATAGAAAGCTTATGAAAGAACTTGAAAAAGACATACAAAAAATTATTCAGCATGGGACAAAAGGTATGAGGACAGCTACTTCAAAGGGTCACATGGTGGTGTGGGCCAGAAACAAAGATGACTGTCGCCATAAGGTGGTTTTGGGGTGAGACAACCAGCATAGTACTGACTCCTGAATAAGACTCCTAATGGGGCGCCTGGGTGGCTCAGTCAGTTGAGTGACCGACGTTGGCTCCAGTCATGATCTCACCGTGTGTGAGTTCAAGCCCCACGTGGGGCTCTGTGCTGACAGCTCAGAGCCTGGAGCCTGCTTCTGAGTCTGTGTCTCCCTCTGTCTCTGCCCCTCCCCCACCTGTGCTCTGTCTCTCAAAAAGAAATGTAAAAAAATGTAAAAAAAACCCTCCTAAATAAGAAAACTTCGGTGTGAAATAGCAAACATGGGGAGAGAGGCGGCAATAAGGTGATGGTTCAGTGTAGCCCAAGAGCATAAGGAAGGCTGCTGGAATAATTTTAAGGTTCCATGTGAGACTACGGGCCACACAATGGCTACCAGAGAAGCAAAGGTTTTGGTGTGTGACAACTAGCATGCAGATGGTGACTGAAACAAGCTGCAGCATCTGCTATGATGAAGGATGCTGGAATAATCAATCTCATCTGTGAAAATGGAGGTAAGAGTAGTTATTTATCCCATAGGGTGTTTGAGAAGATTAAATGAGACAGATGAAGAGCTGAGCACAGTTCCCGGTCCTAGTTAGGCTCTAAGTCGTTGGGCGCTCTGGCTGTGTGCTCATTACCATCACCTCCACAGCCAGCACCGCCATCAAAATGGTCACTTCCAACAAGCTAGTGCCTCTTTCAAAAGGACTGTTGCTGCTTGGGTACCTGTATTGGCCTGTTTAACAGGAATGCTGTAGGAGCCTGATTTGGATTCTGTGTTTTCCTCTCTGTCTCTCTCTCTCTGCCACTCCCCTGCTCACACTGTGTCTCTCTCTTAAAAATAAACATAATTTTTTTTCAAAAGTTGCTTTGGGAACATTTTCTAATAGTTCATATTTGTATTTGGTCATCTCCACCCCCCCCCCCACACACACACCTTATTCTCAAATTGTCAAGTCTTCGCCTGATCTTCAGTGATTTAATTACTGCCCAGAAAAGAAGTAATTTTATGTAAGAAGAGAAAGGGCAGGAAGCTTTCTGCCACTGCCAATTAACAGGCACCCTCGGCAAGCACAGTATTCACACCCAGGTCAGACCTCCCAGATGCCGGGTGGTGAGTCCTGTCAGCCTCCATACAAAGTGTCCAAGGTGACCAGGGCAGAACATGGCTCAGAGCAAGGAAGAGCCGGGGGTCCTGGGCCACGTCTTGTTTCAGAGTAAGATTACAGAGTAAGATTACAGAAGTGTGGTTTCCAAAGAGAAGCCCATTTAATCCCTGAGGAAACTTGGTGTCCCTGGGAAAAAAGACAAACAACTAAAGGAAATGATGATCCAGTCTAAAGAGCCTGGACGAGGAGTAGGGGTGGGAGGTGGGGAGTGGGAATATGGCCACGTAGGAAGAAATGCTAAACCAAGCTCCATGATGTTCTCTCCCAGACTATGGATTAACCATCTGGGCTACTCATTCCTTGCCTATCTCCTGCGTGCTGGGCACTTTGTGAAGATAATCTCTCTTGATCCCCACAACATTCCTCATAGCAAAGCATGTTTACCATTTTGTGGCTGAGGAAACCCAGGCTTGAAGCTGAGGTTTTGTGGGAATGAGCCAAGGGGTTCCCAGACTCAAATACTGAAGACTTGTGAATGAGCAATGGTTTATGGTTCCAGCAATGTCTGCAAAGCAAGAAAGTGGACCATATACCAAAGGCAAAGATGTGGAGTAATGCTGGTGTATTTATTGCTTTCTTGGCCTATGCCTCCAGGACCCCTACCACATACCGGCTCTACCACTGAGGGAAAAGACTGGAAGACCACCACTGCCTGCTCTCCACGTGGTCCACGGGTCTCATCTTTTCCCTTTTTCCTACACAGAGCCAGCTTCACAGAACATTCAGATCCATGTTCTCACCCCTGAAACAAAGGCACCTGAGTAGCGCTCCCACAGTCCTATCCAGCCCATCTCCCTGCTGCTTCCTGCTTAGGCGAGGCTTTCAGGGAAAAAAAAAAGTATAAAAATAAAGATCAAACTTTCGTGCTTAAAAGGTCAGATTTAGGCTTANGAATCCGAAACGGGCTTCAGACTCTGAGCCAGCTGTCAGCACAGAGCCTGACACAGGGCTCGAACCCACAAACTGTGAGATCATGACCTGAGTCGAAGTCAGACACTTAACCGACTGAGCCACCCAGGTGCCCTCATCAACACCATTTAATCATGGCACAGGAGAGAGGGGCTGCCCTCTGCCCAACACCCCTTACCTCCTACATAGAGATGCACTTACTTGTCTGGCTGATCTTGACAGCTCTGCTCCTGCTCTCTTCACGTGACAAGCCCATAGACTGACCAGCGCTGGACTTTTTCCATCAGCAGTTCCTGAAAAAGATGCCTAATGGACATGCTATTGTACATATGACTATCTCTATATGCCATGTGCCCTAGAAGGCTGCACCTCATACTGCATTATTTGACCTCCTTTGCCCTCGCACTGGTAGTTGGGTTTCGCCAAAGTAAGAAACTTCATGAAATCCAAGGATGGGAGGAGAGAGGCCAAGGTTCTGATTCCCTGCCACAACCCTGACTTGTCATTGTGTCTCTGGCAATGGCTATGTCCCTCCACAATTGTAGCTCCTGGTGAGTGGCCCTTCCTCCTGTGAATCTATCATGGTCGGAAGTACCTCAGTGGTTGCTTAGGTGTGGGAAGTAGGAAAGCATGGGTGGAAGAAATTACAAAGGGGTGTGAGGAGACCCGAGGGTGATGGACGTATTCACTTGAGCACAGTGGTGGTTTCAAGAGGATGTACATATGACAGCACTTATTTAATTATACACTTTAAATATGTTCCATATACTACTGTCAATTATACCTCAGTAATGGTGCCTGATAAATGAAATGGACATTGTGTGTCATCACGTGCCAGACACAAAAAATTTTTTTTGTTCAGCCAGAGCAGGAAAGTTCTCTCCCTGTGCACAGACACTTCTGGAAGAAGACTAAAATTATTCTAAAATGGGTAACAAATCAAAGTGAAACACAAAGAATATAAAACTTCTGGGGCACCCGGGTGGCTCAGTCGGTTAAGCATCCAACTTTGGCTCAGGTCATGATCTCACGGTTGGTGAGTTTGAGCCTCACACCAGGCTCTGTGCTGACAACTCAGAGCCTGGAACCTGCTTTGGATTCTGTGGCTCCTTCTCTCTCTGCCCCTCCTCCACTCGTGGTCTGTCTCTCTCTCAAAAATAAAGTAAACATAAAAAAAATAGACTATAAGACTTCTAAAATCAAGCATTGTAGCAGATCTTGGTAACTTTGGGACAGGCACAGATTTCTTACACGGGACCCAAAACCATGAACCATAAAGAGAAAACTGATTAAATAAACATTATCAGCATTAAAACCTTCCGGTCTCTGAAATTGTGGAGAGCAAGATGGAGTCACTCATGTCAAGCAGGAGCCTGTGTCAAGGGATGATGTAATAGCCAAGGGCATGGCAGCTAAGACCAGATATCGCAGAGACCAGTGCCAGCTGATGAGACACTCAGAACTGATAACCAGCAGAAACAGAGGAGGTCTGCAGAGGCCTGAGCCTGATTAAATACCTTTAAAGAGGATTTTTTGCAGGAAGCTGTCAGATTCCTCAGACCCTGACGTCTCTATGTCTGACCACTTCAAAGGGCAGCTGCTACCCAAGGCTCTGCCTGATCGGTCCTTGAACAGACTTGAGATCCATCACTGCTTTAACATAATAATTTATACATAATAATCAGAGAGCTGACTGGACCAGACTGAGGCCTTATCTCAACTGTGTGCCTGCAGACCGATTTCGAGTTTGGTTTGTTAACTTCCTACCCTCTGTTCTATCTTGTTTGTTGAGTAGCTCATCTTGTGCTTTGCTTCGTGTGACATCTAAGAAGCCAAGTTAAACACATGGGGAAATGTCATTGAGTTGGGAATCCTGAATCTGCCTTATAATTATGTTAACCTTGCTTGATGACCGAATAAACAGATGCTGTGGAAACACAAGTCATGTGCATGCCTTCATTGTGTGCTCATAACAAGTATATTGCAAAAATTATTGGTCTTCAGACAGAGCCAGCCAGGTACCCTTACAACCTATTTTTTAAAATTTTTTAATGTTTTTATTTATTTCTGAGAGAGAAAGAGAGAGAGAGAGAGAGAGAGAGAGATAGCGTGAGCAGGGGAGGGTCAGAGAGAGAGGGAGACACAGAATCTGAAACAGGCTTCAGGCTCTGAGCTGGCTGTCAGCACAGAGCCCGACACGGGGCTCAAACCCACAGACCGTGAGATCATGACCTGAGCCGAAGTTGGACGCTCAACCGACGGAGCCACCCAGGCAACCCAACAACCTAGTTTTTAAAAGTGGGCAGAAGAGGGGTACCTAGGTGGCTCCATTGATTGAACGTCCATCTCTTTATTTTAGCTCAGGTCATGATCCTAGAGTCATGGGATTGAGCCCACTGTTGGGCTCTGTGCTGAGCCTGGAGTCTGATTAAGATTCTCTCTCTCTCGACACTCTTAATGACAGAAAACACACTGAGGGGGGATGGGGGGATGGGTTAAACAGGTGATGGGTATTAAGGAGGGCCCTTGTTATGATGAGCACAGGGTGTTATATGTAAATGATGAATCCCTAAATTCTACTCCTGAAACCAATTTCATACTATGTTAACTGACTAAACTTTAAATAAAATTTTGAAAAAAAAGATTCTCTTCTCGCCCCCGTCCCTCTCCTCTGCTTACATGTCTTCTCTAACATAAAAATGAAAAAAAAAAAAACGGAAGTAAAAGATTTCCATGGGCACTTAAGAAGAAAATAGATATTGAATGGCAAACAAGCATATGAAAAGATACTTAGCGTCATTAGTCATCAGGGAAATGCAAAAGAAGACCACCGTGAAATAGCAGTAGACACCCAGTAGGATGGCCAAAATTAAGAAGACCCACACTAGTAAGTGTTACTATTAAATATGAGTCCTTGAGTCCAGCCTGTGTTCAGGGCTGTGGCTTGCCCAAGGGAATGAATACCAAAAACAAATCTGTAACGACAGAAAACAGATAAGGGGTGTCCTGCAGATGGGTGTGGAGGGAAGGAGTGACTCCGAGAGGCACCAAAGAACTTTGTTATGATGGAATGTTCTATATCTTGATTGTGGTGATGGCTGCACAGACGTGTAACTTTAATAGAACTCCTCAAAATGTGTACTTAATAGTGGTGCATTTTATTGTGTGTTGATTACACCTCAGAAACCTCTAAATGGTGGAAGGAAGGCTGCCTGGGGACCTTGGGCCTTGAGGAGACATGGGAATGAGTTTCCCGGGTTGCTCCTTGCCTGCCCCTTATCCCCACTGTGGCACTGGAGAAGTCTGAAACTCAGAATCGCCAACAAAGAAAAGCTCCAAGGAAAGCTCGCTCCCTCTGGCCCAAGGCCGAGAAACGGGTGGTCTAACAGAATAGGACACCTTTTGGACAACACTCCCCTTCCTTCAGTCAAAGTGCCTCACTCAGAGGAGTTTCAGCAGGGTGGGTGGGGAGCTGACCCACGGGTCCCCCATTCTGACCCCCTTCTGACCACAGGCAGCACTAGTTGGCCCTCTGCTTTCCCACCCAATGTCAACTGCCAGTTCTATATCCAGCAAATAATCCTTCAGAAAAGAGGCAAAAAAAAAGAGGACATTCTCAGATGAAGGAAATCTAACCGAATTGGTTGCCAGCAGACCTCCCCTTAAAGAATGGCTACAGGGAGTCCCCTAAAACCACAAAAGAAATGATAACATAAGGAGGATGGGACTCCAGGCAAGAAGACAGACTGACGGAGTGAGAAAAGGTAGCAGTAAATAGGATAGAAAAACTGTCTCCTCGTGAGTTTTTAAGGCCTTATTTTATGGTTGAAGCAAAAACTATAATATCATCTGATGTGGGTTCAATATACATAGAGGAAATATTTAAGTTATTTATATTTAAAGGGAAGGAGGATAATGGGGCCTAAATGGAAGTAAAGTTTCTCTACTTCACTCGATGGGTTTAAGTGCTGATATCAGTAATTATAATATGGACACATGTATATTGCACAGAAAAAACTATGAAATAAACATTAAAACTATAAATATAATAAAGCAAAAGTGACATAAAGCTTTACAGAGAGATATACTAAAAAACACAATAAGTAAATAAAAATGGAATTCCTGAAAAATGCTCAAGTATCCTACAGGAAAACAAAAGAGAAAGAGGAATGAGAAGCAAAACAAACAAAAAACAAAGAATAAAATGGCAGACTTCTGTGCTAATGTATCAATAATTACTTTAAATGTAAATGTAAATCAAAAGAAATTAACAAGATAGATTTTTGTACAAACATCACCCAATTTTAAGCTCTCTACAAGAACTTTACTTCAAATTTTACATTCTTTTAAATATCTGTTCACGTTTAAGCATAGTTTTATGCTTCTTGTACAAAACATAGGTTTCCAAATAAATTACAAAATAAAATTACTTAATTTTATAATGAACATAAACATGAGCGAACTTGGAAGCACAGGAGACTGGAATTGTAAAGGATCACTCAGGCCACTGAAGTTTAATGGCTCCATCATGGAAAACTTAACTTAACAATATCTCCAGCCAATAAGTAATTTCCAGGTGGTTCTAGGTACTTAAAATGATGGGAGCCTTATCACTTGTTGAGGCTGTCCATTCCTTATGTTGGCCAAGGATAGTTTCAGCTCATTGGCCTAAATTCTAAACCCTGGAATAGTAAAGCAGTAGTTTAATCCATTTTAAGTATGGTAGACCTTCAAGTATTTGAAGGAATTGTCACATCTCCTTTATAAGTCTTGTTCTCTGAACTATAAATGTTTCTTTCGATCATTCATCATAAGACATGGGTCCAGTTCTTTTTTTAAATGTTTATTTATTTATTTTGAGAGAGTGAGATAGAGAAAGAGTGCACGAGCAGAGGAGGGGCAGAGAGAAAGGGAGAGAGAGAGAATCCCAAGCAGGCTCCACACCCAGCATGGAGCCTGTCCCAGGGCTCCATCTCATGACTGCAAGATCATGACTTGAGCTGCAATCAAGAGTTGGATGCCCATCTGACTGAGCCACCTAGGCGCCCAGGATCCAGTTCTTTTATCACCCACACTGGCTTCCTCTAGAAACGCTCCAGAGTAATGCTCTTCCTAGAATCATAAAATAAATCTAAAAATATGTAAGAGAATTGAAAGCATACCGAGTTAGATTTCTGATCACAATGAGATCAGACTAGAAATTAATAACAGAAAATTAACCAGAAAGTATCCAAACATGTGGAAAACAAACAACATAATTCTAATTAATTCTACACAATTTCTACACAGTGATGACACCAAAACGAAAAACACAGTATCATTTCAAATTGCTTTAAAGAAAAGGAATACATGTTAAACATGTACAGGATCAAATGCAGAAAGTTACACAAATTTTTAGAAAAGAAATCAAGATATAAGTAAGTAAGTAAGTAAATAAATAAAGAGACACACTGTGTTCATGGATTGGAAGACTAAAAACAGAAATGATGTCAGTTGCCCCCCCAAATTGGTCTGTAAGTTTCATACTATTTTGAACCCATAGAAAAATCTATATGGACAAACACAAGCCTTAGAATTGCTAAAGAAATGTTGAAAAAAAATAAAGTGGGAAGAATTACTCTACCTGATATTAACACAATTAACACAAACTAGTTACAGTAACCAAGATAGTATGGCACTAAAGAAAGGATAAACACATAAGCTAAAGCACCAGAATATGAGGCAATCCACAGAAATATGCTCACCTGATTTTTGACAAAGACGAGAGAGAAATTCAGTGAAGGAAGGATAGCCTTCCCATCAAACTGTGCTCTAGCAATTGGGCATTCGTGTCAAAAATCGGACCTGGACCTAAACTTCCAAACCTTACACAAATATTAACTCAGACCACAGATTTAAATGTGAAATAAAACTCATATTTTACAAAGAAAACACAGGAGAAAATCTTTGGGACCTAAGTCCTGCTTAAAAAAAAAAAGTTCTTAACATCTGATCCCAAAGCGACAATCCATAAATCAACGGGATCTCATCAAAATTTAAAAATTTATCTCCAAGAAAGCAGAATGAAAAGACAAACCTGCAGACTGGGAGGGAAATATTTGCAAATCATGTGTTTGTCATATGTACCATATATAAGAAACTCACAAAACTTAATAATAAAAACCAAACAGCTCAATTAGAAAATGACAAAAGACATTTCATGGAAGACGATATACATATAGAAAATAAGCACATTAGAAGATTTTTGCCATCATTAGCTATTAGGGGAATACAAACTAAAACCACAATGAGGGGTGCATGGGTGGTTTCTGGTAGTGGTTAAGCATCTGACTCTTGATTTCATCTCAGGTCATGATCCTAGGGCCATGGGATTGAGTCCCACGTTGGGCTCGGCGCTGACAGTGTGGAACCTGCTTGGGATTCTCTCTCTCTATGCGCTCTCTCTCTGCCCCTCCCCTATCTCAAAAATAAATAAATAAACTTTAAAATCACAATGAAAGATCACTCCATCAGAATGGCAAAAAGAAGAAACAGTGACAACACCCAGTGCTAACTGAGAATGCAGAGAAACTGGATGTATTCCTAAATTGCTGATGGGAATGTATGATGTCACAGCCACTCTGGAAAAAAGTTTGGCAGGATCCCGAAACTAAACATACACTTGCCATATAACCAAGCAATCGAACTTTGGGGAATTTATCTCAGAAAAAAAATTTGGTTCCCATAATAACCTGTAAACCGATATTCACAGTAGCTTTCTCCCTAATAGCAAAACTGGAAACAACCCTGATGTCCTTTATGGGTGAATGGCACACAAACTATGTTGTGACCATATCACAGAATACTACTTGGCAATAAAAAGAAGTGACTATTGACATTTCCCACTCTATTGAGAGTCAGCTGGCTGACTCTCAGGAGACTGATGCTGCTTAAANAAAATGGACAACACAGATTAGTGGTTGCCAGGTCTTGAAAGAGGGGCACGGAAGTGGGTGTGTTCAGAAAAGGGCAACAGGAGGGATTCCTTATGGTGGAGAAACTATTTCTTGACTATATGGTAGATGCATGAACCTACACAGCTGATAAGATTGCATAGAGCTAAATATACACGCACACACAAGAACAAGTAAATTGGGGGAAATCTGAACAAGATAGATAGGTGTGTCAATATCCTGGTTTTGGTACTGTACTATAGATTTGAGAGATGCAATACTGTGTGAAACTCCGTGAAAGGTCCATAGGATCTCTCTGTTTTTTCTTACAACCGCATGTTAAAACTACGACTATCTCAAAATAAAAGAATTTAAATTTTTTTATAGTTTATTTATTTTTGAGACAGACAGAGACAGAGCATGATCAAGGGAGGGGCAGAGAAAGAGGGAGACACAGAATTGGAAGCAAGCTCCAGGCTCCGAGCTGTCAGCACAGAGTCCAATGCAGGGCTTGAACCCACAAACTGAGATCATGACCTGAGNTATACTAACAATGAACACGTGGAAACCAAAATTAAACACATAGTACCACTCACAGCCACTCCAAATAAAATGAAATAGCTATAACTCTAACAAAATATGTACAGGGGACTCAGTGAGTACAAAGAGGTAGCACAAAGGAGGTCTTTTGCGGTGACAGAATATTTTTGTATCTTGATTGTAATGGTGTTA
>NW_027529696.1:127593-131338 GCF_008692635.1 Crocuta crocuta
TGATAAAATTGCTAGAACAATACAGGTACACACACACACACACACACACACACACACACACACACTAATGCAGGTCAGGAAAATGGTGAAAGCTGATTAGGCCTGTAGTCTAAATAAGAGTAATGTACCAATGTCGATTTCCTGATTTTGATATTACACTGCATCTATAGAAAACACAACCATTGAGCAAGCTGGGTGAAAGGCACAAGGTTTTTTCGTACTATTTTTGTAACTTTCTGTGAGTCTATAATTATTTCAAAATAAAAGATTAAAAACAAATGAGATGACGGGGCACCTGAGTGGTTCATTTGGTTACTGTGGGACTTTGGTTTTGGCTCAGGTCATGATCCCATTCAGGCTCAGCACTGAGCGTGGAGCCTGCTTGAGATTCTTTCTGTCCCTACCCCTGCTTGAGCTCTATCTCTCTCTTTAAAACAAAAAAGTAAAATTAAAAAAACAAATGAGATGAAGCCAAGGAGGGGTTTCAAAAATGATTAGAGGAAATAAGCTGTGGAAGTGAATGAGGCTGGATTCAGTCTGAAACAAAAGGGTTTCTATGTGGCTTAAGACTGTATTTCGGTGGCCCTTCTTTTTTCATTGTATTACACAAATAATACTTAGAGATATACAAATAGATATACATATGTATACGGAGAGTAAGAATGATGTCTTCCTACTGCCTTAACCATAGATAAACAATGTTGAGTAATTCGATCTATCTGCTCTAGGATTTTTTAATGCATTCATACCTGTGCATGGTTATGTTGTAGATAAAGTCACGATGCCACACAATAACCTAGTGTTTCTGAAATTCTTTTTTTCCCCATGACCATGTAGGTATGCCAATTGCTCAAAAAGTGTATGTAATTCTGCTGAGTTCCTTCATTAGAGAGATGCCACACATGTTCACTGTGACAATGAATAGGCATTTTGACAGAGCTTAAATACTCAGGCCAGCCCTTCTTGTGAAAACTGGGATGAGGTCATGGTGACTCTCCTTTTTGCAGACAGCTTTTCAAAAGTCATGACTATAATGAAGCTTGATTTTTTAATAGTGGTCGAGTTTGGGTTGGATGTGTCTTAGAATAAAGATGAGATGGGGCGCCTGGGTGGCTCAGTTGGTGGAGCGTCCAACTTCGGCTCAGGTCATGATCTCACGGTTCGTGGGTTCGAGCCCCGCATCGGGCTCTGTGCTGACAGCCAGCTCAGAGCCTGGAACCTGTTTCAATCTGTGACCCCCTCTCTCTCTGACCCTCCCCTGCTCACGCTGTCTCTCTCTCTCTCTCTCTCTCTCCTATAAATAAAAATAAATAAATGTTAAAAAAAATTAAACCAATCTATTAAAAAAAATTAGAATAAACATGAGATGAAACCAGGCAAGGATTTTTAAGCCCACCAGCAAGGGGGAAAAAAGCCATAAACAAGGGCAAATGAAAATTGAGAAGACCTTGTGCAGTATCTGGGGCAAAGATAAACGAGTATTTAGAAATAACTATGATGTGAGGGGTAAAGGCAACGGGGGTAACAGGGCAATTAAACAATAAAGAAATACGCATGACCAGCAAATACACCAGACAGGAAAAAAATACACCTGTAGTTTGGGGAAACTGCTGAGTTAGCAGAGAAATGTGAATTAACGAAAGGTGCAATGGGTTGCCCGCGGGGTTTTCTGAGGAGACAGTGGGGCAGGAGGATAAGGTAAACCGGTGGAGTCTTCCCAGTGGGCCTTCCATACAGAATCAGTATAGCGGTCTAGACCCCCTGGCCCTCCGCTCCCCTCAAGGGCACTCCGCAAAAGCAGTCCCTGGGGAGCATCAGCTTCCAACGCACTCATGCCCTCAAGCTCTGCCCTTGCGAGCCCAGGAGGAGGAGGAGGGGCTTGCAGACGGGGCGGTCCCGTGGGCGGGTCTAACACAGCGGCCGCCGCTCTGAGCGCCTGGGAGGGGTGTGGCCAAGAGAGGGGCGGGGTTATAATGGCCGGGGCCGCTCCGGCAGCAGGCGAGGGGCGGAGTTTTCGGTGGGCGGAGCTCTCCGTGAGCTGCTAAGAAGGGGCGGTGGCGGAGGCGGCGGCGGTGGCAGAGGCAGCNGTCGCGGCCGATGGCCGATTGCACAGAACCTCACCAAACGGGTCCTCTTCGTCGGGCTCGAGAAAAAAAAACACCATTTGACTGCGGCCGACCTGTTGCCTCACGTTGGCCGGGGTGGGGGAAGCAGAAAGGAAAAATTCTGCAGCAGGGACTTGAGTGGCCCCGATCAGCAAGGTAGGAGGCCCGAGGCTGGAGCCATGGGCGGCGGGGGCGCTTGCTATGACATCTTGGTGGCTGGGAGGAACAGTGGACGGGATCCGAGGGAGCCAGCCCCGGAGCTGCCCAGGTGGGGGGGCCACGGGCGCCTAGGACTCCCTGGTCCTCATTCCCAGACGGGCGAGGGGGCGGCGGTGGCCTGGGCATCTCAGAGGATCAGTCCATCCCAGCCAATTTCCCTTGAGGCCCCTGGGCTGCCACCTGAACCCCAGAGAATGGGCTAGGGGAAGCGCCGGGGAAGGCTCTAGAAGGAAAAGATGCTGCCATCTTTCACCCCCTTGTGAGGCCAGACAGGAAGGGTGGCTGTGTTCTTGGCCAAACCCCTGGTCAGTCCCCTTCTCAGGCCCCCGGGGTCTCGACAGCTCCCTCCCAGCCCTTGGCAGAGCTGCCTCCTGCCCTGTGTAGGGGGCTGGGGGGCCGCTCTGGGCCTGTTCCCGCTCCCCTCCCCCTCTGAGGCCAGGCATCCTCGGGGCTGGACACTGGACGTTTGGAGACCTGAAGGCTGCTCCGCCCTGTCCCTGCCCCCACAGTCTGGCTCTTCGGGCATCGCAGCCCGGCTCCCTCCAGCCCCTACCTCTGCCTGCCAGGTGCCAGCCAGTGCCTCCTCCGGCAGCCCCTGGGCACCCAGAGGAACTGGGGAAGGTGGGATCCCCCTGAGCAGCGGGCAGCTCTCAGGCTGGGGTGGGGCGGGCAGGTGGAGGAGGGGCTTGGAGAGGAGGCAGCCCTTGGGGAAAGGGGCTGTTCTGGGCCAGGATGCCACTGTCAAGTCTCCATGTCTTTCTGTCTTTCAGGCACCAGTGATTGTAGGTGGTGACGGCCCTTTCTCTGGCCTTGTCAAGAGACTCAGATCCCTGCCCGGGGGCGCCTCTGGCCCCAGGGCTGCCTGGGGAGCTGCTGGGCGAAGGGCCTGGTCCAGGAGGACAGGAAGGGCCTTCCAGGCAGAGGCACGGAGGGGTGGGGTGCCCAGCGGTCCAGTTCTGGCGTGGGGAAGGACGAGACTGTCACCTCCACACTAGACCTCGTAGCGTCACTTTGAGGGAGTGCTGTTCTCCCCGCCTTGTGATGGGAAAAGCGGGCTTGATTTGCCTTTGTCACACAGATGAGAAGTGGTGGGGCTGACTCTGTTCCCAGTCTTCCAGAAAACCTGGCCTGGGCAGGTCGGGGTGGGGGAGGGCAGCTCGAGGCCCCCAGGGGACCGAGGGGGAGAAGAGGCCCAGGGTAGGGACTGCGGGGACCTGGCTTTCCCTGGAGCGGGTGGCAGGTCACAGGGGAGACAGTCGGTGCTGAAATGGGCCCAGGACCCTTGTGGAGCCGAGGGCTTCATGCGCACGGCCTGGCGTCCCCTGCTGCCCCACCCCAGGCTTGACCAACGACTCCTCAGCAGTCCGGGGGCACAAGCCCCACGGTTTGGGTGGCAGTGAGGGGGGGGGGGCGTGGCTCCT
>NW_027529696.1:131436-143140 GCF_008692635.1 Crocuta crocuta
TGTTCCAGAACGGCCAGGCTGGGCCCCGAGGGGAGCCGGGAAGGACCCCAGGCCCACAGCCGCTCTGCCACTGGCTGCTCGCGGCCCCCAGTGCTCCGAGTTCCTGGCCCTGAAAACCGCAGGGGTCTGGTCAGCCCCAGGGACCGAGTGGCCCAGTGTCACACGGCCTGCCCTCCTTGGCCGTCCAGCTGGAGGCCGGGTCCTGGGTGAAAAGCTCTGCCTGCCCGACCCTGGGGACCGAGGCCAGACGCGGCCACCATATAGCCCCTGCTGTTTCCCACACACAGGGTGTGCTGGCTGACGACCTTGTGCCAAGTGTCCTGGGCTCCCCGGGCCCCGGGCCCCTCCTGCACCCCGTCCCTCTCCACCCAGGACCACTTCTGGGAGCCTGGCAGCCTGCTGACCCCATCCGCAGATCTGTGGGGACAGCCTGCGCAAGCCCCACGGGGCTGCCTGAGCGGGGAGGACAGGGGCCTCCTTGGGGCTGATCCACAGATGTGCCCCCTCAAGCCCAGGTCTCACCCTCGGGGTGACCTCTCCAGCTGCAGCCGTGTGGGGCCTAGGACACCTCTTCCCAACAGGGAGAGGTGTGGGGGGAGCCTCAGGGATGCCCGTGTCTCCCCCTCCCCGAGGGCACAGAACTCTCTCCGGGGCCCCCGGGACTGGGGGGGTGCGCACATCCTCAGCATGTGTTCTTGCCTCTGCTTTTCTGACCATTTTGGCCTTGAGTAGTTAGCGTGCTTCCTGCCACCGCCTCCCTCTTCCCCCGACGGGCCCCAGCTGCCTGGGGGCCCTCAGTGCACTTTACTGATTTGTAGTCTGTTTTGCAGGCAGCGAAGCTTCCACGAAATCAGAGACACGAGCTAAATAGGATGAGTGTCACTTTCCTGCGTGTCATTAACTGTACCGGACAGCGCCGTCTGCTGAGACCTGTTCTTGTTTCTGGTTTTGTCAACTCTTGTCACTCTAANCAGGGGTGCAGGCCTGTTCAGAAGACACTCAGAGACCTGCCCTGCCTGGGCCAGCAGCCCTGGAGGAGAGGACGGGAGCGCAGGCCTGGCCCCCGAGGTGCAATTTGTCCCACTCACAACCTCTGTTGCAACAACCGAGCACCTAAGTCTTTTCTGCATTTTCCAGCCTGCTCTTAGAAAGCACTTCACACAGCGGAAGCTTGAGGGGGAGCAGGGGGAAGGGGGGGGGAATGGGTTCTCCGCACATGATTCAGGTCACCCGGAGGGCCCTCTGCAACAGCAGAGCAAGGTCCCCCTTGCCTCCCCGCAGGCCAGGTGGCCGCCCAGCTGTGGAAAAGATACATCACAGGGACTGGAAGCCTGCACCCCTTTCCCCCGTGTTAGACCCAAACTGTCCCTTCTGTGCTTCCCCGGAGGAGCCTGGCCACGGGGTCCGAGGCTGCTGCAGGCTAAGGATGGGCGGTCAGGCGGACGGAGGGCTGGCGGAGGGGGCCTGGGGAGGGCCGCAGGGGCCGAGGTGAAGACGGGAGGCCCACGGTCCCCAGGGGGGAGGGGTCCTGAGGGTGCAGGCTCACGGTCACGGTGAGGAGCACAGCCTGGGTGTGCTTGGTGCGAGCCTTGGGTGTGCTCCAGCCGCCAGGGCACCCTGACGAGAGCGACCCTTCCAACACCTGTCACCACAGGAGGGATGGACGCCAGGCCCCGCCAGCCCCCTGACCTTCCCACTGCTTTGTCTGGATGGTCCTGTCCAGTTCCTGATGGGCCCGGACCCAGCCCAGGGATCAGGTGGCCTGTCCCAACCAAGATGCGAGGGTCAGACCAGAGCTCTGCCTGGCCCCAGGCCACCACCTGCACCCATGCGTCATCAGTGGGGAGCCTTCCAGGTGGCTGTGAGCATTCGGCGTGTTGATGGCTTTCCAACCTTTGTCCTCAGGTCTCAGCTGAAGCGGCCTGGTCACTAGGAGGAGAGGAAGCCAAGTGAAGGCAACTGGCGGTGGCGAGAGCCTGCCCAGCCCCAGGTGCCATGCTGGGTGCTTTGTTCCCCTAACGTGCCCGTCATCTCCATGGCCGTCTTTGGAGGAGGTCATGCTGAGGATGTGGTCTCAGTTGACCCTAGAGCTTGACCCCGGGCGATCGAAGGCTCCTCCCCTCCTCCCCTGCCCTTGGAGTGTACGTTCCACCCACCTTCCCTGCCTAGGAGCTGTTCCCAGGTCGCAGCCTTCTGAGACTGAGGTGTCGCTGGGCCTCTCCAGACGGTATGTGTGACAGAACCCAGTGAGGGCCTCACTATACCCTTGAGACTCAGGCCGGTGGGTGTGTGAGGTCCTCACGCTGCAGGCGCCAGGACAAGCCTGGGGTGGGAGTTCCCTCGCTCCCCGCACCTGCCCCCCACCCCCGGAGGGCTCCCCTCTCAGCTTGTTCTCTCCTTGTCCTCCTCCCCCGAGCTCACTGTGGTTGTTCTACGCATCTGGCCGGCACTGTCCATCGTCCTGATACCTGGGCTCTATCAGCATCCACAGCCCCTCTGTGTCATGTTCAGTGTGTGGTTCCTTTGATTTGTTTTGTTGGAAACTGGAAATGCCATTTCTTCAGGCATGTCTTCAAGACTCTGTGGCTGCCTTCACTGGAGATTCGAGTTTAGAGTTTAGAAGATCTTATTCCTATCTCTACTGAAAGCCAGTAGATAACACAGTACCTCCACTTCCCCTCCGGAGCCCAGGGGTCACCCCAGGGTTCCCTCTCTCTCCACCTCTCTGGGTTTGCAGCTGGCCTCCGACCTGGGGAGCACTCCCGCCTTATCCTCAGTCTGGCCTACCGGCTCTTTGCACAGTTGTGCCCTGTGCGCTGCGACACCGCCGGGCAGCTTATGTACGAATCTCGAATTGCTTCTTCACACGGGCCCTGACTTCCTCTGCCATCTTTGTACCCTTTCTGCACAAGCCCGTAGCCCCCCGCTCACCCTCGGTGCCCTGCCCTCCGATGGAGGGAAGGGAGAGAAAAGCTCCAAGCCGCAGTCTTCTGTGGCTGACGCCGCACCTCTCCAGGGCTCCTCGGTCAGAGAAGCTGCATGTGGTGTGGGCGCCAGGGAGGCCGGGTCCCAGCGGGAAGGATGGCGCTGACTGATGATGCACTTGTCCTGCGGAAGAAGTGCCTCCGAGGCAGGGCACGCACATCAGGGACTGGCTGCTGGGCCTCCGAGCCTGGGGGAGAGCAGCCGGTGCCCCCTCTTCCCTGGGCGTGTGGCCCTGACCTGGCTGTAAAGTGGACGTGACAGTCCCCTGACTTCCCTCGTGAGGGTTTTCCGAGGATCAGATGGCACTAATGCCCCTGAGACCCAGGGCTCCGTGCTTGGCAGAGACAAGTGCCTGCTTGTCCGATGAGCACATTTCAGCACAGGGACACCGTCCACCCCAGCAAACCCTGTCCGTTTTCACGGGGGCCCACCGACACGATGACGCCCCCGCTGGTGTCCCCTGAGCCATCCGCTCAGTGCCAGACTCCGAGGAGGGGTTTTAGGACACAAAGATGAGCTCGTTAAATGTGGCCCCTGGCCATGTACCGGCGACAGACATACGACTAGATCACTTCGGTTCAAGTACACGAGTGTTTGGGAAACAAGATCAAATGCACCCTGGAGTCAGGGAGACCCAGCATGCGGCAGCTACAGGCGCTCTGGGGAAATGCGGGGGAGGGGAGCCTCCCCCCACAGACTTCCCAGCCAGCACCTTCGCCACTCAGGGGGACAGGAGACTCTGCCCAGCTGACGCCCACTGGGGAATGTACTCCTCAGGCACACACCGTGGAGCCTCCCTAGCAGCCTGGACCAGGGGTGAGGGGGCCTCTCTGGGGAGGGTCCTTACATGGGGGACAAAGGCTCTGAGCTCGTCCCTGGCAGGGCACCGGGCTGCCTCAGGCAGTGTCCTCCGCAGAGCCCACACTCCTGTGGAAGAAGACCGCAGTCCTGGTCGCAAGCCTGGGCAAGGTCTCATCGTCTCCACCACCCGTGTGGCCAGCCACGCAGAACAAAGCACACGTCGTGCCCCTCTCGCAGCCTCGGCCTGGCGGACGCCCTAAGGTCACAGTGGCCTCTCGGGGCCATGCCTTCTGCTCTGCACCCACCTCAGAATACTGCTGCCTTCCCAGGAGCAGGCACATGCCCCAAGCTGGGCGCTTCTGGAGCGCTCCTCGCATGGGGTCCGCCGCCAGCACCCTCCAGCCAGTGGGAGCTCTTGTGGCCACTAAGAGGCTGACTGCAAGGACGTCGTCGTTGGCCCAGCAAGCATGGCGGCCGTGGCGAAACGGGCTGGGCTGTGAGCCCCTGTGTGTGCTTTAGGGGGACAAGGGGCTCCTGTGTGGAGTCCTTGGGAAGCTGAGAGCCTGCCATGGGAGGCATCTGTGCAAGGCTGCAGCCCCATAGAATGCTGGCGGCTCCACAGCGCCAACACCGATAGTGGTTCTATTTTCTCGGCCGCATGGACAGCGCGCTGTGTGAATGGCACGCGGGGAGAGCAGGCAAGGCCTGGTGCAAACACCTTCGAGAGACGCGCCGTGGCCGAGTGGGATTTCTCCCTGGAGTGCAACGTTGCCTTCACATCTTAAAATCAATGCATGTTCTCGTCCATATTAACACAGGAACGGGAACATGGCTGTCGCAGAGATGCCGAAAACAGAGTTGACACAATCCCACACCCGTACGTGACAGAAATCTTCAACACGTTTGGTATAGAAGGGAATTTCCTCAGCCTACTAAAGAATACCTGCACAATCGTACAGTGTGCATAGTGCTGAATGGTGAGAGAATGAAGGTTTCGGGTCCCTGGGTGGCTCAGTCAGTTAAGCATCCAGCTCTTGGCTTAGAATCAGGGCATGATCTCGCCCACGGTCGGTGAGATCGAGTCCCAAGTCAGGCGCCGCGCTGGATAGCATGGAGCCCCTGTGGGATTCTCTCTCTCCCAAGCTCTCTCTGTGCCCCTCCCCTGGTCTCTCTCTGTCTATCTTCCTCGAAATAAATAAACCTAAAAAACAAGGAAGGGTTTCCCTCATTCCGGGAAAAGTGCAGGGTGTCCAGATTTGCCATCTCGAGTCAACATAGAACGGGAGGTTCTAGCCAGTGGAATAAGCCCTCACCCCTCAAAATGAAACCATTCTGATTGGAAAGGAAGACATAAAATTATCTTTATATATGGAGACAATCCCAAGAAATGCACGCAGAGAAAACAGCTACTAGATCTGTAAACACTTGGCAGGGACACGGGACATGACATCAATATTAAGATAGCAATTGTATTTCTATATACTAGCAACAAAAATTCAAAAAATGAAATTAAGAAAATAAGCTGGGGTGCCTGGGTAGCTCAGTTGGTTAAGCTTGATTTTGGCTCAGATCATGATCACTCCTCAAAACTTATTTTATTTTGTTCTTTTATTTTTAATGTTTATTTATCTATGAGAGAGAGAGAGAGACGGAGCGTGAGCAGGGGACAGGCAGAGAGAGAGGGAGGCACAGAACTGAGGCAGGCTCCAGGCTCTGACTTGTCAGCACAGAGCCCGGCCTTGGCTCAAACCCAGGAACTGTGAGATCATGACCCGAGGTGAAGTCGGATACTTACCTGAATGAGCCACCCAGGTGCCCCCCCCCAAACTTATTTTAAACTACAGTGATAAAGACAGTGTGGTATTGATGAACAGATAAGCGCATAAATAAGTGGAACAGATTGAGAGACTGTAAACAAATCCCTACATTTATGATCAATCGATTATTTAATTCTGGCGAAATGCATATAATATTTTAAGAATTACAAATACGTATATACAAAATACATATAATATTAACAATGCAGATCACATTTACCATTGTAACTGCTTTAAACTGTACAATTCAGTGGCATGAAGTGCATTCACAGTATCGTGCAGCTGTCACCAGTATCAAGTTCCAGAACACTCTCATCACCCCAAAATGGAAAGACCATGCCCATTAAGCTATCGCTCCCCGTTCTCTCCCTTCCCCAGCCCTTGACAGCCAGAAATATGGTTTATGTCTCTATGCATATGCCTGTTCTGAATAGTTTATAAAAATGGAATCATACCACTTGTGACCTTTTATGTCTGGTTTCTTTAACATAGCATAATGTTTTGGAAGTTCATCCACAGTGTTCCATGTGTCAGCCCTTCGTTCCTTTGTAGGGGTGAATAATATTCCACTGGGTGGATACACCACTTTGTGTATTCATTCACGTGTTGATGGACTTTTTTTTTAGTTCCTACCTTTTGGCTCTTATGAAAAGTGCTGTTATGAACATTCACGTACAAGTTTTGTCTGAACACCTGATTTCAAATTTGGGGGTCCCTATCTAGGAGTGGAATTCCTGGATCACATGGTTATTCTGTGTTTAACTTGTTGAGGAACCACCAACCGTTTCACATAGAGGCAGCACCATTGTATATGTCACTAGTAACGTATGATGGTTCCAATTTTTCCACATCTTCTCCAATACTTGTCATTTTCTTTTTTGTGATTGTGGTCCTCCTAGTGGGGGTGAAGCAGCAATCTGAAGTTGCATTTCCCTAATGACTAAGGCTGTTGAGCTTCTTTTCATTTGGTTTTGGTCATCTGTGTATCTTTGTAGAAAGATTAGTACTTAGGGATGAATTTGACAAAAGATATGGAAGACCTGTACCCTGAAAACTACAAGAGAAGTGAAGAATACAAATAAGTGCAGAGCTGTACCCTGCTCACAGATTTGAGGACTCTGTATTGCTCTCCACTCAGTGTAACTGATGTATAGATTCAGTGAATTCCCAATAGTGTCATAGCGGATCTCTTTTTAAAGTTTATTTATTTTGAGAGAGAGAGAAAGAGAGAGAGAGACGGGGGGCAGAGAGAGAGAGGGAGAGAGAGATAAAATTCCAAGCACTGTCAGCTCAGACCCCCTCTTGGGGCTCAAACTCACGAACCGTGAGATCGTGACCTGAGCTGAAACCAAGAATCAGATGTTCAACTGATTGAGCCACCCAGGCGCCTGGGCATAGCAGGACTTTTTAAAGAAATTACCAAGGTGATTCTACCATTTATACAGAAATGCTGAAGGCTGAGGACAGCCAAATAATTTTGAAAAAGAACAGAATTGCAGGACTTTCACTACCTAGTTTCTTTAAAAAATGTGTGTGTGTGTTTGTTTGTTTATTGAGAGAGAGAGAGAGCACAAACAGGGAGGAACAGAGACAGGGAGAGAGAGAATCCCAAGCAGGCTTTGCACTGTCAGTGCAGAGCCCGATGGGGGGCTCACATTCATGAACGTGAGATCATCACCTGAGCTGAAATCAAGAGTCCGGAGCTTAACTGACTGAACCCCCCAGGCACCCCCTCACTGCCTAGTTTCAAGGCTTCCTGTAGAACAGCAATCATCCAGGAAGATAGAGATCAATGAACAGAACACCAAGTTCATAATATACTCACAACTACACGGACAACTGAGTTTTGACAGAGGAGCCAAGGCAGTCCAATACAGAAAAGATAGTATTTTTAACAAATAGTATGGGAAACACTGGAGGAACATATCTGTAAAAGCGAAACTTGACCCTTACCTCACATCATATACGAAAAGTAACTCAGAATCAGGACCTGCATGTAAGAGACAAAACCATAATACACGCAGGTTACTGCGGTTTACTTCAGTTCTCAGCTGCACCGCTGGGGGTGCTTTTCCCCGAGGGTAAATGTAATAAAATGTGAGACCAGGGGCACCTGGGTGGCTCAGTGGGTTAAGTGGCTTCCTCTTGATTTCGGCTCAGGTCATGATTTCACAGTTTGTGGGTTCGAGCTCCATAGCGGGCTCTGTACTGACAGTGCGGAGCCTGCTTGGGATTCTCTGTCCCTCCCTCTGCCTCTCTTTCTCTCTCTCAAAGTAAATAAACTTAAAAAAAAAATAAATTAAAGGGGCGCCTGGGTGGCTCAGTCCATTGAGTGTCCGACTTCAGCTCAGGTCATGATCTCACAGTTTGTGGCTTCAAGCCCCATGTCGGGCTCTGTGCTGACAGCCCAGAGCCTGGATCATGCTTTGGATTTTGTGTCTCACTCTCTCTGCACCTCTTCCCCACCTGTACTCTGTCTCTCCCTCTCTCAAAAAGAAATAAACCTTAAAAATTGAAAAAAAAAAAAAACTTAAAAAATAAGTCAGACCATATCACCGGGAATCACAGTGTAATGGCTAAACCAGACGCTCGGCAGCCTCCCATTGACACCCACGTACCCCAAGCCCTTCTTGTACCCCGAGACCTGTCTTCCCTTCCCCTGACCAAAACCTGCCTTGCACCCTGACTGTCCCTCTAGCTGAAGGCCACAGCACCACCCCAAGAGCGTTCTGGTGTAGTTCAAGGCAGTCACCAGTAGATGACGCTGCTCTGTCAGCACCAGCCAGGACAGGGCCAGAGCAAAGAGCGTTGCATGCAGCCTTGACAGAATTAGCTTCCTGTACGTGAATAAAGCATATGGACGAGATAGATAGGTATTCGAGGTACACGAGGTGCATGATCTTGAACAACTAAGAATCCACGAACGATTATGTGATTCCGATTACATGCACGCTACACCGTGATTCTCAAACACGGTGGGGGGAGCAGGGCCCCCCCATGACTTCAGGGTCTTTTCAGAACACCACTGACACGGGAGATGGTCGGTCATCTGTACCCCAGGCACAGTGCGGCGCCAGCAGGGCGGGGACGGGGAAGCCAGCTGGGTCTGCGCCCTGGCTCTTCGGGTTATGGGCAGGTTATGAAGAGGTTAAGCTCTTCAGGTTACGACTATGGCCAGGCCCCTCACTCTCTGACCTCCACTTTCTTCATCTACACAAGGATTCGTAATTCAGTGGGTCTGTGTGGAATCCGTGAAATAACGCGCATCAGTGAATCAACACTGAGCACGGTGTCTGACACGTGGAAGCAGTCAGTAAAGAGGACCCGTCTTTTTTTTTTTTTCTAGGAGAGAGAGAGAGAGAGAGAGAGAGAGAGAGAGACAACGTGAGCAGGGGAGGGTCAGAGAGAGAGANGAGGACCCGTCTTTATCAGCTATTAGCCTTATTCGAAGCGAGTCCCAGAAGCTGTTTGGTCTCAGGGACGCCACAAGGCAGCATTGTGTCAAGGCCACAAACTTTGTCGTTAGAAAAAGCTGCTGTGCCACCTCACAGGGGCCGTGGGACTAGCACTTGGCCCCCTGAGCCCCGCCGTCCTGACTGATAAAATTCAACATCCTCCTCACAGGTTGTCATGGAGACCAGATGCCGCGCAGATGCCTGGTACGCAGGAAGGGCCTCACAGCTGCTGCTGTGACATCCTGCGCACCAGGAGCACCACCCACAGCGCACCGGCCCACAGAAAGGGCTCCTTCCCTCTGCCCCGTCTGCACCTTGTCCATTCCGACTCTTCGCCAGCACTCAGCTGCAGGGGGGCGGGGAGCAGACGTGGAAAAGGAGAGAAAGGAAAACCTAAAACAGAGGCGGTTCCATCCATCGGCATGTTTCCAGCTGTGGAAAAGACAACCACCCATGACTTTGATGGTTGCGTTGCAGCCTCAGCTGGCAGTGAGATCCCCGAAGCTCCCAGCTTTCCTCTGCTGGCTCCCAGCTTTGCTGGAAACGTCCGGAGTCCCAGCAGCCACAGCAGCAAGACTCTTGGTGCTTCTGGGAGAACCAAAGGGCAAGAGCCTGGCCACGTCCCTGCCCCCACTCCATTCCTTCCTGTGACTTCGCCTTTTCCCCTGCCCGGGAGACGCAGGCCTTGTAATTCTGTGCGCAGTTTCCTGTCCCTGCTTCCTGAGAGCTCTCCAGCCTGCGCCCGCTTACTCCCCACTCGTGCGTTCAGCCCAGCCAGCGAGGCTCGGGGCAGGGCTTGTTTGTCGTGGGGAGAATTCGGAATCCCAGCGTTTCAGCCACCAGAGATAATCCTTATGTTTCTTTGCTGTTGCTTTTCATTTGGTTTGGTTTGCTTCGGTTTCATCGTCATCACTAAGAACGTTTATTGGACACTTGGGGGGATAAAGTCTCCGGACTTGGCACCGCGTAGCACGTGATCCCGCAATGTTCTTTGTAGGCAACATGGGTGAAACGGAACAGCTCTGTCAGGTAAACATAAGGGATTCCAAAAGCAATTGAGTTAGTTTTGTTTTTAATCTTGAAAGCTTCTTCCCCTTCAATCTTGCAAATCTGGCTGTCAGCAAAGCGATAGAATAAATGCAGTGAAAATTATGCCAGAAAGATGGTAACAAAAACATAGAGGGACAGAGAAGGGTCAGACAAGGAAAGGCATTTTATTGGCATGTCCCAAAGCATTTCCTGAGTCCAAGTTGCCCTCCTGTCTTGCCCGGAAAGCCTCACCCTCATCATCTCATGGGACCTCCTTCTTGTCATTCAGACCTCCGCTTAACGTGACATCTCAAAGAGGCCTTTGCTGGCCACCTTCTGCCACACCTGCGTATTGACGATCCGTTTCTCACTAGAGACTGTGAACCCCAAGGGGCCATGTCTTTGTCTGCCCTGCCTCCCACTTACTCCCAACACTTAGGACAGATCCTGGCATGTAGCAGTTGATTGATACATACTGGTTTAATGATGATCAAGATAACCCCGCTGCTTTTATGCTACTTCATGGTAACTTTAAGCTTATAAGTGGGAAAGGGGGCCAGATATGGACTCTTGTACTTGAGGAATCTTGGTTAAGTGCTTCAACTATTTTACACTTCAGCTCAACCTAAGTCTACTTACCTCCTGGGCTGTGAGTGTGGGTAATAAATGTGAAAGCTCTTATAGACTACAGAGCACTGTCCTGGACCACAAGCGTAGACAGATGAAGAAAAAGGAGCCCAGAAAAACGAAGTGATAGTAAGTGAGCAGAGATTTGTCCACTGACTGCACCACACTATAAAGCACAGATCCTAAGCCATATGTAAATGAATTTAAGCAAAGAAAATACAACAGGACACTTTTAGAAGAGGGAATAGATGTTGAACAACACTGGGAAACTTTAATGGATTTTTTGTCTTTTCAAATTTTCCTCTTCTATTTCTCACATTGCTTGGCCTTGAGGATTTTAAATAAGCTCACAGCACCCTTGTCAATATGTTTTTCAAACTACACTACATGCACTTCCTTTCAACAAACAAGAGTATTGNACTACAGAACCATATTTATAATGTAGCGAAAATGTCTCAACACTTCTTGGCATTTGGGGCTTTTCATAGAAACAGCATAGCACTCAAGCACTGTAAGCTTTGGAGTCACGTGCTCTAGGTGGGAATTTCAACTCTCACTAATAGCGTTGCTGATCAATTACCCAACTACTCAGGACTCATTTAAATGAGTCCCCCATTTAATGGGGTGCCTGGCTGCCTCAGCCAG
The DNA here is from genome assembly GCF_008692635.1 of Crocuta crocuta. Classification (NCBI taxonomy): domain Eukaryota; kingdom Metazoa; phylum Chordata; class Mammalia; order Carnivora; family Hyaenidae; genus Crocuta; species Crocuta crocuta. The sequence continues at coordinate 142,796 of NW_027529696.1, forward strand.
TAGAGCATGCGACTCTTGGCCTTGGGGTCGTGAGTTTGAGCCCCACGTCGGGAGGTGCACTGACAATGGGAAGCCAGCTTGGGATTCTCTTTCCCCCTTTCTCTCTGCCCCTCCCTTCCNAATCTTTAAAAAACCAAATAGGGGCACCTGGGTGGCTCGGTTGGTTGAGCATCCAACTTTTGATTTTGGCTCAGGTCATGATCTCACGGTCATGGATTGAGCCCCAGGTCATGGATTGAGCCCCATGTCACCTCTGTACTGAGCATGCAGCCTGCTGAAGATTCTGTTTCTGCCTCTCCCCTTGCTTATGCTCTCCTTTTCTCTCTAAAAAAAAAAAATAGACGA
>NW_027529696.1:143184-143931 GCF_008692635.1 Crocuta crocuta
TGTGTGTATACAATACCTTACACATAATAAATGTCCAGAATTTTGCTGCTTAGAATCTTAAATCAGTAAAATGTTGAATGTTTTCTCACATACATTCCATATTTATCATTCAGTAGTTCATACATCTGACTTATTAGAAGCATGAAAAAAACAAAAGCATAACAAGTTTTCACTGCATGATAATGTGAAAGTGTACTTAAAAATTTTGAAGGACATTGTCCCACATATGTGAAAAATCAATTTTACCTTGAAGTCTGAATTACATGACGGCTCAGGTCATGATCTTGCAGTTTGTGAGTTCAAGCCCCACTTGCAGATTCTGTCTCTCTCTCAAAAATAAATAAAGATTAGAAATTTTTTAATAAAAAAATAAAATAAACAGGGGCACCTGGGTGGTTCAGTCAGTTAAGCCTACAATTCTTGGTCTTGGATCAGGTCATGATCTCACAGTTTGTAAATTTGAGGCTNAGCACAGATCCTAAGCCATATGTAAATGAATTTAAGCAAAGAAAATACAACAGGACACTTTTAGAAGAGGGAATAGATGTTGAACAACACTGGGAAACTTTAATGGATTTTTTGTCTTTTCAAATTTTCCTCTTCTATTTCTCACATTGCTTGGCCTTGAGGATTTTAAATAAGCTCACAGCACCCTTGTCAATATGTTTTTCAAACTACACTACATGCACTTCCTTTCAACAAACAAGAGTATTGCTTTTAATCTTTTGTCTTCTTTTTTTTTTTTTT
>NW_027529696.1:144297-144534 GCF_008692635.1 Crocuta crocuta
TAAATTTTTTTTTTAATCTTTAAAAAACCAAATAGGGGCACCTGGGTGGCTCGGTTGGTTGAGCATCCAACTTTTGATTTTGGCTCAGGTCATGATCTCACGGTCATGGATTGAGCCCCAGGTCATGGATTGAGCCCCATGTCACCTCTGTACTGAGCATGCAGCCTGCTGAAGATTCTGTTTCTGCCTCTCCCCTTGCTTATGCTCTCCTTTTCTCTCTAAAAAAAAAAAATAGAC
>NW_027529696.1:148343-148593 GCF_008692635.1 Crocuta crocuta
GGTAGATTGTCCTTAAATTTTTTTTTTAATCTTTAAAAAACCAAATAGGGGCACCTGGGTGGCTCGGTTGGTTGAGCATCCAACTTTTGATTTTGGCTCAGGTCATGATCTCACGGTCATGGATTGAGCCCCAGGTCATGGATTGAGCCCCATGTCACCTCTGTACTGAGCATGCAGCCTGCTGAAGATTCTGTTTCTGCCTCTCCCCTTGCTTATGCTCTCCTTTTCTCTCTAAAAAAAAAAAATAGAC
>NW_027529696.1:148667-149134 GCF_008692635.1 Crocuta crocuta
TACAATACCTTACACATAATAAATGTCCAGAATTTTGCTGCTTAGAATCTTAAATCAGTAAAATGTTGAATGTTTTCTCACATACATTCCATATTTATCATTCAGTAGTTCATACATCTGACTTATTAGAAGCATGAAAAAAACAAAAGCATAACAAGTTTTCACTGCATGATAATGTGAAAGTGTACTTAAAAATTTTGAAGGACATTGTCCCACATATGTGAAAAATCAATTTTACCTTGAAGTCTGAATTACATGACGGCTCAGGTCATGATCTTGCAGTTTGTGAGTTCAAGCCCCACTTGCAGATTCTGTCTCTCTCTCAAAAATAAATAAAGATTAGAAATTTTTTAATAAAAAAATAAAATAAACAGGGGCACCTGGGTGGTTCAGTCAGTTAAGCCTACAATTCTTGGTCTTGGATCAGGTCATGATCTCACAGTTTGTAAATTTGAGGCTCTCAAAGG
>NW_027529696.1:149537-149992 GCF_008692635.1 Crocuta crocuta
TCTCTCTCTCCTCTCTCTCTCTGCCCCTTCCCCACTCACTCCCTCTCCCTCTCTTTCTCAAAATAAATAAATAAACTTAAAAAAATAAACAAAAAGACCCCTTTTATTTTTCAAATAAGATCTTAGGTGGAACGCTGATATATAAAACAAATCAAAGGGGAGTGGCTCTGGCTGAAGTCTGGGGGGCTGACGACTAGAGTTCTGGCTCTGCCCTTCTACCCACACCAGCCCTGAGCCACTCTGTGGCCCTCTATGCTTGCCCACTACTCACGTGTGAACCGAGGACCATAAGCAACAGCACCACCTGGGAGCTTGCAACTCTGAGGCCTCCACGTTAGAATTTGAAAAGCATGTAGTAGCTTGAGACTGCAGAGGGTCCACGAGTGAACTTCCTTATTTTCCAAATGAACTAAAAGCTCACAATGATGCACATGAAGCCACACAACTAGCAGGCG
>NW_027529696.1:150022-150889 GCF_008692635.1 Crocuta crocuta
GAAGGGCCTCGTCAGTTGCACCCTGTGTCAGATTTCTCCTCTGGTCCCAGAGGCCAGGCTCCTGCTTTGTTTCTGCACGAAACCTTCTGCCTGGTGCCAATTAACAGGGCCCTTGTCCCGTGTCTTTGAAACTAAGTCTATACCTTAGTTCCCTACCTGACACCAAGTTCTTCCAGGGTCGGGGCCAAGATTGTCCCCACTATTCCCCCGTCCCACCACCTTCCTCACCCCAGTCCTTGCTGGAAACTGTCTCTGATGAGTCAGGCACTCTAATGGGAAAAGGTCCAAGAGGGTAGACATTTGGCGTCAGGGTGTCCCCGGTAGGTTGGAGTTCAAAACTAAGATTCTAGTTTCTGGCAGGTTCTGGGATGAGCAACGCGGGGACTGCTGTCCACTTCCTTGGCCTCGTGATCACCGGTTGCTTCTGCTTCTGCCAACACGGTCAGGCAGGGTCCTTGCCGCCGACAACAGACATTTCAGCCCTGTCCCTTCTAAAGACCATTTCAGGGGCGCCTGGGTGGCTCAGCCGGTTAAGCGACCGACTTCGGTTCTGGTCATGATCTCACAGTTCATGGGTTTGAGCCCCACGTCGGGCTCTGTGCTGACATCTCAGAGCCTGGAGCCTGCTTCCGATTCTGTGTCTCCCTCTCTCTCTGCCCCTCCCCCACTTGCTCTCTGTCTCTGCCTCTCCAAATAAAATAAAGACACAAAAAAATAAAGACCATTTCATTATTTTATTTTATTTTATATGTTTATTTATTTATTTATTTTGAGAAAGAGGGAGAGAGAGCACACAAACGCAAGCGGGAGAGAGGCAGAGTCAGAGAATCCCAAGCAGGCTCCACACTGTCAGTGCAGAGCCTTGTA
>NW_027529696.1:151448-153944 GCF_008692635.1 Crocuta crocuta
ACATTAAGAGTTGACCACTTAACAGACTGAATCACCTAGGTGCCCCAAGGCCATTTTAAATCCTCATGGATACACAGAATATTATTAGAAAGAAAGCTTTAGATTTTTGATTCCTGATTCCTGAAGCACTCCCATGAGGCTGGGAATGCTTAATGCAGCCCCTGTCTTGGGCCACACTGGCCTGGGTAAAATGAAGAGTAGGGGGTTCATGGAGGCTCTGGTACGTCCTGACCCAGTACTGTGGGAATGGGTCCCTCTGTAAAGTCCTGGTGCCCTGTTGCCACCAACAGGCTGGTAGTAGATATTTAATTAGACTCACTCTCTGTACACACCTGAAATGCAACAGTCTACCAGCAGATGGAGGCGAGGAGGGAAGAAAACAAACCCCAGAACCTTCTTCCCTCCTCCCGGGCTTGGACTGAGTCACCTCAGGACTGTCTGAACCCATCGAGCAGGGGCGTGAGCAGGAATGGGATGTGGGGGTGGATTAGGCAGGAGCCCCCTACATTTTGAAGTGGCTTGAAGCATTTGGGGCATGATCTGCTGAAGCTGAGTGATTTATTTTAAGAACCTGTTGCGAACATTTCCAAACTCAAGTCCATGCCACATATTCAACTGTGGAAGTAAGAAAGAGAGAAGGCTGGCAAAGTCTGGATGTGCGTGAGGTTCTTTCTAGACCTTTCATGGCCAGAACAAGAGAGCTCATGCAGCATCCCTGAGTGCAAGACCATTACTTGGTGATGGTCCTCCGGCTTGTGTGATTAGCTGGGGCGGCTTATTACTAGCCTGATCAGCAGGAGCCTTCATCTGTCCGGGGAGGTCTTAAGAATTTGAGATACAGGGGCGCTTGGGTGACTCAGTCGGTTAAGCATCCGACTTCAGCTCAGGTCATGATCTCACGGTTCGTGGGTTCAAGCCCCATGTCAGGCTCTGTGCTGACAGCTAGCTCAGAGCCTGGAGCCTGCTTCAGATTCTGTGTCTCTCTCTCTCTCTCTGACCCTCCCCTGCTCACGCTGTGTGTGTGTGTGTCTCTCTCTCTGAAATAAATAAAACAGTAAAAAAAATTTTTTTAAAGAATTCGAAATACAGCTCACAATATCTCAGGTGTTCCTGTTACATTTCAACACACAAAGCAGAAAGGACCAAGAATGAAAGACTTCCGATTTCTGTGGGTCCTAGCAGATAGTTGGGAAAACGAGCTCCGTTACTGCAAAGCCCCTTACATACTCTGGATTAAAGGTATTGGTTCTGAATTAGGGCTTTGGCAGGGAAAGGGGCGGGGCAAGGATGAAAAAAACAAAGGTCAGGAGTCTGGGAGTGGCTTCTCTGGCTCCTCTGCTTGGGGTCCAAACCAGGCTGCAATTGCCTCTTGCAAGCTCACTGGCGGTTAACGGAATTCCTTTCCTTGTGGGTTTCGGACATTCTTGCTAGCTGTCAGCTGGGGGTCACTCTCAGCTTCTAGAAGCTCTCCACAGCTCCCTGCCAAGTGGCCCCCCATATTTTTAAAAAGAGAGAAGTATAAAAGGCTTGAGGAGCAGTGAGAGGAAGTCTGGGAAGGCAGCATGAGGACCTCCGTGAACCTGCTCCTCCAGAAAAGCAATGAAACTGTCAAAGTCATCGTGTTCAGAACTCCGGATATTAACCCAAGGGTTGCAACAACCCGAGGAGCTTTGATTTGAGAAAAACAGCCGAATCTCACTAAGTACAGAGGGTTTATGGCTTTTTAACTTGGACTCTTCCCATCCCCTTCTCCCCACTGTCTCGAGAGCTTTCAAACCCACGTCACAAGCTCTGTAGCTATAAAAACCATGCACCTCAAAAATAAGCCGTAAAAAAAAAAAGCCAAAAGGGAAAACAGTCCAGATATTCTTCCATTGATACTGATTGATGGTCTGAGTGGGGAGTGAGATATGAGCAACTTTTGCTTTTCACTTTATAGCATTTCTATACAATTACATCGTTACAAGAATATTACTTTAATTTTTTTATTAGGTAAGCTCTATCCCAATGTGAAGCTCAGACTCATGACCCCAAGATCAAGAGTTGCATGCTCTACTGACTGCGCCAGCCAGGCGCCCCACAAGAGCCTTACTTGAAAAATAAATAATACAGGGGCACCTGGGCGGCTCAGCTGGTTAAGCACGCAACTCTTTGGCTCAGATCATGATCTCATGGTTTGTGAGATCAATACCCCCATCGGGCTCTGTGCTAATGGTGCAGAGCCTGCTTGGGATTCTCTCTCTCCTCTCTCTCTGCCCCTCCCCCACTCACACTGTTTCTCTCTCAAAATAAATAAACATTAAAACATTTTAAAAAGTAATGCAGGGGAGGGGCGCCTGGGTGGCTTAGTCGGTTAAGCGTCCGACTTTCGCTTAGGTCATGATCTCGCGGTTGGTGGGTTCGAGCCCCGCGTCGGGCTCTGTGCTGACTGCCAGCTCAGAGCCTGGAGCCTGTTTCAGTCTGTGACTCCCTCTCTCTCTGACCCTCCCCTGCTCA
>NW_027529696.1:154817-157791 GCF_008692635.1 Crocuta crocuta
ATGCAGGGGAGCCTGGGTGGCCACTTGGTTAAGCGTTTGACTCTTGATTTCCACTCAGGTCATGATCTGACAGTTCATGAGATTGAGCCCCACATGAGGCTCTGTGCTAATAGTGCAGGGCCTGCTTGAGATTCTGTCTCTCCCTCTCTGCCCCTCCCTTGCTCTCTCTCTCTCAAGATAAACAACTAAACATGAAAAATAAAAATAAGTAATACAAATAAAGATCAAACAGAGGAAGAAAGAGTTCCTGAAAATGCTCTAATGATTAAGGGATGATAGAAATTGTACAGAACTATTTATGACTAGTTCTAGCTTAAAACTTATATAAGACATTGACGTTCTTTGTATTTGATGTGCCATTTTTAACATTTCATTTTAGTGAAATCCAAGAAGCCTTTTGAAGAGCTTTTATAGTCTCACAGTTGACCTTTGCTTCCTGACTCTACTTTCCCAATAAGGCCCTAAGTTTTTCAACTATCAAGTCTCTTCCCATGGTGCTTTTCAGAGACATTACTGTAGCAAGTGGAGAGACACTACAGCATAGGTGTTTATCGGGCAAGCTGACTCTACTACTCTTTGCAAAAGTAACTGTGAGTTAACTCATCTATAACCCTAACAGCTAATCAGAAGCTTCTGGTTAACAGCTCAACCAGAAACCATCATAAGCAGGTTTTGTACCCACGGTTATAGGCCAGTCTGAAGCCTGAAACTATTTTTGATGGGGCAGAATAATGCATGCTGTGCCCAAGAGGTACATTGGCAGGAAGACTTTAGGTAGCCACCTACTGAGATAACATCCCCACAATTATTTAGGAGGCCATCTGTGTGAATGAGCTGAGGAAAAAACCTGCCATGAATAAAATTCCCCACCTCCCACTCCAGACACAACAATTACTCATGTTTTGTTTGAGACCAGGAAGTAACCTGCAGAGTTCAAATTCTCCCATAATTATTGGAAAGTATCTCTGCCTAAGACCAGGAAGTAACCACTGTGATCAAATCCCCCACAATTATCTGTTGATCATGGATAGGATTCAGATCGTCTTTGATGGCCATAAAATTGTACGTACAATTTTGTGCTAATGTGAATTGGGAGAGGGTCCATTGCTTTCATCAGGTTCCTGAGGTGGCTTGTGGCCAAAAGAAACATAAGATCCACTGATCTAAGGGTTTGCTGGATTGAGACTAGGAAGTACCAGACCGATGAAAGGCATTCCTTTCCCTTACCTCCCCTGAGATTCTTCAAAGACAGCTCTGAGCCTGGGGTAATCCGTGTACCTGGAGTTCCAGGCAGAGGATGTGTAGGGGCCAGGGGCAGTCCACCCCAAGATGTTCCACTTGGGCACTTGATAATTTAAAACAAAAGTTGCTTAAGAGACAGCCTACGCAAGGACACTCAGAACCTCCTCTGTTTCCCGGAAAGTGGGAAATAAATTTCTCATGTGAAAGGTGCCTTTCCCATACCAGGAGGCAAAGAGGCATACTTATCACCAGGGGTGGGAAGTTCAGAGCCCACAAGGCTGTAGAAACAACCCTTGTTACTTTTGACTGATGTACTACCCCAGCCCAAATTCTGTTTAGAATTTCTTACTAACCGAAGCTCCCAAAGTTAAGTTTTCTTTGTCCTGTCAATTCCTCACAGATTTATCATCTCTTTGTCTACGAAGGATAAAAACTGCCTGTGTTGGTCATTTCTTTTGATCTCAGTATCATTATTGGGTCTCCGTGCACATGTAATAAAATTTGTTTTTGTCTCCTGTCAATCAGTCTCCTGTCGATTTAATCCTTAGTCCAGCTGGAAGACTTTGAAAGGCAGAGGGAGAATTTTTCCTTCCCTACAGACGGAGCACCAAGGGGAGAGCCGGCGGCAGGAGAACATGACAAAACAGAAGGGTGCTTCCAAGCTCCTGACCTGGAAGAGTCTTCAAGGAGAAGGATCTGTCCCAGCTTTGAGATTAACCCCAGTCTTACCTAGGGTGGGGAGCCTCGAGAAGAGGGTAGCTGGATGTTTCTGGATGTGTGGACCAATGAGTAACTGCTATGTTAGGAACCCTCATAGATCCAGTTGTTACTAGATTCAGGGAAAGTGCCCCTGGGGCCGGCCAAGACAGGACTAAGGGCCAGGACTGGGGGAGATGGGCTGCCCAGCCTGAAGTAAAATGGGCTGGAACAAGGCAGAAGTATAACATACAGGGAGAACCGACCGGCATCCCAAATCCATGGCTCACCAACCCTGTGCACTTGGCCCTTATGCCTTTTAAGATCCCATTTCCTTCTCTGCAGACCATGAGTTTTGGACTAATGACACTCCCAAGCGTGCATCTTTTAGGATTTAAACCTTTGTTTATGTTTCCCGAACTCATAAAAGTGTGACGTAGGAGCTGATTTTTGCCAAGTGAGATGCGACTAAGCTGATCATCCATGTAGTGTATCTACCTGGGCCCTGAGATGCCTCACACCAGTAGATTTTCATGTCTTAGATGCCATCTCAGAGTATTCTGACTGATTGAAAGGCTTGAGAGGAAAGGGCTGGAAGCGGAACGATCCTCAGGGCTGCAGCCAGAAAAGGAGAGGAGAAATAAATGCATTAATTTCTCTGGTGGGGGCAGCAGAATTGAGCAGAGGAAAACTGGGAGAAGATCCTGTTTGGGGGTGCAACTTTATCAAATGAATCAAAAAAAAACATTTGGGGGACAATTCTTAGTCAGTCTACGTAGAGGATCATCACCATAGAGGTTCACCTATACCTTCGGGGCTGAAGGATGTATTCATGGAGCATTGAACTTCAGAAGCAGTTGACGAAATATACAGGAACAGTCTCCCATTCCTGGTAGGAATGCCAGTGGCTTTAACCCTTTTGGAAAGCAGTTTTCAAATATTTAATAGGAGCCATAAAACTGTAACCTCTGACCTAGCACTTTCCGTTTTGGAGACTGTAATAATGAAATGACCCAAATGATTGAAAATTCTTCAT
>NW_027529696.1:157880-172433 GCF_008692635.1 Crocuta crocuta
CTGTAGCCCAACCCCTCCCCACTCCCCCAGTCCCCTCCAGCTGCCCAGTATCCACACACACTCTTCTTGCTGTTCGTTTATTTGCAAAAATGCTTCTTAACGTGTCACTGACACATGCACTGTGCCAAAGGCACTCACTCACTTCTCAAAGGAGACAACCCAGAGCCTCATCCTTGTTTTACATCAAGCTTCAAGCACAATGACTCTGGGTGATGGTCTTTCCTTTTGTTCATTTCTGGATGTGACACTTCTTAATTCATAATTTCGCCTGCAGTTAAAGGAGGACATGACCTGCTCCCAAGACTCCCAATACAAGATGAGAGTAAGATAACAGAATACCTATAATACGATGTCCATTTAGAAAAAGAAGGGAGGGGCGCCTGGGTGGCTTAGTCGGTTAAGCGTCCGACTTTCGCTTAGGTCATGATCTCGCGGTTCGTGGGTTCGAGCCCCGCGTCGGGCTCTGTGCTGGCTGCCAGCTCAGAGCCTGGAGCCTGCTTCAGTCTGTGACTCCCTCTCTCTCTGACCCTCCCCTGCTCACGCTGTCTCTCTCTCTCCTAGAAATAAATAAAACATTAAAAAATTTAAAAAAAAGAAAAGAAAAAGAAGGGAAGAAATCACCCATGGTGGCCCCTGAAGTGTCACATATCTCGCAGTCTGCTAGAGAGGGAAAAAGCAGGAGCTCCCCATTCTGATGAAGGCATGAGCCGCTTGGGCCATATTTCTGCTGTCTCTGTTTTCTGCTCTCTGGGAAGATAAACCTTATCCATCCTTGTCCTGGCTACCTCTGAAGATGGCACAGGGAAAGGAGTCCCCTTCCGGGGGGTGTAGCAGTCTCCTTACTGATGATAGGCTTGGTGCCTGCTAGGGTAAGCATTCAGGTCCTTGATTATGAGGCTGGAAGTTTCTCCAGCAGGATGATCCTTTTATCAACTTGGGAGGTTTGGGATCTCTTTGCTTCTGGTCAAGTTTATAGACTAATGATTGAAGAGGACACTTACCAAACCGTAGACTTCAGACTGGGTGGTTTTGTCTCTCACCATCAATCTTTGTTGCTAAGCCCAACCCCCTGGCTCTGAGCTTAATGACCTTCCTTGGCTTCTGCTTTGGGTAATTCTAAACAATAGCCTGAGATGAAGAGAGTCTATGGGGGATAATTGGGATTTTTCCCAGGCAAGGAATATCCAGTCTGAGGTGTTTAGAAAAGGTTGGGAGGATCAGACTTGGCTCCTGTTAGGTCTCTGCCTTAACTGGGCACACCTTCACCATGGGACAGATAATTGGGCTTTGTCCACATTGCACAGTTGTCTACATCTTGGAGTGTAGGCTGCAGGGGTCTTACTAGGAAAGCTGTATTTCTTCTCCATCTGCTTTCGGGTGAATCAGCTTCACCATCCAAAACTTGTCTCTTCCTTGTAGAACCTTTTTGAGTGCCACAAGGAGCAACTGAAAGAACACCTATATCTCAATTCTCTACAAAGCCCTATAAGGCCCTAGCCTTGCTGGGTACACAGTTTACAAAAAAATACCACTTTGAAGCCATATAACCAGGTTTGCCCATTGCCTAATACAAGATAGAGAGCTCTTCACTGCCACCCACCCACCCTTGCCTTAGTCAATTTCACATTGTTTGACCTGGCCTTTGCCAGCCCCACTTATAGGGACCAATTTCTGTATAGGATTCTTTCAGTTGTCTACAACAGAAAGATCACATCATTGTGTTCTTGTGAGTTCACCTGAGTGGGTGTCAAGTAACGTTGGATTGTGAAGTGGAGGTGGGGGCGTAAACATTTTCCATACTTCAATTTTAGTTTTTCTGATGTCTTCCAATGCTTAAGTGTCTTCTTATGCCCCAAATATTTGGGCATCTTTGAAGTACCCTTGCCCTTTAGCCAATGTACATCAGGAGCACACCTGTAGTTGAACAGGTTGGGTTTATTACTTATTACAGTGAGGAAAAATAAACACCATGGGGGATACCGGGAAGTCTGTCAGTAACAGAAGTGTGATGGGGTTCTTCCAAGTAGGTAAGACTGAAGGGTAAGGGGGAGGGGCAGAAATTGCGCAAGAAAGTAATAGAAGGATTGGATTCTGTCCAGGCAGTCCAGCCTGGATAAGAAGTTGTGTCACAGAAAAAGAATTTTGAGGGTGCAGAGGAGGAGGACAGTGGTCAACAGCGTTCAACATTAGGGAGATGACCAGAAGGACAAGGTCTGAATTTTGTCAAGACCAATATCAACTGAGGGGTAAGGGTGGAAGCCACATTGCATCAGCTGAGGAGCAGATAGGAGAGCAAGATTTGGAAGCAGCCAATACAGACAATTCTTTTAAAAAGCATGACTGTGAAGGAATAAGAAAGGACAATAGCTAGAGAGGGCCAGAGCCAAAGTGTTGATTATGTTGATGTTATTTTAACAGGAAAGACTTGGGTTTGTTTAAATGCTGGTGAGAAACATTAAAGAGTGGAGAAGAGATTGAAAATAGAGGGTAAGGGGGGGTGTCTGGGTGGCTCAGTCGGTTAAGCGTCCGACTTCGAACTCACGGTTCGTGGGTTCGAGCCCCGCATCAGGCTCTGTGCTGACAGCTAGCTCAGCACCTGGAGCCTATCTTTGAATTCTGTGACTCCCTCTCTCCCCTGCTCACGCTCTCTCTCTCTCTCAAAAATAAATAAAACATTAAAAAAAAAGAAAATAGAGGGTAAAGGACGCCTGGCTGGCTCAGTCAGTGGAACATGTGACTCTTGATCTCAGGATCATGAGTTCAAGCTCCGTGTTGGGCATAGAGCTTACTTTAAAAAAATAAATAACATTTAAAAATTAAAAAAAAAAAAGAAGGGGAAAGGGTGGAAAGAGAGGAGATCCTGACAGCCTCCCTCANTTCAGGGAGGCTGCCATATTCCCTGAACTAGACACGTCCTGAAAATGCAGTGATACTCAAGAGCCAGATTACATTAACAGACTGGGGTCAGATGGAGCAACTTCTCTTCTAACATGACAAGTAGAGTGGAGGCAAGGATAGCTGACAAAATGGGTGAGTTTTTAGTGGTGGGAAGGTAGAGAGCTGAAGGGCTTCCTGCCCAACAATGTCCACCTTCTCTGAAGAGTGGGAAGCAAAGTCCTTTTATGACAGCTTAGGGCTAAAGGTGGAGAAGGTTTCAAATAGTTCTTACAGGGCATGGAAAAATGTGATGGTTAATTTTATGTTTCAACTTGGCTACAACACAGTTTGATATTTGGTCAAGCACGAGTCTAGATGTTGCTGTGAAGACTTTTTTTTTTTCCAGATGAAATTAACATTTAAATCAGTAGACTCTGAGTAAAGGACGTTACCCTCTGTAATATGGGTGGGCCTCATCAGTTGAAGTCCCTAAGAGGGAAAGACTGAGGTCCCCAGAGGAAAAAGGAATTCTGCCCACAGACTGCCTTTGAACTCAAGTTGCAACATCAAATTTTCCCTGGGTCTCTAGTCTGCTGGCTGATCCTGTCAAAGTCCAGCTTGTCAGTCCCACAGCCATGTGAGTCAATCCCTTATAATCTCTCTTTCATAATAGATGGATACATAGATGACAGATAGATAGATAGATAGATAGATAGATAGATAAATAGATCGATAGATCAATCGAGATATATCCTATTTGTTCTGTTTCTCTAGAGAACTCTGACAGAACCTACAGTTCTGAGTCTTCTGGCTTGGAATACCGAGAAGGATTGCTGGATGGCATCAAGGACTGAGTTGAGGTTTGAGTCCATGAATTTGTAGTCCACCCATCCATATGGTTGCAGGATTTTCTCTTGCAATGCTCAGAAGCTCTAGACAAGGAGGCAGAGATAAGGCAGGTGTCATTGGATTGATCCAGGATGGACTAATGGAGAAATGGAATGGAAATATAAGGGGGATAAGACAGGGAGTCATCACAGTCTAGTCTGGATTGGGAAATCACTGATGACAGAAAGGGATTGACTATGTGGGAGAACATGGAAGAACCAGGGGGCTGAAATCTGGTGAGATCGAACAACCAAACCAAGACAACAACAAATGGTATGTTTTGGGATGAATTGTGTTCCCTCCAAAAAAGAGATGTTGAAGTCCTGGGGCACCTAGGTGGCTTAGTCGGTTAAGCGTCCAACTTTTGCTTAGGTCATGATCTCGCGGTTCGTGGGTTCAAGCCCCGCGTCGGGCTCTGTGCTGACAGCCGGCTCAGAGCCGGAGCCTGTTTCAGAGTCTGTGTCTCCCTCTCTCTCTGACTCTCCCCTGCTCACGTTCTCTCTCTCTCTCTTAGAAATAATAAAAAAAAAAGAGAGAGATGTTGAAGTCCTAATCTCCAGTACCTCAGAATGTGACCTTATTTGGAAATAGGGTCTTTACAGAGGTAATCCAGTTCAAAGGAAGTCATTAGTGTAGACTCTAATCCAGAATGACTTTATAGTCCTTACAAAATGGGGCAATTTGACACAGAGACAGACATGTATAGAGGGAAGACAACATAAAGACACAGGAAGAATGCCATGTGACAGAGGACTAGAAAGATGCATCTATAACCCAAGGAAAACCAAAGATTGCTGTCAATCCACTGGAAGCTAGTAAGAGGCAAGGAAGGAATCCCGTAGAGATTTCAGAAGGAGCACGACCCTGCTAACAGTTTAATTTCAGACTTCTAGTTTCCAGAACGGTGAGGCAATAAATTCCTGTTATTTTAAGCCACCCAGTTTGTGGTCCCTGTTACAGAAGCCCTAGAAAACTAATACTACATATGTGGAGAGTAAGGGAGTCAAAGAGCCAGAAGGATAAGAGTTGACTAAAGAGTACATTCTAATTGGGGCCAGACCCCTGAGGAGGTTAGGTAATCTTGAGGGGGTGTACAGAATTATCAGTCCCCTGGAGTTTCTGAAAGGCCTAGATTTGTAGAGGCTGATGCTGAGTAACTAGAGGGCTACACTGGAGCCACTGGACTCTTTCCTATGTCATCTCATCTCGTTGGTGGTCCTAGGTCACCCCAGAGCAAACCAGGGCTTCAGAATGTAAGACCTCCCCAAGGTAACCATTTTGAGATCAATTGCGCGCTGCCGTGCTTTCCCCAAACATTGCTATGAGGCCATTTTGTGTAAAGCTGTAATGGCAAACAGACTTGCGGTTCACCATAGGGTGACTTCCTTTGGCCGTCACTAGGCAACAAATCAGGATAGATCCATCTGTAGCCAATTACATGCTCTCCAGAACAACACGCTTTCTTTAGGAAGAAACACGAAAAGTCCTAGATTACCAAAACCACAGCAGAAATCCTTTACTTTGCTAAGAACACATTGACCTTTTGGGATTGCTTCAAAACAAAGCCAAAACTTCATGCTATACCTTGAGTTCTAAGTTGTAGTGAAGACAGTCATGACTGTATGAGAAATATCTTGTTTTGTTTTATAAAGCGAAGGTGTCAACTAAAACCTACCTCATGTCTNAACAGGTTCCACACTCAGCATGAAACCTGACTCAGGGCTGGATCACAGGACCCTGGGATCATGACCTGAACCTAAATTAAGAGTCGGGCACTTAACTGACTGAGCCACCCAGGTGCTCCTCAATATCAATGTACTAAAGAAAAATATGACTTCAGTTTCCTCATAATCAATAAGAAATGTCTAATGGACATTATCTCCAAGGATGACTAGGGCACAGGTCTTGGCAGTACATGTAAATAGAAAGATAATAATACAAAGCAGCATAGGGAATATCTCATTTAATCATTACAACAATCCTACGAGGGAGCTACTATCATTGTGGCCATTTTACAAGTGAGAAATTCAAGGCACAAACAGGTTGAATAAATGGCCTAAGACACCATAGCTTTCAAATGGTACCTCTGGTATTGGAGTCCAGATAGTTTGGTTTCAGAGTCCATACTGTTAAGACTACACTCGAATAAAAATGAATGACTCTTGGAATGGCAGCCCTTCAGGTCTTCCAAGTCTTGAGCTCAGAAAATTGAGAGGGAAAAGACTTTTGAACATAATTTCACATTCCAGACCNAATTATCATAAAAATCCCCCAGACACAGGTGAGTGTGGGGAAGGCTCTTGGGCATCCATACCTCAGTGGAGACTCTTCTCCTCTCTGGCTTCTTGCCTTCCTTACTTCCTCTGACTCCCCTGTGATGGTCTGCCAGATGGCCAGTTGACAAAATATAGTGACTTATAAAGGATATACAACCTTACATTTGCATTTAAAGAATAACTCTTATTTTTTTTTAAATGTTTATTTATTTTTGAGAGAAAGAGAGAGAAAGTGCACACATATGGGAGGGGCAGAGATAGAGAGAGGAAGACAGAGAATTGAAGCAGGTTCCAGGCTCGGAGCTGTCAGTGCAGAGCCCGATGTGGGGCTTGAACTCACGAACTACGAGATCATGACCTGAGCTGAGGTCAAACCCTTAACCAACTGAGCCACCCAGGTGCCCTTGTATTTTTTTAAGTAAGCTTCATGGCCAGCACAGAACCCAACACAGGCCTGAACTCACGACCCTGAGATCACAACCTTGAGATCAAGACCTGACCTGGGATCAGGAGTTGGACACTCAACCAACTGAGCCACCCAGGCACCCCAATAGCTCTTATGTATTACGTATTATTGTATATCAGCCTATTTGTAACTATGATATCAATCTTCATCAAAAACCTATGGAATTAGTATTATTATTACACCACCTGGCATCTGAGGAAACAGGTGCATGTTGGTTAAAGTACACACTGCTAGTGAGAGGTGGCCGGGACCAGATCTGACTGTTCTGTTCCCTTAAATTCTGCACCCTAATGAGTTCCATGAAATATTGACTGGAAAAAATTATGTCTGCATGTCAGTTTGGCTCTGCTCTTTTATATTCCTATTAGTATTTACATTTTCATTCTGGATACCTCTTCTTAGCTTATTTTAAATGGCTTTAGGGCCACACCCCTCCCCATCATTAACTTATACAGAGAAACCAGAATTCCTCTATTTCTATATTGAATGGCAAACTTCTCTAACTTGAGCTAACTAAGTGCACCCACTCTTCTTATTTAGGAGTGCGCATGTATATGTGTGTATATGTATGCGTGTGTGCCCCCATATGAGTGTGTATTGAGCGATAATTCAGCTCAGAAGATTTATAAATGGGGGCACCTGGGTGGGCAGTTGATTAAGCATACAACTTCGGCTCAGGTCGTGATCTCATAGTTTGTGAGTTCGAGCCCCACATCGGGCTCACTGCTGTCCGTGCAGAGCCCACTTCAGATCCTCTGTCCCCTTCTCTCTCTGCCCCTCCCCCACTTGCTCTCTCTCTCTCTCTCTCTCTCTCTCTTTTTCTTTCAAAAATAAACATCAAAAAAAATCTATTAAATGAAGGACCCAAACCCTTTGCATTTCTAGATACTTTTGCTGTGAGAGAGCTATCACACACACACACATGCACACACACACACACATGCATACACACACACACACACACACACACTCACACAGATGACTTGGGTTGAATCAAGTCTGACAAATCATCCCTACCTTAAGGCCAGTTGGGGAGACGGCTTCAGGAGCCCCATGTTCTGGAGCTCATGGAAGGGGCGTGCTGGTAGAGAGAGTAAGTTCCTGACACAGAAAAATAAAAATTACCTGAGGCTTATAAACTGAGCCTGGAAAGTGGTGAGAGGCTAGTTTCCCTGGCGGCCACCCAGGCACCCTTGTGACCCTATGACCTTGTCACCTCTGTGACTCCTTTTCCCACTAAAGCTATCTTGATGTGCGTTTTCACTTGCTTGCCTCTGGATGTGAAACATAGCCTGCGATGATCAGAGAAGGCACCGTGAGGCGGTTTTCCCGGGCTCCTGTGAGCAATGACTTAAAATGTTGTATCACCGCCTGTCCTTCTCCACCGCCAGCCTAGCTCAGGCACTCATTTTCTCCTGCCTGAATGGTCCCCAGCTGATCTGGACAACCACAATGACTCCCCACTTCGGTCCATCCCAAGTACTGGATGTGAGTACTGATACTTAACATCACACGTGACACTCACTCCGCTGGGCTAAACTTTTCAGTGGTTCCTGGATTTCCAGAGGCAGAAAGTCTGAACGTCTCTGTTAGCCATTGAGACCCTCCCGCATCAGGGCTCACCCCGGCCGCCCCCATGCCCTTATTTCCTGGCAACGCTTAACACACTTCTGCCCCGGTTGGGGCTGCCCTTCGGGGCCCCCATGAACCCAGCAAGCTCGTTCATTCGCAGATTGTCATATTGTGATGAAGTGCTACATTTGCTTCACTCGAAGTGTATTACAGGCCTACTCTGAGCCAGGATCTTGATGAGGTGCTAGATCCCAGAGGTGAACAAGACTGTCCTTTGCCATCTGGTAGAGGCGAACGAAAGGGCAACCAAATGACAGAATTGCTAAGTGAGCAGCAGGGGCCCAGAAGCGAGGCACCTAACCTGGCCCCAAGTCAGCTCAGCAGGGAGGGCTTCAAGAAGTGGCATCGTAATCCTGAGGCACAAGGGATGAGTAAGAAAAGCCAGCCGGGCGAGGGGCTGGAGTGGACAAGTGACATTCTCAGTCGAAAGAACAGCACTGACGAAGGCCTGGAGAGAGATCCAGACCTGTTCACAGAACTGCCAGCATGTTGGTCCGGCCGAAGGGGCGAGAGTGAGAAGGTCAAAGTGTTCTAAGAACCTGCGTGGGAAGCAGGGAATCAGAGACAACAGAGACAGAGGGGTCTGAATACGTTTCAGACATTTTGCATCATGCGTGCACTACATCCTCTCCCGGCCACATAAGAAGCACTCACGAATGATCCTTACTTGACCCTTCTGCATCTCCACCTACTAGGCCATTTAGCAGATTCACGTTGGCTAGCGGATGACGCATCAATCATGCTGTACTAATCACGCCAAAATCTCAGTGGCTGACTGATTTAGCCCAGGTGACATGTGGGAGCAGCTTTCCTCCATGTGGTGACTCAGTGATACCTGCTGCTCTCATTTTGTGGTACCCACATCTCCAAGTATGCCTCCACAATCACTATGGGAGAGTGACGAGAAAGCACTGGGTCCCACACAGGCAATTCAAGGCCCTGGGCATGAAATACGTCACTTCATCTCACGACTCATTGGCCAGACTGAGTCCCCTGGCCTCTCCCAATAACCAAGGGAAGTGGGGAACTGGAATCTTCCAGTGCTCCGCCTCGGAAGAAGAGGCCAGTTAGACTAACACCAGCTGGGTGAGCACTAGGCTTCTCTTGAGCAGATGCGACTTAAGCTTATTGTATGCCAAGTTCGTTCATTGGTTATCGTGTTCAGAGCACCGAGTACTCAAATGTTTGAGCTTTAATGGTTTTATTACAGTCGTTTTTCCTGACTGGAAATTATCCCATCATCTGTTCTTGGGTTTGAGCCAACAATGCTAAATCATCTGACAAAGTGATTCCACTCCTGGAGCCTCAGGTTAGCGAGGCTGTTGTCACCATTCGGGAAATGTGATTTGTACGTGGTGTAAATGAAACGAGACAAACCGCTAAGTGGCAGGTCCAGTACGCTCTCTACGTCGTTGTGACCCGATCAAGATTTTCTTCCCCTGTGCCTTTCGCTGGGTGATTCGGCTACTTCCTCGGATTAGGCGAGTGTGCACCCTGAGTCACACCTATTATCTGTTCCAATCTATATTTCCTATCTACAAACTTTATGAAGTAATATTTACCAAACAAAGGTCTTGACGTGTGTTCCCAGAGTGGACCTCTGACATGCCAAGCCCTGGGAAGTGGCCCTGACAACTTTCTGAAGATGTTTGCGGGTTATATGGAAGAATGATAGAGGCCAGTTAACACCCTAAATAGCGATGTTTCCTAATTCACCGTAAATAGCGATTTTTAACATATATTGAGTATTGGAACAATAAGGTATCTTTTTTTGTCCATCATAGTAGGGAAGGTTTAAAACTTTGATAGTATTAAAGAGGATGTGGACAAACCAGCAGCCTCTGGCTGAAAGTGAAAATTGGTATAACATTTTCAAAGGCCACTTGGATAGCATTTATTAAAAGATAAGTTTTCAGGGGCGTCTGGGTGGCTCTGTCGGTTAAGCGTCCAACTTCGGCTCAGGTCATGATCTCACAGTTTGTGGGTTCAGGCCCCACGTCGGGCTCTGTGCTGACAGCTTGGAGCCTGGAGCCTGCTTTGGATTCTGTGTCTCCCTCTCTCTTGCCCCTCTCCTGCTGGCGCTATCTCTCTCTCTTTCTCTCTCTCTCATTCTCTCTCTCTCTCTCTCAAAAAAAGATAACTTTTCAGACCCAATGAATCAACATTTCCAGTGCTAAAAATGTATCACAAGTGTGATAAGAAGAAATTTGCCACAGGTTTGCAAAGATTTATGTACAAGGATGTTTATTACCACATTGTTTGTAATAGAACAAAAATAGAAACAACCCAAATATCTATTCATACAAGAACTAAGAAAACATACAATGGTGCATTATTTTTAAAAATTAGATAGATCTACATGATATGGAAATATGTCCATGCGTGTAGATCAATGAAGAGCGAAAGTTTAAAAACCGCATGAATAGTTAGCTTAGAAACTTTTTTTCTTAATAAATGCAATTATACATACAAGAAAGAAATGTATGGAGGACTAGATACTAACGTAACAGTTGTTATTTCTCAAGGGCTGGGACGATGAGACACTTTTGCTTTCTATAACACTTGCATAGTTCCACAACGTTAGAAAATTTTGGACTCAGGAAATGACATTAATTTTTTTCCCTAATTTACAAAAGGATGTAAAACCTTTCTCCAAGAAAACCTATAATAAAATTCTTTGAATAAAACCCGACTTCTGAGAAAATCCTGGTTCACTCTAGAGCTCAGGGAATAGATTTGACAGCTCTTAACTTGACCAGCCAAGTGGAACAGAGTGGAGCTTAGCAAAACGCTCTGAGCAATTAAAGCTGCAGAATAATTCCCAGCTACCAGAGCTTCTGATATAGAACCCTGGCCTTTGCACTGTTGTCTTTGATCTGCTATCAGAACCTACTGTTCTAAGTGCTTAGCGCTTTGGGGATAAGAGCACAGTGCTCATCAGACCACACTCTTTAAAACTTTCCATGGCTCCCAGTTGCTTACAGAATAAATCCAAATCATTTAGCGTGGCATTAGAGGCCCTATGCTATTTCCCAGCCCTCAATCCCAACCTAGTCAAAGGGCTTATGCAGCCAATGTTTGAGAGTTCAGGCTTTAGATCCTTAGCCAGATCTAGGATGGAATTTTCTGCTTCATCCCCATCTCAAGAAACCCTAAACTATTTGTCTTTCAAAGCCAAGGTCACCTGTCCTTTCTCCATCGCCTCCTCCTTCCAGATCCCTGTTAGAAAGCATCAAACTGCCTTTCCCTGTAACTCCTGCATGGCTGTGTCTCTTCTGCCTTCATGGCACGGACACTTTCTTACAAAGCGGTTTTTCTTTTATGATCTCCCTACTAAGCTAGGAGCTGCGTGAAGGTCTGAACTCACCATAGTATGCAGCATACGGCTCACACATGCCAGGCAGACAGTAAATGTTCAGGAAACTGAATGAGCAAATACATGCATTTCCCTTTTAACAAGGGCTCCACCAATTTACATACGTCACCAGCTCCTCTGCCATTCAGCACATCGCTGCCGGCCAGAGCCTAAAATCCTAAAATAAAATGAAATGAAATAAAATAAAATAAAATAAGTCCTTACGCAGTGGTAAGATAATTTGGCAGAGCAAGTGCTGAACTCAGAATCGGGTAACCTGGCCTTGTAGCCTCAGATTTGTCACTAAATAGACAGGTGACTTTGAATTTCCTTCGCTTTCTGAATCTGTTTCTGTGTCTTCAAAACGAACAGCGAGATGGGATGATTTTCAGAGTTGGAGACTCTATGATTGTCAGAGTCTGCAAACTCCAGATAAGTAGAGCTATGAGATCCTTGGATAGTGGCCACCATCGTGTCCCATCTATTCTAGAACATACTTATGATCACAATAGGGACAGAGGCATTTCCTTAGAAATTCTCTTCAAATGCTCTTTCCTTGTTTGTGCATAATGGGATATACCGGGGCCCGGCCATCCCACCTCTCTCTGACTAGTGTTGACTTGAATGAGGAAACTGGGTATCGCTCCTTAGAAGTGGGAGGAAGAGGAGGGCTAGGGGAGGAAGTTTGGTTCAAGAACCATGGGATCAGCCAAAGCCTCGAACAGTGGGAAGGAACTCTGTTGTATTTATTTTGAAACCTTCTTGTGCATAAATGTGCTTAAAAAGTTAAGGTCTGGGGAAAGACGTATTTACTTGTTACAATTACTACCATAATTCAGTTATTAAAATTTTTGAATTTACTTATTTTGAGAAAGAGAGAGAACCTGAGCGGGGGAGGGGCAGAGAGAGAGGGAGAGAAGATCCCAAGCAGGCTCCATGCTGGCAGCACAGAGCCTGAGGCGGGGCTCAAACTCGCGAACCATGAGATCATGACCTGAGCCAAAACCAAGAGTAGGATGCTTAACCCACTGAGCTACTCAGATGCTCCAGCTATTTTTAAAAAAAGTTTTTTAAACCACAGTTCTAGATTTATCAATAAAACACTGTCTCTGCCCTCCCAATTGGGGAGTATAGCTGAAGCCAGAGAACCAAATGGTGCAGCCAAAGGTTAGAGTTTAGAGGCCAAGGCGAGTGCGGGTAGGCATGAAGACAAGAGAAATTCTTACCACTGAGGTCCGATTTTATTTTTATTTATTTATTTAAAAAATTTTAAGTTTATTTTGAGAGAGAGAGAGAGAACACGAGGTAGAGGCAGAGAGAGAGAGAAAGAGACTTCCAAGCAGTCTCTGAGGTGACAGTACAGAGCCCAAGGCAGGGCTTGAACTCACGAGCAGTGAGATCATGACCTGAGCCGAAATCAAGAGTCAGATGCCCAACTGACTGAGCCACCCAGGAGCCCCTAAGTCAGGTTTTAAAAATTGGAAAGGACAATGAGCTGCCAAGTTACTTAGAAAAAAGAAGACGTACCTAATTAATATTTTATTTTTGACCAACAGATTTAATGGGTATTGCATTCAAAATTTTGGTACTTATAAAACTGTCCTAAAGGGATGCATTTTTTTTTTTTTTGAAAAAAAGTTGAACTTGCGGTAGAAGTCTGGTTCTAACTCCAAGGGAAAATCTTCTACCTTTCCCCATTATCTCGTGGCAGAAGGTGCAAATTACAAGAGCAAAGATGAAATTTGGACAGGGAAATTAACGGGTGGAAAAAATGTTTCCTAGTTATGAGGAACAACTAAAAATTATTTTAACTTTCACTGAACCAATGATATTAATACATCTAAAGAAATAATATATAGACAACAGTATAGAGAGAAAGAGATTCTATCTGTACATGTGCAGCACTGTCTAAGGGAGAGACAAACTGAGTCTCATATAATATTAAGTGAAATACCGGATTTCAACCTCTACACACAAGAGAATCCATTGTCTTTTTCGGAGGTATAATCGACACAACATTATATTAGCTTCAGTGTACCATTGTTTTTAATTGTAGTACATACACATAGAAAAATGAACAGCAGTGGTACTTGGCTGGCCTAGTTGGAAAAGCAGGCAGCTCTTGATCGCGGGGTCATGAGTTCGAGCCCCAAATTGGGTGTAGAGGATACTTAAATAAACTTGGAGAAAATAAAAAAAGAAAAAATGAATGGTGGAAAACACACAAAATATGTCCATAGTGGTTATGATGACAGTAAGCAATTTTTATTTTCTTCTGTATAATTTTCTGTACTTTCTCAGAGCCTGTAAAACTTTTAGAATGTAAAACATAAAGTTAATGTCAAGGCCTAGTGTGTGAACGGTGAAAAAGACAAGTATGGCTAAGGTTCTCTGGATCCTTGAAGCCTGTCTTGCTGGCCAAGCCCCACAGATTCCCAAGGGTATGATATAAATCCAAAGATGGCCCAGGAAAGAGCCAACATAGTACTGAGTCTCTAAGTAGTTAAATTTCCTGGTAAACTGGCCCACATTATAAGTGACATGAAGGGACACCTTGAGCTTAAAGGAATTTAGGCTAGAGGTAGGTCTGCCTTTTCCTCCTTGGCCCATCCTGGTTTCCTCTTTGGGTGAGGTCAAGGGTGCCTGCTCATCACAGGAGGCGACCCTGGTCTGCCTTGTCGTAACAGCTACATGAGATCCAGGGATTAAAGGAGGGTGCGCAGAGGGGTGCCTGGGTGGCTTAGTCGGTTAAGCGTCCGACTTCGGCTTAGGTCATGATCTCGCGGTTCGTGGGTTCGAGCCCCGCGTCGGGCTCTGTGCTGACTGCCAGCTCAGAGCCTGGAGCCTGTTTCAGTCTGTGACTCCCTCTCTCTCTGACCCTCCCCTGCTCACACTGTCTCTCTCTCTCTCTCTTTCCTGGAAATAAATAAAACATTAAAAAAAATTTTTAAAGGAGGGTACACAGAGAACCTACATCACACTGAAGAGCTGGCTTCAATCCTGTTCTAACTAAAATCTCTTCACTGTTTCCAGAAAAAAAACTCCAACTCCTAGTAGAG
>NW_027529696.1:172462-174460 GCF_008692635.1 Crocuta crocuta
AGAGGAGGGGAAGAGCAGAAGCAGGGGCTCGCAGACTTTGGTGACAATCCCAGTACAAACATACCACACACTGGTACACACACATAGCGCCCAAAATAAAACATTCAGAAACAATACCTTGCAATCAGGGACGGCTTCCCAGGGATGTGGCTTGTATAGGGATCCGTGCTCAGAAGGGCCCCCACACTTGATTTAATGTTCTGCTCTGGGTTGTCTTGAAATTCTTTATGATTTTATTCTTGAACTTGTGTTTTGCAAGTGAAGTTGGGTGGAACAGGGGAGCGTGCCCATGAGCAGACCCGATTCAGGCCACATGTGTGTCTTCTGCCATTTCTTGCTGCTCATTTGCATACAGCCTTGTGACGCCCCGCGAGCCCAGACCTCCAGTGGGCCCACAGGGCAGGGGTGTTCAGCGAGACCCCGGGCCAAGACGAAGTCAGTGTGTCACATCTACAACTGAGTAAGGTGCTGGTGACCAATCAGAGGCCACACTTTTCTTTCGAACCAGAGCTTGTTTCCAGCACAGAAAGAATTCAGTGGAATTCTGAGAAACATGAAAGACCAAGGAATGGCAGCATAGCCCAGTGGGTTACTGTCCTGTGTTAGCTCACCATTTATGCTGGAAATAATGACACAGAAGGCAAAGATAGACCAACCCTTTCCCTTTCAGCATCCTTACTCACAGGTAAGCTGAAGGTAGAGACTGTTGGTGTAATGGACATGTATCAAGAAAGAAAATAACAAAAAAAAAAAAAAGAAAGAAAGAAAATAACATGTTGTTCCTTGTGATGAGAATGGACATCACCGTGTTGTACAACCAAAGCTAATGTCATGTTATATGTCAATTATACCCCAATAAACATTCAAAAAACGATAAATAAAAATTTAGAAAATGAAAGGAAATCAAGACAGCTGAATTTGTTTTGTGCAGTGTGTTCACTATTCTGGTAAGAACTAAATACTTAGCATATATGCATGTATGAGGTACAAAATAGGAATTGTGCAATTCTGCATGTTGGTTAAATGTTCTTGCATTTGCCTCTTATGTTTTATTATTTTATTTTAGAGAGAGAGAATGTGTGAGCACGTGGGAGGGAAGGGGCAGAGGGAGAGAGAGAATCTGTTTTTAAAGTTTATTTATTTTTGAGTGGGGGATGTGGAGAGGCAGAGGGGAGGGGGACAGAGGATCCAAAGCTGGCTCAGCGCTGACAGCAGAGAGCCTGATGTGGGGCTCGAACTTACCAACCACAAGATGGTGACCTGAGCTGAAGTTAGATGTTTAACCACCTGAGCTATTCAGGTGCCCTGAGAGAGAAAGAGAATCTTAAGCAGCTCCATTCTCAGTGCAGAACCTGGCATGTGGCTCCATCCCACGACCCTGGGATCATGACCGGAGCCCAAATCAAGAGCTGGATGCTTAACCAGCTGAGCCACCCAGGTGCCCCGTTACATTTGCATTTTATTGACTGATTGATTGACATTTGCACTTCAAAGCTTTTTTTTAATGTTTTATTTATTTCTGAGAGAGAGAGAGAGAGCATGAGCAGGGGAGGGTCAGAGAGAGAGGGAGACACAGAATCTGAAACAAGTGCCAGGCTCTGAGCTAGCTATCAGCACAGAGCCCGATGCGGGGCTCGAACCCACAAACTGCGAGATCATGACTTAAGCCAAAGTCGATCACCCAACCTACTGAGCCACCCAGGTGCCCCAACATTTGCACTTTATTTATTTTTTTAATTTTTTAAAAATGTTTTATTTATTTCTAGGAGAGAGAGAGNTTTTATTTACTGAAGATGATAACAGATAAATAGCATATAAAAATACTGTGAAAGGTCAAAACAGAGACTGCAGAAGAAAGGGAAAAGCTTTATATTTGCGTGCCTTTAATAACATCTTTGTCCTGCTTTTTGATGAGGAGCCCCACGTTTTCCATATTTGGTAGCCAGTCCTGCCTCTAATTGGGGGGGTGGGGTGGGGCTCAGAAGCTTTCTGCTCTGG
>NW_027529696.1:174634-188542 GCF_008692635.1 Crocuta crocuta
GTCTTCTCTATTTGTTCTTAAATGCTGCTCATGATCCATTAAATTTATTGTGTGACCCCGAAAGCACTGTGATGGGCAGTTGGAAGAACACTGCCCTAGAGGTTAGAGTGCATGGTTACCATTCCCCCAAATATTTTTCTCCTCAGCTAAAGCAAAAAGCTTAACAGCCAGGCCTGGGGTCAATCAGAGGTGGTATTGTCCTCCCTTGGGGGAGATAATCAGAGGTATCAGAAAAGTCCTGCCAGCACCTTCCCAAGACTGCTTGATTAATGATTGCCATGGCTTCTAGAACCAGTGAGATGGGTAATTTGGTCTCTCGAGTTATACTTACGTCTCTTTGATCTCACCCCAGAAGTCTCTGCAATCCATCAAAGTAATGCCGCAATTAAGTTTATCCCAAAGCCATTCCAGGTACTAGGTCAAGAAGTCACCCCCGATTCTATTTCCCATCTAAAATCATGCACGACTCCGTTATCTCAATAAGGTCATTAGACAGAATTATACAGTGTGTGCCAGATATTAACATCCCGCAGAGGAAACTGCATTTCTAACAAAACTAACACTATGGTGGTTCAGGGCACAAACATAGGAGTCAATTAGACACAGATACTAACCCCAGTTCTTCCCCTCTCTACGGCATGTGATGATCTTTCTGAGTTTTGATGACCTCATCTGTCAACTGGTAATATTAATACTTATCTCATAGTGTGGATGTGAGGAGCAAATTAGTTAATGTTTGCCAAGTGCCTAATGGCACTTAGTAAATGATAGCTGTTTTCAATTGTATTCCCAACACAGAAATTTAAGTTATTGAAGCAAAGCTCCTCACGTAACTTTCATCTTGAATTTTTAGTCCAGCCTAAAGGGTCTTTCTAGGGTGCCTGTTCTGTGGTTCTCAATGGGGGGAATGACCCTACGCAAAATGTCGGTAGAGCCAAGGTTGAGAAATTGTGCCCTGGTTGAAGCCGGGACCGTCTACAGCATCTATAGGAAAATGTATAGCTCCTTCAACACCTCCAAAACTGGATTACTCCAGAATCTTCCAAAGTTCCCAGAGCTAGCAGAATACATGGTGTAGGATGAAAGGAAAATATCCATAGTTATCTGAAAAAGTTATTAAAATACTAATCTTTTTTCCAACTACCTATCTATATGAGTCCTGATTCTCTTTACATCCTGTAACCAAAGCAGCATATGGTAAGTGATTGAGCACAGAAGCCAATTGGAGAATCTGGCCATCTTTTATTATACCAGACATTAAAGAGAGTTTCTTTTTTTTTTTTTTAACATTTATTCATTTTTGAGAGAGAGAGACTGTGCAAATGGGGGAGGGGTGGAGAGAGAGGGAGACACAGAATCCAAAGCAGGCTCCAGGCTCTGAGCACAGAGCCCGATGCAGGGCTTGAACCCACGAGTGGTGAGATGGTGACCTGAGCCGAAGTTGAACGCTTAACCGACTGAGCCACCCAGGGGCCCCTAAAGAGAGTTTCAGAAATGCAAGATGACACCACTTTTCTCACTAGTTCTTTTTGTTTTGGAAGGTGTAAGGTTTTGTTTTTTTTTTTTAATTCATTTTGCCAGTTCTGAGAAATGCTTAGCCTCAATATGAGATTAAAATAGCAAGTGGGACACAGCCCTCGTCACCTACCTGGATTACTATCGCACCTGTGACTCTTCTCCCTGCGGGGAAACGTATTCTAAATAAGGATCTAGCTGACGTTTCTCGTCTGTGTTCTAGGGATAGACACCCCTGGAGTGAGAATCCATGGATTCCTGGAAAATGTGTAACTGGAACTAAGATAAGAACAGGAGAGTGCTCTCGTCGACGAGGTTAGGAGATGGTAAGGGAGGGAGCTGATGAATAGAAGAGTCAATACTTTGAGGTGGAAAATGGTGAGGTAAACAAATGAAAGGGGAATTGAAGCGGTATCCCACCCCGTAAGGAAACTTTAATGAAATTCAGACGGACAGCTAGCCACTGAGAAACTATTCAAATGTCCATCAACAGAAGGCATGGTCTGCTGATACACACAACACAACCTCAACAACATTATGATGAGTGAAAAAAGCCAGGCATGAAGGGGTATGTACAGTATGATTCCATTTATAGAAAGCTGAAGAACAGGCAAAAATAACTGATGGTGATATGATTTCGAGTAGTGGGTACCGATGAGAGGGCAGGCGTTGACTGGAAAAAGGCACAGGCGGCCTCTCTGCGGTTGCCTGGGTAATAGGAACATGGCTACGTACATCTTGCAAAGATCGTAAAACTGGACAGGCAAGATCAGTGCCTTTAGTGGAATTAAGCGGTACCTCGGTGAAACAAACAAATTCAAGAATCAATGGCTCGACTGCGTTTCGAAAGAATCCGCTGGTCACTGATCTCGCCTGAGATGCTTTCCTTTCCAACTGAAATGGTTGAAGCAAGGCCGTCACCACCCATGGTGTGTTCTTGTGCATCTGAGACAAATCCCACTCCCAGAGTCTTTCTAGCCTTACATGTATGCGCTCCCCGTGGGTCCTAACACAGAGCTTTATGCAATTCCTCACCTGCAGATACAGAGAGGGCCAGAATGGGGGAAAAGACTTATTTCTCCAGCATAAACACCCCCAAGCATCCACTTCTCCCTGCTGCCTCCACTATGCCCCCCACNGCTGTTCCTGCCCCTCCTCATCAGCCACTCTGTCACTTACTACTGCGTTCTGGCCACCCTGGCTTTCTTTCAGTTCAAAAGCACCAAGTTCCTTCTTGAGTCTGGACAATCGCCAGGCCTTTTCTTCTGCCCAGAGAGCTCGTCTCTGTCCTTCTTCTACTGACGAATTCGTACATCCTGCAAATCTGCTAGACTGTTGCTTCCTCAGAAAGGCCTTTTCTGATTCTCCAGTCTGTTCGATTCTCCTGTTATCCATTCACAGAGCACATCGTGGTCTTTTCTTTCATGGAGCTGCTCCTGATGTATAGTTCTATGTTTACTAGTGTACTCATATGTTTATTGCATACTATTCCCTACTAGAAGGCTGTTTCCTCCAGAGTCCAGTGCCCATTCACCAATAAATATTTGGCGAATGAATGAATGTTCTCATTCTGCTAATGACCTTGAAAGATTTCTAGTGGAATACTTTGGAGGCTGCTAGGGAGCCTGGCCTAATGAAAAAGACAAGGGTGGGGCGCCTGGGTGGCTTAGTCCGTTGAGAGTCCGACTTTCGCTTAGGTCATGATCTCGCGGTTCGTGGGTTCGAGCCCCGCATCGGGCTCTGTGCTGACTGCCAGCTCAGAGCCTGGAGCCTGCTTCAGTCTGTGACTCCCTCTCTCTCTGACCCTCCCCTGCTCACACTGTCTCTCTCTCTCTCTCCTAGAAATAAATAAAACATAAAAAAATTTAAAAGAAAAAAAAGAAAGAAAAAGACAAGGGAACATTAGTAGAAGTATTCCATGCAAGATAGAAAAAGCAGCAATGAAGGACATCTGTTGTTTCAGTGGCTGCCCTAGGTGGTTCTGAGACAGATGGTCCTAAAATGAGACTCATGCTTTAGTTGAAGCTACAAATACTTAATTAGCACTGGGTGCTGGGGATACCACCGAGAACAGGATAAATAGCCCCTGACCCCACGGAGTTCACGTTTTAGTGGAGCAAATGACTGCACGTCCAGGGCTCGAGCTAGCAGCGGCTCTCCCTAGTCCGTCTCCACCCCCGCGATTAGAAACCTAGTAAGGAGGGATGCCTGGGCGACTCAGTCGGTTAAGCGTCCAACTTCGGCTCAGGTCATGATCTGACGGTTCGTGGGTTCAAGCCCCGCGTCGGGCTCTGTGCTGACAGCCAGCTCAGAGCCTGGAGGCTATTTCAGTCTGTGACTCCCTCTCTCTCTGACCCTCCCCTGCTCATACTGTCTCTATCTCTCTCTCAAAAATTAATAAAACATTAAAAAAGAAAGAAAGAAAGAAAGCTAGCAAGGATCGAGAAGTACCACCCGGGCCTGATCACTTTGCTTCTCTCTGCTGTCTCCCTGTGCTAGACTACATCCTGACCAGGTCATTGCCTTTCCTGTTTTCACTGTGTTTCCCAGCCATGGCTGCACGGTGGGATTGTTTAGGGAGCCTTTAAAAATACTGATATGCTGGGCTCCCCTCCCCCAGATATTCGGTTTTAATTGTTCTGGCTTGTGGGCCCGGCAGGCAGACTTTTTAACGTTCCCGAGGTGATTTCTAATGCGCAGCCAAGGTCGAGATACTGAGTTAGAAAAAACACTGCAAGATGCAACAAGGTTGGACATCGGTGATTTTTAACAAGCCCTAGCCCTTGGCCGGACATGTTAGCCCTACCTATAGGCTCTTATGTGTGGTCCTCTTGGTGCCTGATCTGCTGGGGAGCTTGTTGAATGCAAACTCCTAGATTCTATACCCAGGGCTGGAAATGAGGCCCCTGAAGCTGCCTTACCACACTTGCACAGAACTTCCAGCACGATGCTGAATGGCCTTGGTAAGAGCAGACATCATTGCCTTGTTCCTGGTCTTAGGCGGGAAACATTCATTTTCTCCTCATGAAGCATGATGTTAGATGAAGGATTTTTGCAGATTTTTTTTTATTATATCAAGGAAGTTACCCTCTCTCCTTATTTTTAATAGTGTTTTAAAAAGCATAAATAGATATTGGATTTTGTCAAATATTTTTTTCTGCATGGATTGATATAATCATGTGATTTGGGGGGCGCCTGGGTAGCTCAGTCAGTTGAGTGCCTGACTCTTGATTTTGGCCCAAGTCATGATCCCAGGGTCATTGGATTGAGCCCCATGTCCAGCTCCTCGCCGAATGTGGAGCCTGCTTAGGATTCTCTCTCTCTCTCTCTCTCTCTCTCTCTCTGTGTTTCTGCCCCTTTCCCCTGCTTGAGCTCTCTCTCTCTCTCTCAAATGAAAAAAAAAATTTTAAATCATGTGATTGGGGGCAGCATTTGGGTGGCTCATTCAGCTAAGCGTCCGACTTTGGTTCAGGTCATGATCTCAATAAAATTGATTTTATACTTTTCTTTTTTCAAAAAAATGTTTGTTTGTTTGTTTGTTTGTTTGTTTATAGCAGGGAGGCAGCAGAGAGAGAGAGAGAAGGAGAGAGAGAGAATCCCAAGCCAGCTCCTCACTGTCAGCACAGAGCCCAATGTGAGGTTCAAACTCAGAAATTGTGAGATTATGACCTGAGCTGGAATCAAGAGTCAGACACTTAACCGACTGAGCCACCAAGGTGTCCCTGGTTCTTTTCTTTTCTGTTGTAAACATTTGGTGCTATAAATTTCCCCTCTAACACTGCTTTAGCTGGGTCTCAGAAATTATATATCAGATTTTAATTTTCATTCAGTTCAATGTATTTTTTAATTTCCTTTGAAACTTCTTCTTTTGATCTCTGGAATATTTAGAAGTGTGTTCTGTAGTTTCCAAGCGTTTTAAAATGTTTCTGTTAGCTTTCTCTTCCTAATTTCTAATTTGATCCCATTGTGGTCAGAGAACAAACTGTGTGCTTTCAATTTTTTTACATTTGTTGAGGTTTGCTGTATGGCCCAGTGTATGGTCTCTCTTGGTATTATGTGTCACGGGGACCTGGAAAGAATGTGCATTCCTCTGTTGTTGGATGGAATATTCTATAAATGTTGATTAGATCCTTTTGGTAGATGGTTTGGTTCTTCCATATCTTTGCTGGTCTTCTTGCCTGGTTTTTCTATCAGTTTTTGAGAGAAAAGTGTTGATTTAGTTGATTTCAACTAAAATTGTCTATTTTTCATTTCAGTTCTTTTAATTTTTGCCTCACAAATTCCTCAGTTCTGCCATTTGGTGCATACACATTCAGGATTCTTAGCAGACTGGCTCTTTTATCATTACATGATGCTCCTCTGTCCCTGATACTTTTTTTCCATTTTACGGTTCCTGTCTTCCTGTAGGTTATTTGAATGTGTTTTTAGAATCCCATTTTGAGGTAGGTATAGTGTTCTTCAGTGTATCTTTTGGTACAGCCTTTTAGTGGCTGCTCTGGGTACTATGCATGTAGAACTCATCCCACTCTACTGATACCATCATTTTCCCACTTCGGGGGAGTGTAGAAAACATAAATTAGAAAACTCAAAAGGAGACAAGTTTTCTATTTATTTCTGAGAGAGAGAGAGAGAAAGAGAGAGAGAGAGAGAGAGAGAGTGCAAGCAGGGGAGGGTCAGAGAGAGAGGGAGACACAGAATCTGAAACAGGCTCCAGGCTCTGAGCTAGCTGTCAGCACAGAGCCCGACACGGGGCTCGAACCCACGAACCGTGAGATCATGACCTGAGCTGAAGTCGGCCGCTTAACCGACTGAGCCACCCAGGAGCCCCTAAGGAGACAAGTTTTCTAAATGATGCTTGACCATTGAAGCAAAAACTGCAACATACCTTGACCTGGCTGTCAATTATTAAGACAATTATATTCCAGTTGGGGGAGGGTCAAGGGAAGCAAAGTTTCTGCCTGGGGTGCCTTCTCATTCATGCTATGCGGCGATGGTAGTTTTGGCTCCTTCCCATATGGTCGCCACTAATACCCGCTTGGCTGGGAAAGTTGGAAGGCTTTGTTGCTGCTCTTCACGTGGCCTTCGCTGACATCCTGGAACTGTGGGTGCTGTGGGGTGACCTATATTCCACTCTCCAGTGGTCAAGTCCTGACCCTTCACTAGGCTTTTTCCACTCCATCCTGGCAGCGGGAGGAGGCAGCTCTGGTAAAGCCTCTTGAGGATGGAGTATAGGTCCTGCCCCAGGACCTCACTAGCATGGCTGGGTTGAAGCCTCAGTGTTTTCTGCGGGGTTTGGCTGGAGTAGACTGGCTATTGTTTAAAAGGTTTCCATCTTGTTAGGCTTGGGCTAGAGAGAGCTTGGGGTATGTCTGTCCGTGCCTTCTGGCATTTGGGGTTGCCCACTTCTCCAGCACCCAGTGTGGAGAAAAGTCACCACTGTTTAGTTCTTTGCATGCCGAGTTTTCTCCTCCATCTGCCCTTTTCTTCCCACCTTCCAGTGTCTTCTTGGGTTTGTTTTATAAGTCATGTCCAGAGGCCTTAGCTGTACTTAGAGGGAGAAATACGGGAAAGCACATCTACTCCATTATTCTGGAAATGGAAGTCTGCAGATAGGTCTTTGAAATACAGAATTTGGGGGATTTGGAGGTGACAGTGTGAGGCACCGTGATCGTCACGCTTGAGCGTGCTCAGAACTTCCTGGAGGGTTTGCTAAAGTGCGGTTTCCTGCACGCGTCCCCCCAGATATTCGGATTGGTGAAATGTGGGGTGGGGCTTGGAAATGTGCCTTTCTGACAAGTCCGTGCCAATAGTGCGGCTTCAGGGACTACAGTGAAGACCACTCCCTTAGGGATATCGATCTAGTGACNCAGGTACTTTTTCCCATTGATCTGAGGCGAGCCCTGGAAATTTCGTAGTTTTAAAAGCTCCCCAGACCTTGTTCATAATAGCCAAAAATTGCAAATACCCTCTACGTGCATCAACCGAAGAATGGATAATCAAAATGTGTCATATCCACACAAGGGAACAGGATTCAGCCATGGAAAGGAATGAAGCACCGATCTGTGCTACAACATAGATGAACGCTGAAAACATTACGTAAAGTGAGAGAAGTCAGATACAAAGGGCCACCCACGTATTATGACTCCGTTTATATGACACGTCCAAGATAGGCAAATCCATAGACGCAGAACTTAGATTAGTGGTTGCCACGGCTGGTGGGATGGGGAGGAAGTGGGCAGTGCCTGCTAATGGCCGTGGGGTTTCCTTGTGGGCATGATGAAATGTTCTGGAATCAGACAGTGGAGATGGTTGCATGATTTTGCGAATATGCAAAACGCCACTGAATGGCGCTGTTTAAAAGGATGCATTTTATGGTATGTGAATTCTATCCTCAGGCCTGACACTAAGTTACAAATGCCGACAGGAGTCACGGGCATTTGTAAATGTCCAGGTGCAGCGTTTGTACTTATTTCTGCAGGTCACAAATGTAGTTTTCCAAATTTATCTGATTAGAAGACTCACCCGAGAGCACATTAAAAATATAGAGCTCCTGGGGCGCCTGGGTGGCTTAGTCGGTTAAGCGTCCGACTTTCACTTAGGTCATGATCTCGCGGTTCGTGGCTTCGAGCCCCGCGTCGGGCTCTGGGCTGACTGCCAGCTCAGAGCCTGGAGCCTGTTTCAGTCTNAGCTGACTTCGGCTCAGCTCATGATCTCATGGTTCGTGGGTTCGAGCCCGCATCAGGCTCTCAGAGAGCCTGGACCCTGCTACAGATTCTGTGTCTCCCTCTCTCTCTGCTCCTCCCCCACTCCTGCTCTGTCACTCTCTCTAAAATTAAATAAACATTTAAAAAAATACATGGAACAATTCTGATGTTCAAGCAAGGTTGGGAAACACCATCTTTTTTTTTTTTTTCAAATAAAGATTTCTTTTTCATTAAAAGGTTTTTTTTTTAACTGAAGTACAGTTGACACAGAATGTTATATTAGTCTCAGGTATACAACTTATTTCGACAAATCTGTACATTATGCTGTGCTCACCACAGTGGAAAAAAAAAAACAAAACACACCATCTTAAGTGAAGGGAAGCCACTGAAGGTTTATTCTCTTTTCATTGAGGATTGTTATTTTCTGAAATGTTTCATTGTTTCAGCAGCTTATTCGAATAGGGTTAATTTAATCAGAATTTTGATTTACCACATGTTTACCAAAGAGCCATGCAGTGCCCTTATACTCGAGCTATGTGAAACAATTGCAAATGGACTGTGTATCTGTAAAGCCCATTTGATGTTGAGTCTGATTATGTCTCTGTAGTCAGTTCCCACAGTTCGCAGATGGGAATTGATGTCAACTGTAGATTTCTAACTGCTTGCTCATTGTTTCCCCATCTTGTTCCTTTTTTCTTTTATCCATGTGTAGCACATTGCTAACATTTGCATTATTTCTGCAGTGTTTCTCAAAATGGAAAAAGTCTTTCCTGACAGTATTAAATGGAATTGTTTTTAACTATAAGGGGAAAAAATTAAAGTTCTCCACAGACTCGCCTACTTCCCAGAAAGAACTTCTGTTAATGCCGTGTTACATATACTTCCAGACACCTTCTGCATGTATACAAAAATGGAATTCAACTGTGCCTTCTGTCTTTTTCCCTACCTTTGGTGAACATCTTCTCCTGACAGTGCTTTCTACCTTGTCTGTGTTAATGACTGTATGGGGCAAAGATTAGAAAACCTTAACGGTACCCTGTTGTGGCTAAAACGTTATGGGGGTGAACATTGGTCCAATCTTATTAGGACAATCTTGCATTCCCAGTCAGTATTTAAATTGTCGGGGCACCTGGGTGGCTCAATGGGTTGAGCACCTGACTCTTGATTTTGACTCAGGTCATGATCCCAGAGTTGTGGGATCGAGCCCCACTCAGGATTCTCTCTCTTTCTCCCTCTGCTCCCTCCCCCCTTGCTCTCTCTCACTCAAAAAAAAAAAACACTTTAAAAACATTTAAATTTTCCACACCCTATGATCAAGTGGTCACACTTCCAGGACTCCAACCACTTCTACAGAAATGGCATAAGTGCATTAGGACATTTACACAACAGCACCCATTGCAGCACTAGCTGGTGGCAAAATGTAGAAACAACCAAATTTTTTTCAACAGGGAAATGGTTAAATAAATGATGGCGCCATATACCGTGTAACTTAAAATGAATGAAGTAGATCTGCATGTGCTGTCGTGAAAAGAGAACCAGGAAGTGATGTTAGGTAAAAAAGGAAAATTGCAACAATGAAAAAAGGCAAAATTGCAGAATGTCATGTGTGCTGTGATCTTAGTTTTGTAAAAAAAAATGTTTCTGAAGCATATCTATTGTATAGGTGTATATAAAATGTACATTATATACACACACACCCCCATAGAAAAATGTCTGAAATAGAACATGGCAAATGTGAACAGTAACTCCGTTTGGTGAGTGAGATGTTCACTTTTTAAAAAATACATCCATATTGTAACAAATCTAAATTTATTATAATGAACAAGCAAAGTGTAATTTCTGTGTGCATGCGTGTGTGTGTGTGTATTCAAGATGTGTGTGTGTGTGTGTGTGTGTGTATTTGGAATATATAAATTGCACCTGGAATTGTACAATTCCATCTGGACGTTATGCTTTTATGCTTTTGTGAAAGTTAGCAGTTTTGGAGGATTTTGAACATGATTCATGCAGGCTTTAATCTGGAGAGAGACAAGCACCAAGGGAAAGGACAGACAGCAGAGAGAGCTTATAGGCGAAAATCTACAGGACCTAATGACTAATTATATGCAAAATGAGAGCTCAGTCACTGAAAGAAATGGGATACTAGTTGCCTGGATAGGGAAGCTAAAGGAAGAAGTTTGAAGGGAGTATCGTAACTTCAGAGTCTAGACAGGTATATCAGTTATCTATTGCAGCAAAATAAGTTCTTCCAAAATTTAGTGACTCAAGATAACAGTAATCAGGTGTCATCTTTATGGTTTCTGTGGGTCAGGGATCCAGACTAGGCACAGTAAGGGAACCTCGTTCTGTGACACCTGTGAAACCTGTGCTGGAAGATTCAGAGGCTGGGGACGGGAATCATCTGATGGCTCTCTCTTCAGAGTGCCTGAAGACTGATGCTGGATTCGGCCAGAGTGCCAACTTGTGGCCTGTTCGTGCAGCCTGGCTTCCTCACAGCACGGTGGCTGAGTTCCAAGAGTGAGCATCGTGACAGAGAGAGAGCAAGAGAGAAAGAAGGGCCCAGGTGGAAGCCATATTGCCTTTGTGACCTTGCCTTGGACACCCTCCAGCACTGCGTCCACTGCCAGTGCAGTCCCGGGCCCTTATCCCCGATTCAAGGGCAGGAAGCATAGACCTCATCTTGCTTTGGGAAGAACGTTAGCCACATTGTAAGAGCACGTGGGCAAGATCCATAGGTGTGACCATCTTTGGAAAATGCAATCTCTCACACCTACGTCATACCTTAAGGTGAATTACACTATCAATATCTCAATGGATTATCACTTTCAGAGAGATCTGTATTTAACTGAGGGCTCCGGTAGTACCCTATGCTTTGACCTAAATGAATAAGTCACTTATTGTGGGGAGGCTATGTCATTAAAGTGGGAGGCATGATTTGAGGAAGGGTGCTTTTGTCTAGTATACAAGGCTTAATATAAGAATAAAAAAGACTCAAAGGTCTTAAACACAGCGTACAAGGTTCTCTGTGATCTGGCTCTTGCCTAATTCTCGGGTTTAAATCTGGTTTAATCTTCCAATTATTCCTAGATTCACACCTTCAATACAAGATATGCCAAATTTCTAGAAGTTCATCAAACATACTGTCTCAGGTCAGGTTCCCTAGAAGCAGAGCCTGAGACAAGGATCTGGGTGCTTGTAATTTACTGAGGGAGAGCTCCCAGGAAGAAGGGAATGAGGGAAGCCCCGTGGTGCAGGGAACAGGGAAAGGCAAGAATGTGGTCCCATTTGGAGTCTAGGTTTGGCCAGATCCCAGATGGCTATGAAGCATGTTTGATACCACGAAGTGATCCCATTCTAAGGCAGGACAATTGTGTCAGTCGGTCATTGGGTGCAGGCTGGAGGAGGCCCATGTGGCATGGTGCCAGAGCTCTGGACCAAGGCAGCTCTCAGCCCTCAGGGCAATTTCCAGAGAAGGGAGAGAAGTTGTGAGCTTTTAGCAGCCCGCATTCACAGCAGCTGTGGGATGGGTGCACTGCCCCACATGAGGGGACGTGGGGCAGGGCGCCAGCAAGGGCCATCAGGCACATTAATCTGTTTCAAGACCACAGACCCTGGCTCGTACTAGTCCTTTATCCTGGGATACAACTGCCTCTTGTCTTCTTCACTGATATCACCTCCTCCAGGAGGCTTTCCCTGATAACTAGCTGGCTACACCCTACCCTTCTAGGCTCACATAGAGCCCTGTGAGACTCTCCCTGGAGCTCAGCATTTACCACATACTGAAAGTATCTGCTCGCATAACCAAACTTCCCCTATGATTAGACACTCACCAAGGCTGGAACTGCATCGATTCATCTTTTTTGCCCCAGGTGCTTAGCAGAGTGCCAGGCAAAACAGCCGAAATAAATACCTGGTAAGTTGAGCACTGAGTAAGTGGTTTCTTAAGGTGGTGGTGCTCAGCCAGCCAGCCCCGCTGTCAAGAGCTCTTCCACCCCATGTAGTCGGAGGGAGAGTGGGAAATCGAGTTAATATNCGCATCAGGCTCTGTGCTGCCAGCTGGGAGCCTGCAGCCTGCTTTGGATTCTGTGTCTCCCTCGCTCTCTGTCCCTCCCCCACTCTCACTCTGACTCTCTTTCTCTCTCAAAAATAAATAAACACTAAAAAAAAAAAAAAACCTTTAAAAACAGCAGTGTTAAGGTGAAGAGGGAAAGATTATGAAATCTATGTTTTCCCAGGAAGAGAAGTGATTTTTTTTTAGCCCTACGGCTATAGGAGAGTTTGTCGCAGCCCTAATCCTGCTCAGACAGACAAAGAGAAACTAAAGTTATGTCCATACTATTGGCTGCTCAGATGCACAGGGCCTGAATCCAGGGATGAGGAGGGAGACGAATTTGAGTAATATGCACAAGATAAAGGCTCCAGGGAACTCAATGGCCTGGTGGATGTGGGGGAAGGCAGAGGAGGAAGGCTCCAGGTTGCCGGAGGCAGGAGGTGCCAAGGTCAAGGCCGAGGCCACTTTTCCTCCTGTAGTGCTTAGAACCACCCTGCACCCCTGGAGTGCCACAGAGTGAAGGTTTGCTTGCCTTTGAGTGTTTAACTAAGGCTCCACAGGACAAGAATGAGGCAGTGGCCTCAGGGCGGTGAGGTGGAAGGAGGGGAGCACCGCAGAAGATATGAAGGGCAAACACTGGGGTCCCCGGACCCCAGCCCAGAGGCTCCTATACCCTGACTGGTGACAGGAAGTTACCCAAGTGGTAAAACCCTCTGGGGACCTTGTCTGGGGGCTGCCCTGGGCCAAACTGCATCACCGGCTATTTTTATTTTTAGCCTCCACCACCTCTCAGGGTAACCAGGTCTATAAATGTCCGTACGACTCGCTGTGTGTGAGCCCAGGGCAGAAAGGAGCAGCTAAAAATGATGGTCCCAGGCCCCCGTGCTGCCTCTGGTTGGCAGAGGCCTGGATGTCACACCCCTCAGGTTACCTCGCCAGCCCTCCTCGTATCAGTCTTCACAAAGAAGGTTCTGGGCACAGGTACGCCAACAGCTGTCAGCAGGCAGATCACCGCCAACCCAGGTCCCACACAACCTCGCAGGATGGGTTATCCAAGGCCTAGCTTTGGGGGATGAGATGGCAGTCTCCAGGCGTGTGGTGCCACCTGGGGCTGGCGGACCACTCACGCCCTCCTCTCTCCACCCTTCCGCATCCTGCTGGTGAGCTGATTCCTGCAGGGCGGCTCTCACCCGCTTGCGACCCTGCGTGCACCCTTTCATCCTGCTGTGGTTCCTGCGGGGTGGGGAAGGGGGGGCCAGGCTCTGGGCTCAGGCAGCTGAGTGACTGAGGGCCTGCGGTTTCCTGCCCCGGCGATGGATAGGCCTCACCTCACAGGACTATTGCCCTGAGATTCGGTGTGCAAAGTGCCAAGCACCTTGCTTTGCACGTAGTTCGCGCTTAAAAAAGAAGCACCCACAACTCTGATGGATTCCCCCCAAATCTGCCAGAGTGGGGTGGCTTCTCGTCTCTTGGAGGCTTATTTTTATACTTCATCGAGCTGGCTTGCCTTCCTACTTATTTTATACTTGGTGTCCGTCCTTTATTTTCTCCACAGCACTTGTCACCTTCTCACGCACCAGATAGTTACTTATTTATTTATTGTCCATTCCCCAGGGCAGGGATTTGGGCCTGTCTCTC
>NW_027529696.1:188714-192527 GCF_008692635.1 Crocuta crocuta
GATCACAGGTGTGTATCTTGCTCCTGGAACAACGCCCGGTGCATAGTAGATGTTTAATAAACATTTGTTGAAAGAGCCACTCCCAAATATGCATGTGGCCCCGTAGTTGCCCTGTCGCACAAGCCGGGCTACTGGTCATCCTTGGCTCCTCCCTTTTCTTCACACCCACATTCAATCAGTGGTTTAGATCTGAATATCCTAGCACCTAAGGGTCCCTGGCACCCATGCACGTCCTCTCATCCCCTTGTTAGGGTGACAACCTGGCCCAAGTAGAATAAACAAAGGCCCCTAATGTGTCTTCTGGATTCCATGTATGCCTACACCTAACCCATTTTCTGTGCTGAAGATGGAATGATATTACCCAAATCGTTCTTCATTGGTTCTTCAGTGCCCGCAGAAGCGAAGTTCAGCTCTCTAGCAGGACCTACTAGGTGCTCACGGCGTGGCTCCTGCTCACCTCTGTACCCATCCTGCTCCTCGGCCCTCCCTCCCCTTTAATACAGACCTTTCCTTTTTGCTCCTGGGTCTCTTTTCTTTTAAGTTTATTTAATTATTTATCTGCTGGAGGAGGGCCAGAGAGAGACAGAATCCAGCAGGCTCCACACTGTCAGCACAGAACCAGTTGCGAAGCTCGAACCCAAGAGCCATGAGACCACGCCCTGAGCCGAAGTCAAGAATCGGATGCTTAACTGATTGAGCCACCCTGGCGCCCCTCTACTAGGTCTCTTTTAATGTCTCTCACCATTCCCTGTCTAGAACACTCTCCCTCGTCCTCTTGAGCCATGCCTCACCTCCACCAGCCCGCCACCAGGCTACTCCCTTCATTTCTTGTGAGTGACAGCTTCAAAGTCATCTCCTCAGGAAGCCCCCCTCGGTGTGTCCCCCTGACCTCTCCACTCCTGTAGAGCATATGCTCCTTCCTAGTGGTCCCATAGCACCAAGCTTTGCCTCTCTCACAGCACTTCGTATACACTGCATCTTCTCTTTTGAAATTTTTTTTTAATGTTTTATTTATTTCTGAGAGACAGAGAGAGAGACAGTGTGAGCAGGGGAGGGTCAGAGAGAGAGGGAGATATAGAATCTGAAACAGGCTCCAGGCTCTGAGCTGGCTGTCAGCACAGAGCCCGACGCGGGGCTCGAACCCACGAACCGCGAGATCATGACCTGAGCCGAAGTCGGACGCTTAACCGACTGAGCCACCCAGGCGCCCCTGCCTCTTCTCTTTTGATTATTTTCCCCAATAGAATATAATCTCCATGGGCATGGGCTATATCTGTTCTTGCTTTGGTTTCACACTTACATGGAGCTTACTCTGTGCTAAGCACTTCTAGAAACTCTTGACAAATATTAATTCTTTTGATCCTCATGACAGTCCTGTGAGGCAATACTGTTATTACCATTGTATAGACAATGAAGCTGAGGCAGAGAGAGGGCGAGTAACTTGCCCAAGGTCATAGAGCTAGTAATCGGCAGAGCTGGGATTTGAACCCCCAAATCCAAGCTCTTAACCATTGCAATACACCAGTTCCCTTGTTTGCTAAAGTATTCTCTCTCTCTTTTTTTTAAGTTTATTTATTTATTTTGAAAGACAGCACATGCGCTTGTGAGCATGGGAGGGGCAGAGACAGAGGGGGTGGGAGAGCGAGATCCAAAGCAGGGTCCGCACAGACAGCACAGAGCCCAGTGTGGGGCTCGAACTCACGGACTGTGTGATCACGACCTGAGCCGAAATCAAGAGTCAGACGCTTAACCGACTGAATCACCCAGGCGCCCCTCACCAAGATATTCTCATTGCCTGTCACATAGCAGGTGCTCCAAAGAAATANGAGAGGCAAAAGAGGTAGCCACACACTGAGACAGAGAGTAAGTTTAGGAGTCAGAGGAATTGAAAGCAAATAGTCCAAAGGGTAAGGAAGACGCCGGGAGAAGTGACAGGTGATGAAAGAAAAGGTGGCCGGGGAGGGAGAGCTCAGAAAGGCAAGTGACAGATAGCTCTGCCGTCAACAAAGGGAAATCTAGACCAGGCCATGGGATTTGGCCAGGAGCTGGCCCCGGGGGGACCTCGGAGCAGTTTCCAGAGTGCTGGGGAGAGAAGCCAGACTGCACGGCTGAGGAGGGAGTAGGTGTTGCTAAAGTCAGACAATTTTACTCCCCTCGGAGCCGTGACAGGTGGCTCCGGGAGGGGGAGCGATCAGGCTAAGCAAGGTCTTTTAGTTAAGATGCAGTCATTGCGGTCCGCTTAAAGGCAGGAGGTCACATGTTTTGAAGAGCCAGAAGTCAAACCAGCCCTCACCAAAATACACGGCCAATGCCAGGAAGTGTAAACGTGGGACAGAGAGTGCTAACTTTTGTTGTGAGGGGGGTGAAGGCCAGGAGGGCAGTGCTTGGTAAGAACTTTTCCCTGAGAGATGCCTGGTAACCCCAGACATGAGGTAGAAAGATCTAGAATGGAGGAGTGTGGTGAGGTACTAAAGCAAATTGATTTAGAAGCTACCAGTGAAAGAAAAGCAGAGGAAGGGCAGAGACGCGAAGAGGGAAGAGGACCCTATTTCCAAGAGCTCGCGAGTTCAAAGAGCCTGAGAAAACCAGAAGGAAGGCAGGACAGTCAGTGCAGGTCATTGAGCTGCAAAGAACAAAGAATCCTGTTACCTGGCCAGCGGCCTGGCCGTGATAATGGGCCTGCAGTGGGAAAGCAGTTAGGCGCAGGGTTTGGCTGAGGGAGGCGAACAATGAGCAGTGGTCTAAAGAAGGGTCATTTCAGAAGGAAGCGTGAGCAGAATCACAGAGACACAGCAGGGTTTTGTTTGGTTTGGTTTGGTTTTGTTTTGTTTTTGCAGGGCGTGGTGGGGATCAGCAGCTAAGGGCTCAGCCTGAAGAGACCCACTGGTGCCCAAACCCCAAAGCGACAGGGAGCCGTCCTGCTTAAGTGGGTGTGTGGGGGGGTGGCAGACAGGGGCCGACAAGGCAGGCTGGGAACCCACGGAAAGCAGCACCCAGGAAGACAATGAAAGAATGTGGCGGTGCAGCGAACGATTTCTTTCAATAGCCATTTAATGAGCACGCTCTTTGCACCGGGCCCTGGTTATCCGCTCTGCCTGCTCTCTAGTTTACAGTCCAGCAAGAGGCAAAGCCAAAGCACAACTTAACCTGTAGCACAAGGGGAGTGATGGTCCAGAGGGGGAAAAGATGTAGAAAGGAAGTGCTCCAAGGGGTTTAGTGTTGATGTGTGCCAGAGAAATGCAATAAAGAGGTATATGCACACTCTAGCTTAATACAGGGTTTGCTTTCCTCCAGGAAGTGAAGAAGAGGGGTTTCATGCTTAGGGCTTGGGGTTTGGCTGGATCTGAATAAGCCAATGAATCCACTAGATTTTTTTTTTTTTGTATATTGTCACTTGTATAGTTTTATAATGAGACACAGATACTTTTCAGATTCTATATTTATATCATTTCAATTGCACTTGTCCTTATGCTGAGAAAGATCAATAACATGCCCTGTTAGGGGTGGAAACACATGAAAAGACATTTACCTGCATGGGGAGCACATTCGAAGGATGGGCCTCAACCTCGGGAGCACAGCCAGACTGAGACCATGTGTGCTTCCGGAATACTGCCAATGCGGTTTTGAAAACTATTTCAATAGTATTCACCTTGGAGGGATTTCCTGAATACTTTGTATGCAGTTTTGTAACATAATCTCTTTTCTGATTATAAAAGCAGGGCACACTCATTCTAGAAAAGTTGGGAGGAAAGTATAAAGAAGATTTTTTTTTTATATCATCTCTCAAAATGACATTTGTGAACTTGGGCAAGT
>NW_027529696.1:192603-195255 GCF_008692635.1 Crocuta crocuta
GTGGCATAATATTACTTGGAGAGGACTTTAACAAAAGCTGTGAGCTAGGGAAAGTTTGTTTCTAGGTGATAATCTCACCCCCACACAACGTGAGGCAGAATTCTTAGATGACTCCCATGATTTCCAGCCCCCAATGTTACTACCTGTATAATCTTCTCTCCTTAAGTGTGGATGAGGCCTGTGACTTGCTTCTAGTTAATCAAATACGGCAAAGGTGATGGGTGTCACTCACGATTAAGTTATGTTATATAAGGCCCCATCTTAGGCGATGGGAGCAAGCAGTGTCCCTGATGGCCCTGAACAAGCAGGTAGCCACGCTGGGATGGCCTGTAGAAAGGGTCACGTGGTGGGAACGGCAAATGCAGGTTGACCTGAAAGAGGCCAACAGCAAAAACGCAGCCACAGGGAAATGAATTCTGCCAACATGCTGACTGAGCTTGGAAGCTGATTCCTTCCCAGTCGAGTCTCGAGATGAAAACACAGCCTGGCCGGCATCTTGACTGCAGCCTTTGAGACTGAGCAGAGAGTCTAGCTGCTCCATGCCCAGATCCCTGACTCATGGCAACCGTGAGGTAATAAACATGCGTGCCGTCTTGAGCTGCTGACTCTGTGGTAATTTGTTACACAGCAATAGAACACTAACACACCAGTGCCCCAACCAGTCCTGCACTTTCAGCTTGTCCGCCCATGTGGACCTTGCCCTTCTCCAACCATATTTGTATCAGCATGAAAATAGAAGCTTCTAGTGCCTTTTTTCATCCAGATTTCCTCATTAATTCCCGCCAGGTGTATCCCACCAGAGTGGCCTGAAACATCCCATGCATATTACTGTTACTGGCTTGAAGTTTTGTTCACACTATTCCTTCCAACCCAGAATCCCTCCCTTCTGCCTCTGTGGCCCGTCCATGAAACCTTCTGAACTTCTGGACCACTAGCCTAGGGCTGTCACTGCATTTTTTATTTGCATTGCTTGTTTGTCCCTGGTTCAAATACTGCCGTGTGGCCTCTTCTGAAATCTTATTTTTTTCTGAAAATGTTATTGAATGTGTATATGTGTATTATATATGTATATATACGTGTGTGTATACATATTACATTACAAAGAACATATGAACTGTAAGCTCATTGAAGCTCGAGTTTCCACGTTGTACGTAGCATACTGCTGGGATCACACCTCCATTTTTAAAAGTTGTTTTACACCAAGTAGTCAGCCAAGCGTGGCTGGCCCTCCACTGAGCCTCTCCATAGAGCCAGACTGGAGACTGTCCCTCAGCGTTGCCCTCATCTCAGCAAGTTACACTTTCCTTTACTGAAAATGGACTATAATGCCATCTAGCATAATTATTTCAAAGATTAAATAAAGCTGACGTGGGTTAGCCTGGCACATCATAGGTGCTGAATAAAGGAGAGCTGAATCCGAATCTAGGTTGGGAAACCTCCGGTGTATAAAGGCCGTGCAGGCACACCCACAAAGGCCGTCCAGGCACAACCACGGGCGGAATCATCACAGGCAGGCCAATACTTGAAAAGCCTAATGAAACTGAGGAAGCTGGTAGATCCGAAAGGCCAGTTTAGG
Organism: Crocuta crocuta; assembly: GCF_008692635.1. Classification (NCBI taxonomy): domain Eukaryota; kingdom Metazoa; phylum Chordata; class Mammalia; order Carnivora; family Hyaenidae; genus Crocuta; species Crocuta crocuta. Next base: position 194,180 of record NW_027529696.1, read on the forward strand.
AACTGTTTGTTCCAAGCTTTAGTTTTCTTTCTAAGTACATACATGCGGAACGCAAGGCCAGCAACCGCCTTACAAATACTGATCGAGAGTGGGGAGGCATCGAAAGGAATGTGAGTAGGTCTTGCCAGGAAAAGAAGTTTGCTGCTTCTGAAATGTTTTGGTCTTAGCCACTGGCAGGGTTGATCGATTGCAGTTAGCAGAGCGTTTTCTGTGCAGCCTGTCCAGGCATCTGCTTCTGTAGTGCTGCGCAACTGTTGCTCAAATTCACTCTTCCTTTCGAACTATCGGGTTAGAAGAGCAAGAGAATATCCAGCCAAACCACCCTAAGTATCCTAACGGCTTCCGAGTCCTTTAAAGGAGGGTCCTTAACATCTCCCCCCTACTTAACCCCTGCTTGGGTTCAAACTTCAACTCCCAGGGTTCGCCCAAGTCCCTCCCCCTGCACTGTCATCTAATGAATATGCAAATAGCACATAATTGGCAGCCAATGGCGTGGTTCCTGGTCACATGGTGCCCACGGTAGGTGAGCGGACAGAAGTTGTGTGTCGGTGAACAGAGACAGCTCTCAGTCTGGGGCGAGCTCTTGAGTGAGCGTGGACGGCTGCTTGGGCAGTAGTCCCGGCGGCGGCGGCGGCGGCGGCGGCGGCGGCAGTAGTGGTGGCAGGGGAGGGGAAAGGGGGAGGGCCCCGAGGGCTACACACGCTCACACTTTCAAGTTCCCTTGGAGGGAGAGGAGGTGGGGCTGCAGAAGGAGGAGGCCAGGAGCAGTTGCATCCGTCCCGTCCCGTCTCCCCCCCTTTCCTCCTGCTCCCTGCACCCTGCCTCTGCGAGAGTTGAAGGTTCGGGGGGCAGTCCGCGGCAGTGAGGGCAAGAGGGCAGCGGAGCCAGGGGTGCGGGGGAAGATGCCCATCCTGCTGTTCCTCATAGACACGTCCGCCTCTATGAACCAGCGCACTGACCTGGGCACCTCCTATTTGGACATTGCCAAAGGCGCTGTGGAGTTATTCTTGAAGGTAAAGGGAGGGGAGGGGAGAGCTGGGGAGAGCTCCCGAGGGATGGGGGTGGTGGTGGATCTA
>NW_027529696.1:195685-197304 GCF_008692635.1 Crocuta crocuta
CTGGGGGCCCAGCTTTTTAGGGACCTGGCCTACCTATTTACATCCTAAATTAGGTTGCTATTAGCCACGTAGGGATTTGTCCGGGGAGAAGAAAGGAAGGAAGGGGGAGGACTCGACTGCGCGAGGCTGCAGTTGTCCAATTCGAGGATTCGATCCAAGGGATTCTGACCTACAGGCGAAAAGTAGGGAGGATTTAACCTCCGTGGGGTAGTTAATTTATGTTCCTAATGGTGAGGAGATAAAGAACTGCCTTGCCTGCAGTGGCCCGATAAACTAGAACTCAGACTCTTAAGTCAGCCTGCATAAGAGTCCTGCTTGCACGTTGAAATTTCAAAAATATATTCCCATAATCCTTGACGTCTTTCGCTAGACGCCTTCTTTTTCGCAGAATTATCTTAATTGTGCTGGGGAGCAGCAGTCTGGGCGGGTTGTGATCCGTTTCAGCCGAGGGAAGTAGTTAAAAGAGTGGAACCTAGCAAGCCGAAGAGTTGGCCAGAGAGAACGCGCCTTCAGAAATGAAACCGAAGGGAGGCTTTAATTTTGTAACCCGTAGCTGGGGTTAACAGTTAGATTATTAGGTTCTCCTTGAAACCGTTCTGGTTTGGAGGCTTTGTTTTTCAGTTTGTGATTTATCTGTTTTAAAAACTGCAGCAAGTAGACGGCTTCCAGAATGCCACAAGCTTTTTAAAAAATGTCAGTTTCCCAAAAGGGTGTGACCATTTTTTTCCACATAGAAAAGCAGATGTTCATAAGTCCGAAGGCTGAACGTCTACACCCTTTGAGTACTAATACAGATAAGAACCCACCATTTGTAGCGTGGCCATTTGAAAGTCTCCTTAAGTTGAAGTAGTAAAAGGATAAACCACAAAGCAGTCTGGCTTTTTTTTTTTCTTTAAAGGATAACTTATTTAACTTTTTTTTCTGAAATGCAAGACTTGTCGTTTAAAAGTATTGTTGTTGATTTTGATCTAGAAACATTTCGTGGCAATATTTACAGCATCTTTGGACACGAAAAAGAAAGTCGCACCTCCCCACCTCATCCCCGTCCCCCCCTCCTTAACAACCACGGTCACAACGTTTTACCTAGCGTCTTTATCACAGTATACATATTACTTTGTGTTCTGCTTTTCCCACCTATTTTGTCCCGTGAATTATTCCGGGTTGCTGCATAGTCTTCATGCTTAAAATTTTTAGTGGCCGTGTAACTTATCCATGGTATTTCAGAGGCTTCAGATAGTTCTATGAACAGAGGGGAAAAGTTGGACTTCGTCTTTAGCGGAAATTTCATCTGTTAGCCATGTTATATATCACAGGTTTTTTTTCCCCTTTAGAAAAAAAAGCATCCTTCCGAGTTGAATTTGATCTTTGTTTTCTTCTGTAGATCGGGTATGAGAAGGCGCTCCGTGTAATACTTTTAATTACCGATCATTAGTTAGCTTATTCTTTAGTCTTGAGGCTTTTCATGTGCTTGCTCAGGTTTTTCATTTCAGTCGTGTATGATAACGACATGTGCTAGAACATGCTTAATGGTTAGGCCTCTTAATGATGTTCTTGTCATGTTGCCGTCCGTACCTGAATCACTAATGATGTGCATCTTCGGGAGCTGTTTCTTTTGCTGG
>NW_027529696.1:197497-197988 GCF_008692635.1 Crocuta crocuta
TGGCTTTTAGGATCCAGGCATCTGCAAAGGCCTGAAATTTTAGAACATCTGGTGAATTTTTCTTTAACGTTAGTGGAGGCTTTCATTAGCTAATAGCTGGGAGCCAGAAAGGTCTGTTTTCCGTCACACCGATTATCAAATAGGCCTTTCTTTGATTGTCAGCAGGCATCTTAGTCCCTACTCAAAACTTCACTCTTCATTAAGGGTCTGGGTCCCTTCGGCCAAGTGATGTCACATAGGGCTTTACTGGTAGCTTATTTTTCTGCAGAATAATGTGAACTGTATTTCTCAATTGCTCTACAGTTGGCGGGTCATTGTTTATCTCTTCTCAAAATAACTGGTTATTTCTCAGGTCTTGGTTCCATCGAGCTCCAAACACTGCAGAACAAATTTGTTTCTTCCTACTGGAGGATTCGGTGCTGTCGGTGCATAACAGACATGAGTTGTTCATTTGGTTGGGAGGATTTTTTTTTTTTTTCCTAACAGGAGGG
>NW_027529696.1:198171-200673 GCF_008692635.1 Crocuta crocuta
CCAGTATATCCACTTACAGGCTCTGACAATAAATCTTGTGAAAAGTTACAGTGGCTGGAATTTTTCTCTGATGGATACTGTTGAGTACATGAATATAGTATTTCACCTAGGACTCAGTGATCTCTTTCGTCACATCCCTTTAGGAATGGCTATGTGCTCTTCTAACATTCGTCATACCTGTTACTTGCAGTCAGCTTGGCGTAGATGGAATTAGGTTTGTTTTGGGGACCATGCAGAAAGCATGTGGAATGCAAGAATGTTGTACTCCATCTGTGACATAGCGTCACAAGTGTTAACACTGCTTTTATACACCAGTATCTTTAGTGTACACAGCTAGGATGAAACCCTGTTTGACATTTTAAAATTTCTAGTGTATGCATATAAGATGAATACATCAGTTTAAAAAGTGGGCTTTAGTGGCGCCTGGGTGGCTCAGTCGGCTGAGTGTCTGACTTCAGCTCATGTCACGATCTGGTGGTTTGTTGAGTTCGAGCCCTGCATCGGGCTCTGTGCTGACTGCTCAGAGCCTGGAGCCTGCTTCACATTCTGTGTCTCCCTTCGCTCTCTGTCCCTCCTCTGCTCACTATCTCTCTCTCAAAAAAAATAATAAACGTTAGAAATTTTTTTTAAAGCAGGCTTTGTTTTGCATGATCATTCTTAGTAGTTTTGGCTGAGACTCTCCTGCCCTGTGTGTTTGTTTTGCCATGAATCATAATTTCCTTTTATTTAGTGAAAAATAGCTGAAGTAGGCTTGCTGGTGCTACCAGCTCCAAGCAAACTGAGGGCACCAAGAAGCAAGTGAACCCTGAGACGGGAGAACATAATAAATACTCAAAATAGTGTGGTGTTTGAAGTGACATTCTTAAAATGATATCTTTTTTATGGAAGGAAATGCTTTTTTAGCATCAACTTGAGTCACTTTTCTCGAAATAGCTGAAACACATGTATAAATAGTGGGCAGAAGTGTTTGGGTTTTTTTGTTTTTGTTTTTGTTTTTTTTTATAAATAGGAAGAGATGTTTCAAAGAAATAGCCCAAGTCTGTAATTTGAAAATATAGGGCATTTGAAAAAGTGAAATTTTCCCTTGCGTGTTGCTTTTTTTCACATCCTGTAGCTAGTTGTCTTTTCTGGTATCTGCGTGCCTTTGTCACCATGTATCAGCAAGGCCAGCATGTTGGCTTACAGATTGAGGGCCTTTTAAATGATCTGTGTTCCCAACGTTTATTGGCATTTTAACGAAGGCATAACTTTTTCATATGCCCATTAGCATATTTTATGGGCCTTGTTTGGACGAAAGAGTGACCTTTAGGGGAGCCTTTCCCTTTGGCAGCTAAGGAAGTGCTTTTGGGTGACACACAGCCCCGTGAGAGGAACCTGAGACTAGAGGGTGCGCTCCAAACGCAAAATGCCACAAAGGCGATGCATTGACTCTTACGATGACCTGTGTCTCCCTCGACCTTCCTTCCTCTTCACCTTCCTCATTGGCAATTCGAAGCATGGGATGATAGTTATTTTGAAGTAAGAAAAGGGGAGGGGAACTATTAAAATGAAAAGGCAACCTACAGAATGGGAGCAAATACTTGCACATCATCTTCATATCTGATAGAGGTTCACGTCCAAAATCTGTAAAGAACTCCTCCAACTCAGTAGCAACATACCGATCTGATTTACAAACGGGCAGAAGCTCTGAACAGACGTTTTTCCAAAGAAGACATAGAGATGGCCGACAGGTACGTAAAAAGATGCTCAACGTCACTAAGCATCAGGGAAATGCAAATCAAAACCACAGTGAGGTATCATCTCGTGCGTGTTAAAATGACTATTATCAAAAAGACAAGAGATAGCAGGTGTTGGTGAGGATGTGGAGGGAGAAAAGGGCACCCTTGTGCACTATGGGTGGGAATGCAAACTGGTGCAGCCACTATAGAAAACAGTATGGAGGTTCCTCAACAAATTTAAAAATAGAACTCCCCTAAGATCCAGCAATTCTGCTTCTGGGTATTTATCTCAAGAAAATAAAACACTCATTTGAAAAGATACCTGCACCCCAGACCCCTATGTTTATTGCGGCGTTATTTACAATAGCTAAGATATGGAAATAATGTAAGTGTCCGTTGATGGATAAATGGATAAAGGAATGGTGGTACATATATAATTCAGCCGTATAAAAGAAGGAGATCTTGTCATTTGCAAAACATGGATTGTGCTAAGTGAAATAAGTTAGACAGAGGAAGACAGATACTGTATGATCTCACTTATACGTGGAATCTAAAACAAAAACAAAACACAAGCTCATAGATACAGAAAACCAATCGGTAGTTGCCAGAGGTGGGAATTGGGAGGCGGGCAGCGAAAAGCTTATACAGATAACCGTTCCTCACTCTATCTGTACCTCTGTTGTGGTTGGTTTTCTGTGAATAAAACATTCCTTTAAAAAAAAAAAAAAAAAGCCGGGGCACCTGGGTGGCTCAGTCGGTTGGGCATCCAACTTCGGCTCAGGTC
>NW_027529696.1:200709-202143 GCF_008692635.1 Crocuta crocuta
TGGCCCGCTTTTGCAACAGCCACTCCACTGGTTTCCCTACTTCCGGTCTGGTCTTGCTCCTCACTGATTCCTCCCCCTTACTGCCACTGGCTTGGCCATTCTTAATTTATTTTATTTTGAGAGAGAGAGAGTGGGAGAGGGGCAGAAAGAGAGGGAGAGAAAACCCCAAGCAGGCTCCCTGATATCAGCCCAGAGGCCAACTCCGGGCTCGAACTGAGCTCACGACCTGAGCCAAAATCAAGAGTCCGACACTCAACCAGCTGAGCTGCCCGGGCGCCCCTACATTGGTCATTCTTAAAATAAATAAACTTGAAGTAAAGTCACTCTCCTACTACCCTCTTTCAGTGGTTCCCCGGTACATTTCAGAGTAAAAGCCAGACTCCTCCAAGACCTCCGTGATCTAGCTCACCTTCCCAAGTGTGTCTTTCCACTGTCTCCCCTTCCCCGGGACCTCATCCGTCTTCGCCAGACTCTCACTAAGCCCCTTGCTTCTGTACCACTGTATATGTTGTTCCCTCTGCCTGGGACATACTTGTTGGCCTGACGTGTTTCGACCCTTGATTGTGCATTCTCAAGAGTCATCCTGCCCCTCGGCCCCACCCATACTCCCAACAATGTGACGACTCCACTGTGATCCCTTGACACTGTCCAGACCTTAACTGTAGCAATTAGCACGTCATGTGGTGATTCCCAGTGTTCATGTTGGCTTCTCTGTTGTGAGCTCTTTCAAGGGCACATATTTGAACTTCTATTTGTACTCCGAGCACTTAAGGGAGTGCCTAGGTCTTAGCGGGCACNGAGAGCTACCCAGTCCATGCTCCCATTTCTAACCCTCTTCCTCAGAGACTGCTCACTATTAACAATTTGACGTGTTTACCATTCACAACCAGCATTTTCCCACAGCTTCAGGTGTACAATGTGGCAGAATTGTATTTCCTGCAAGACCAACATATATGCAAACCCTTTCTTTGTTGAAGTATAACTTACATTCTAAAATACATCAATGTTCACGACTTGATGCATTTTTACACCTTTGTACGTTCATGTGACTGCCACCCTAGACCAAGATGCAGAACATTTCCATCGACCCAGAAAACGCTTCTTGCCTCTTCCTGCGATCCCTTCCTCCCCTGCAGGTTAACTGTTGGTCTGACCTTTGTCACCGCTATGGTGATATGATCAAATGGTATTTCCAGAAGAGAAGGCTGACGGTGGATTGCTGCTGTCGCAGTCTAGCTGTTCACTTGCCGTAGGTTCACCGAGCACGCTCTCTGGACCAGGTTTGTTACAGGGGCCTACGACATAGGCCGGAAAGAGCTGGCCCAGGGGGAGACCAGCAGAGTAAAAGACATGATCCTTGTCATCAAAGTTCTTGAGAACGGACATTGGAAGAAGGTGACTGGAAAAAGTGGATTAAGGTATGGGGTGTGTCAA
>NW_027529696.1:202451-207233 GCF_008692635.1 Crocuta crocuta
CAGGACACAGTGGTGTGAATTCAGTTCATCCAGTCGGGATTGTAACTAGCCGAGACCGGACCACAAAGGGGCTTTGAAGCCTCCAAGCTAGAGTTTGTACATTTTTGCTGGGATGGGGAGCTAGGAGATGGATTTGAAGAGAAATGAGGCAAAGCTTGGCATCTGTGCTTTTGTTTGGTTATTCACAGCAGCCTGCGTTGAGGTGGGCGATGGAGGAGGCAGAATGAAAGGCAAGGAGTCGACCCAAAACATGTAGCTGAAGGGGCGCCTGGGTGGCTTAGTCGGTTGAGCGTCCGACTTTCGCTTAGGTCATGATCTCGCGGTTTGTGGGTTCGAGCCCCGCGTCGGGCTCTGTGCTGACTGCCAGCTCAGAGCCTGGAGCCTGTTTCAGTCTGTGTCTCCCTCTCTCTCTGACCCTCCCCTGCTCACGCTGTCTCTCTCTCTCCTGGAAATAAATAAAACATTAAAAAAAAAACCAAAAAAACATGTAGCTGAAAGTGCCCCGTTTTGCATTCGTGCTGACCACTTGAGAGCTTTTGGCCTTGAGGTTGGGATTGGGGTGGACGGGATGGCAGAAGGTCAGGGCCCACGGAAGGAAAGGGCAAATAGTGGCCTTCTCGTTTTGCCTGTGCTCCTGAGACAGGGTCCTTAGATTCACAGAGTGGCCACACATGGCCGCAGTCCCACCCCTCAGGGGGAGATGTGCTTCCCAGAGAAGGACAGGATTGAAGGACACTCTGTATGGGGGACTAACAGCTATGAAGATGGGACCCCCACTGGTTTGAGTTCTTAAATGAAGAACTCCTTGTGAACATGGCCTCTGGTTCCCTTTCACTGAAGAGTGTAAACGTAAACGGGAGATCCAGGCAGTCTCTTTGTGTGAGTGCCAGGAGGTTGGCCCACACTATCTCCTGGATCCGATGTTCTCAATGGTGATTAGGTTCCCAGACCTTCCTCCCCAGGAAAGCCTGTTTAACCCTTAATGTCAGTTAGCCAGAGAACTATTGTGTTGGTTATTGTTTCTACGGCGGAAATGGACTTGGATTTCCAAGGTGATTTGTTAAAAACACATCCTTCCCTTCTTCTTCCTCACAACTNGGGTGCCCATTATAAAAGCTCCAGTAACGAAGGTGAAGGGCTGAGGTGGCCATGAAAGTAGGCATAGCTCTTCAAATATACCATTCATGTTTTAGATTGGCTGTATTTACACTGTTAAGAACAGGACCCACTGGCCACATGTGGTTATTGAGCTTTTGAAAGGGGGCTTGTCTGAATCAAGATGTGCTGTAAGTGTGGGGCGCCTGGGTGGCTCAGTGGGTTGAGCGTCCGACTTCGTCTCAGGTCATGATCTCACGGTTCGTGGGTTCGAGCCCCGCGTCAGGCTCTGTGCTCACAGCTAGCTCAGAGCCTGGAGCCTGCTTCGGATTCTGTGTCTCCCTCACTCTCTGCCCCTCCTCAGCTTTCTCTCTCTCAAAAATAAACATTAAAATTCTTTTTTAAAAAAGATGTGCTCTAAGTGTAATTTAAACACTTGATTTTGAAGACTCGGAACAAAAATGTATAAAACACCTGATTAACCATTTTTATATCAATTACAAATTTAAGCAATCATACTTTTTATATATTGGGTTAAATAAAATGTACTATCAATTTCACTTCAGCTTTTTAAAATGTGGCTGCTTAAAAATAGAAAATCACATATGTGGCATGCACCATACTTCTGTTAGACAGCAGTGTTAGTTTCTATTCTTTCTTAACATATTTATGACTTTCTCACATCCTAGAAATTATTTGCCAAGGAAGTTCCTTTCTCTTCAAGTTCTGTTTAAAATTAACACCATAATGGGCTCATTTGTGTGTGAAAGGTTATCGTACAGTTCAGAACTGATGGCTTGATAACCCTTGGCCCTGAGGCAAAATATGAAAGCATCCCATTCTTGTTTGTATTGAAAGCCAGTTTGGTGATCCAACTGGTTGGGTTAGGAGTGTTTTCCTAGGCTAAGTACGATAGACTATATGTGTGAACTCCTAATGTAAGTGCAGGAATTCAGAATTCTGTTTGTAATGTGTGCTCACCAGTGGCTCAAAATGTCCCGTGCTCTTAGTGTTATTAGAAATATGTGACGTAGCCCTCATTTGACTTAGAGAACTCCTTGGCCCAAGAATTCTTAGGAACAGTATTCATCAATAGAAGTAGGATAAAGGATAACTTCTCCAGCTCGGCGTAGTATAAAACCTAAGAAACAAAGGGAGGTTTGTATCACTGCTCTTATTGAAGGCTTTCTAGATGTTCTGTAGTAGAGCCCTTGTCTTATATCATGGGATGCCATCAGGAGCATTAAAAGGGGGGGGGGCGTCCAGGTTCACATGATAGGACAGCTCCCATGATTATTACTCTGTCTAACCCCAGTCCTCCTAATAGGGATTACAGAAGTGACCACATTATTTTTCGTTACCATAATGACTCCCATTTAAGGAAGAAATAGCAATGTTTAATCCTGAGTCTGGACAAAAGTGCAGATATGCAGATATGCTGTTGAATGGCATGTATTATATATATATATATATGTGTGTTGTGTATATATGTGTGTGTGTGTACATATGTGTGTGTATATACATAATATATATGGTATACGGTTAAGTATGGTATTTCATATATAGTTTTGGGTTCTTCCAAAACTCTTCTTTGTAGTCAAAGGTGTTATCTGGCTTTTACAGATTTGATTGGACTTATAACTACTTTCTGGTAATAGTGAACAATAATACAATAGCTTTCTAATAATAGCAACTGACATCTGTTGAGTAATGCTTATGCACAGGGCAATGTGCCAATGAATATAAGGTGCTTATTTTATTTATCTTCCCAACCAGCCTAAGTCAGAGGTACTATTATTAGCCCCAGTTAACAGATAAGGAAACCGGGGCCCAGAGAGGCTAAGTAACAGAGCCAAAGAGTGAGCCGGGTCTGTCTCTATCTCAGAGGCTTCAGTAATGAGCCGCTTTCCTATCAGTCATGGGAGCACATTCCTTTTAATAACTTCTCACTGGTATTTTCTCATTACGATATATGTCCTGGGGCCATGTTATTTAGACCCAATTGTCATGCTCTTATTTACGGTTGTTTTTGGTGTAGCGGCGCCTGGTACTCTAGCAAGCACTCAATGACCGAACATTATTACTGCAGGAGTCACTAGTTTTATTTTTTTCTGACAATTTCTAGGTGAATATCACAGCGCGTTTGTCTGCGAGACAGTTTGGCTTTTGCTGTGCCACAGTTCTGCCCTGCCCTGGCAGCGTTTGGAGTTGGTGGGAATGGAGATGGTTGGTGTGTATATGTTGGGGGTGGAGTTTGAGGACGGGTCATCTGGGCTGAGGACACCCTAGAGGAAGGGCGAGAGGCTTGAAAAAGCAACAGGGTAGTGTTTTGCCTTCTAGTGGCTGCCAGAATCCGATTTTGCCACTTTCACTTAATCAGTCTCCTGACAAGTGTGTGTGGTTTTTTTTGTGTGTGTGTTTTTGTGTTTTTTTTTTTTCAAATGTGTTTCTTGTAAGGAAAAGAAAGACCTTCAGGATACTTCACAGTAACCGCTGCGTTTCATCCAATCCACAACCTATGGGGAGGCGGAGTGGTTTGGAAAAGGCCAGAAGGCACCATAACCACCTCGACAGAGTTTTACGTATCTGCCTGTGCCTTTACCGTCTTCATTCCCTCTACGTCTCCCAGTCTACCCAAGCCCCTGACCCCAACCAGGCCCAGAGAGCTATTCTTCCTTCCTGCCTACTTAAGCTGGGAAGGGTGGATTTCCGAGAAGGAACAGCCACTGGGGTCCTAACCAGAGAAAAGGTATATGAAGGCTTTTGTGCTGATGTGCCAGATGTTGGGAGAGCAAGTGGGATTCTGTTTCTTAACCGATGTGCTCCTGATTATACTAGTCATTAAGGGCAGTTGCTCTTTTGTTATTTATATCCCGCCCCATAGGCCGAATGGTTCAGTAAGCTTAGTACCCAGGGCCAACCTCTGGACTTGAATGCGAACGAACAAAAAGGCAGAACGCATTCCTGTTTGTGCAAGTAAGGGATGGTACGAGGGAGAAAAGTAAACACGATTTCTCAGGGTCTTAGGATCTACCATATAGCTACTTGGGCTGAGCTCCTAATGTTTATTCTCTTTGCCCTTGACTGCATTTGAAACTGTTAATACTTCTTCCTTCCAGAAAGTGACTGCCCTGTCTAGTCTTTCCCCAGCCCTGTCTCTGATATTCTTTCCCGTCTTCCAAATCCGTTTCCTCGGTGAATGCTTGCTACCCCGTTCATGATGTCAAGCATTCCTTCCACACCGATGGCTCCCCATCTCCAGCTTCTTACCCAGGCGTCTCCGCTTGGCTGTCTGTCCTGCCACCAGCTCATAGTAACCATGTCAAGAAGACCTTGTGGCTCTAAACCTATCCCCTCTTCCATATTTCCCTGCGTTTAGTCACCCAGGGTAGAAAGCCAGGCATTATTTACCTTTGACCCTGTCCCTTCATTTCTTCTAAGACCGGTCCGCATCATCCCTTTGAGATGCCTCTTACATATGTTCCTTCAAGTCAATTTCTGCCGCCATCGCTTGGGTCCAGATCCTGACCTTTGGTTCTTTGACCGCGATAACAACCTTCAACTTGGTCTCCCAAGCGCCTCCCAAATTCCTACTCTTCCCACACCAACTGCCAACTTTCTAAAAAAGATGGGTTTCATCTCTTTGACCCCTGTCCCCCCACCAAGCCTTCAAAGACTCCCCGGGTC
>NW_027529696.1:207269-207643 GCF_008692635.1 Crocuta crocuta
AGACTCCCCGGGTCTGTGGAAGCCCTCCTGAGCCCTCTGGAATCTGCTCCATGTGTCTGTAGAAACTGCTTCCCCATCATCTGCCCATGGGAGTCCCGTGCACCAGCCAGACCTGTCTCTTCCCTTAGAGCATCAGTTAACCAAAAGAAGGGGAGATACAGGGAGCTGGAGGTGGGGGGACGGGGAGGGGGACAGCATTCCAATTAGGGGTGTGCCTTGAGGGGGAGGATGCGACCGAAGGTGCTTTATTATAATGATGAAAAGTTGCAAAAGGAAGAGGGAGGAGGCTGGAGTATGACCTTTAGAGGTTGATTAGCCTTAACTAGACCGATTGGTTGTGATTTCAATTGGCCTGAAGTTGCCTGGAGGCATGA
>NW_027529696.1:208011-214537 GCF_008692635.1 Crocuta crocuta
GCTGAGTGTTAGAAGTCTGTTTAAATCTAGGTACTTTTACAAAAATCAGGTTTTAAAAAGCGGTCATGGTACATGCTGTCTGGTAGATGCCCCCACCCACCCTCATGTACGTGTGGGAAGGGTGTCACTTTAACACTTAGCCACCGTCTGCTGCTGCTGGGATAGATCCATGACCCTGGGCAAGTAAGTCACTTACCTTTTATGGGGTCAATTTTCTTATCTGTAAAATGAAGGGATTAGACTAGATTATTTCCAGTGTTCTTTCCAAAAAAGTATAGGCGAGAACGGTATAACTGAAAGGCAGGAAGGCCAATAATTGAGGTATGGAATTCAGGGTGATTTCAAAGTTGCTTTTTACATTTGAGAAAACGATTCCTGTCCATGCTTACTGTGCTTTCTTGGACACTTACTCATTATGTTGATGAATGTCACTCCATTTTAATTGGTAAATGTGACTCCATCTTATTGGTGTCATTTCTGTTTGCTGATAACAGTTCAACGAACAGGACCGATTCCTGGCAACGGTTACCTCTCAAGAGGCTGGCACTGGGAGCTGGGGGAAGATATTCACANGGTTGAGCGGCTAACTTCAGCTCAGATCATGATCTTGTGGTTTTTGAGTTGAAGCCCCACATCAGGCTCTCTGCTGTAAGTGCAAGGCCAGCTTCAGATCCTCTGTCCTCCTCTCTCTCAACTCCTCCCCCTGCTTGAGCTCTCTTTAAAAAATAAATAAACATTTTTTAAAAATGCTCATGGGGCACCTGGGCGGCTTAGTTGAGCGACTGACTTTGGCTCAGGTCCTGATCTCACTGTCCAAGGGTTCGAGCCCCACGTCAGGCTCTGTGCTGACAGCTCAGAGCCTGGAGCTTGCCTTCAGATTCTGTGTCTCCCTCTCTCTCTGCCCCTCCCCTGTCTCTCTCTGTCTTTCTCTCAAAAATAAAGAAACATAAAAAAGTTTTAAATAAAATAACATAGTGCTCATTAATTTTTTGAGAAAGTAATTTTTAAAAACTGGAGGAAAGAGATGCTATGTAATACTTGGGAAGCAATGAATGGCTATTTTGCGGTCTCCTCTGTTCAGTTCTTTCTGCAGTGCTTGGGTGGCTCAGTCGCACTCCTGTCCTTGCGTTTTTCCAAGGCCACCTTTGTTCATTTTTATTTTGTGTATGTGTTCATGAAAATATCTCCTGTCCCAACTCAAAGTTTCTACAGTTGAGCACATGCTCTGCGCAATGGCTTTTTTTTCTTCTTCTTCTTCTGATAATAGGTCAATAGCCGCAGTTGAGATGATCTGAGAGTGAGAGAGGAAACATTTAACACTACATCTGACCGAATTTGGCAAAGTCTTTGCTACTCTAAGATATTTTTCCTCCACAAACAGTACAATCGAGCCTTGCACAAAGGAGAAAAGTTTCTAAACTGTGGCTTTTACACATAAGATCTCATTTCTTTTGATCTTACTGTGCTATCTCATAATTTCTTCCTGATTCCCTGGGGTAAGGATTGAAAACTCAAGAAATGCATTTTGCAGATATTTTAGACTTATCTTTAGGATTGTTCATCTACTAAAAAACCCTCATACTAGGCGTTCTAGAGAGACCTGTGGTGCAAAATCGTGAACTTTGTGTTAGTAGACTCAAACTGTGGATCGTTTCTTTGCCCAGTTTCCTTAAAAATAGGTGCTCGTGATGAGGGCCTTTAGCCATCTGCTGGAGAAACAATCCTGTAGGCCACAGACTGTCAAATACATTTCTGCAATGTACTCGGGAGTCAATTTCTTAAGGCCTTCTTTTAAACAGTAGAAGATTCAAGTAAGCTAGGATTTTTTTGTGTCGTCTTGACTGGTAGTATTTCCATTCTCTCAGAGAGTGAACTGATGCAATCAAATAAAATGGACTTTGAGGCTTTTAGCAAGGTCAGGACACTAAATGCCCCTGGGGAAGTAACTTACACGAGAAGGAATTCAAGAGAACTGGATATTCTTAAAGCAAGTAATTTTATAAGAAGAAGCTATATGAGTTCACATGAAACACGCACTCCTAGGCAGCCCCTGTTGAACCTGGAAGTGTATCAGCACCTTGAGCCAAGGGAGCAAAACCACAAAAAAAAAGTGCTCGCGATCCAAATTGCTGGAGGTTGAAAGGGAAAACAGTTGTGTCAGGGTCAGAGAACGCAATGCCAGAGGAAAGTTTTAAAGGAGATCCAAGAAGCAAGACAATTTCATTCTTATGCTGCCTGCAAACACAATTTAAAGAGATATTGGGACATTTTAAGATGATTCAGCTATCACAGTGTTCTGTATACACAAGAGGGCAGGTAAACTTTGTCTTCTGTCTATCAGACTTAGAGTCTGTTTGAGTCGTGAAGAGAAAACAGTAGAAGTTTTCAAAGCTTTAACTCACACGGATCGTCCGTGTAAGGCTTGAGGGCAAAGACCGAGGGAAAAGTCATCTGTCTCCTTTTGGGAGACAGAGTTGACCGGAAAGTGACTTTTCATGTCATTCCGTCTTGCTGGTCAATTTACCAACACAAGAACGATATGCCGTGACAAAGTCAGTGGGATATCAGGTTGGAGAAGAAAGTAAATTGGTTGAAAACTGCTGTTGAAGTCGATTTAGACAGATTTTCTGAGTTGTTGCAGAACCGGTCCCCCCCTCCCCCCGCCACCAACTTGGGGAGAGCAGATGTCACCAGGCTGATTTCATTTCCTTGAATAAAAGATTTTTTAAAAAGTCTTGTCAAGCAGAGGGAAGCAACGTGTATTGTCTCTCCCTGGATCCCAGGGAAGCCTTCTATTCATCATGAAGGGCTTACTAACAAGCTAGGAAGACTTGGGCTGAGCTGAACGATTACTTTTCAGGGGAGCGTCCAAATAGGTTATCGGGTGTGTGTGCCCAGAATGGGTCAGTGCAGTGTCTCAGCACTGAGACCGAGGGACACAGTGAGTGGTGCCTTTCCAGCAAGAGCCTGGCGTGTGACAACCTATAATATGGGAGGATTATTTTTGCTCCTTGGAAAGATTCACTGCGATTCCCTTTCACACCCAGCACAGAGCTCAGTGCAGGGCTTGAACTCCCAACCCTGAGATCGAGACCCGAGCTGAGATCAAGAGTTGGATGCTTAACCGACTGAGCCACCCAGGCGCCCCTTCATTTGTTTTTTGATTGACAAGTTATTCAATTTACATCGTTTTTAAGGGGGCGCTTCTCTTGTGGAAAGTTAGATGTAGCTGCCCTAAATATGTTTTTCAGTTACCATAGATGACTGAAGACATGATACTCAGCCTAACAGGGTCATTTATGTTTTGAAAAAGGATTACAAGTGACCTTTAGAGATGGAGCTGGCTTTTNCGCTGTCTGTCTCTCTCTCTCTCTCTCCTAGAAATAAATAAAACATTTAAAAAATTTTTAAAAAATAAAAATAAATGAAAAATCAATGAGTCAGAATACTGGTCTGGCCCAAATGGGATGAAGTTCAGGAAGGACGGGTATTAGGATGGACGAGGTTTGGGGGAGCCACTAGATAGCACCCCCACCTTTCCCTCCTCCATTGAAACCAATAGGGAAATAAAACATAGGAGCCAGCCAGCGTTCTAAGTAACAGCTGTCTTCCTGACAGAGGCTAGACTGGAGGTTATAGCCAAGGTGTGTGTTCCCGAAAAGCTTCCAAATGGTTCACACGTTGATAGACCTCCCCTCTATGTCTGTTGCAGGGGCAGAGCCTGCCCTGTAAGCAACATATATCAGAGAACATACCAGAAAATCGGCGTGTTTCAGCAACAGGCCTAGAGGGAACTTGCCAGTTTCCTGTTGCAAAACCCAGCAGTCAGATAAGAAGATGGAAGGAAGGCTGCAGAGGATAGTAGAACATATTTCTTTCAGGCTTTGCCCTTCCAGGGAAAGGAGTGCAGATTCTCTCCTTTCCGTGGCTATATGAGCAGACAATAAATGGCTAGTGGCTAGTCAGTTGAGCCGGGACAGAACCCAAGGCCCCGGTAGACTGAAAAGCCCATACTTTTTCTGTTGGTATTCAAAGACATTTTCAGTTGCCGATACGCGTTTCAACCAGGCCTGAGTTAACATATTGATTAAGGCATGGGGTGTTTTCTTTCTGTAAGTCAGATTTATATAAAGGTATGGAATTATAGGATGCGAAAACTCAAAGGGACCTTCGAGTTGGTTTTTTCAGCCTTTTCATTGCTTCGGTGAGGCAACAGCCCCAGCGAGGGATAAACGACTTCCTCTGGACCAGTTGCTTTGCTAGTTGGTTATAGCCAGGAACAGACCAGCGTCTTCCAAGTCCGAAGTCACTGCTCCGCACACGCAACTGGTCTGCGTTTAGACATGAGGGAAAGGAAGCTTCAATGAAAGGAAATTTGGAAGTTCCATAAAATGTACAACTTTGAAGCTACTATAACGAGACTTGTCTATGAGGTGACTACGTGGACTGTAGAATAGTGAGGTTTGGGGGAGCCACTAAATAGCACCCCCACCTGTATAGTGGTTTTAAATTCGTGGGCTCTGGAATTAGGCTACCTGGGTTCAGATCCTGGCTGCGTCACTTACTAGCTGTTCGACCCGGACAAGTTGCTTATCCTCTCTGAGCCTCAGTGTGCTCATCTATAAAATGGAAATAATAACAGCACCTACTTCATGGGGTGGTGAAGACCCCCAGATGAGGTTACGTATAAAATGCTATGCTTAGCATAAGTGAGGTCCCAACACATAAGCACAGATACACATTACCTATGATTATTATTTACCACTGTTACCATCATCATCATCATTTTACTCCTGGGAGACTTTTCCAACTTGACCTAAGACAGTAGACTCTTCGTTCAGGGTTTCACTCATCCTAGGTTGCTCCTTCATCCCGAACCTCTGTCCCTCCGGTCTCCCGGGCTAGAAGTTTTGTAACCATCTTTGCTGTCTCTCCTGCAGGCATATGGTCGCTCTGTCACCAAGTCTTGTCTTTTTGGTTTAAAATGTTTCTCCCTTCCTCTTCATTCCCCTCCTAACTCAGGCCCTGATTCCCTCAGGCTTGGATTACTAATCATGGCCCCTAGCTTCTTTTTCCTGGCTACAGAAATCTGTAGCTTTCCTTCCTTCCCCAATCTGTCCTCTGTGTCACTATCAGACTGACCTTCCTGAGACACTGCTTTGATCCTGTGTCCCCCTGCCTTGGAATCTGTAATGAGTCTATTGTCTACCAAGGCCAGGCCAAGCTCTCTGGTCTGACCTCCAGGTCCTTCTAGAACATCTCTATCCAATAGACGTATAATGCCAGCCGTGCACAAGATGTAACATTTTCTAGTAGCCACGTTAAGAAGTGAAAAGAAACAGGTGGAACCTTTAGTAATGCATTTTATTTACCTGCGAAAATTCAAAACATCACCTCAGTGTGTAACCGATATAAAATGAAATACCGAGATATTGTCATTCTTATGTTTCTTCTCAGTCCTCAAAATGCCACATGTATTTTATACTTACATCACATCTCAGGTCAGACTAGCCATGTTTTGGTGTTTTTGTTTTGTTTTGTTTTATAGAGGGCAGGGAAGGGACAGAGGGAGGGAGGGAGGGAGAGAGAGAGAGAGAATCCCAGTGCAAAGCCGACGCGGGGCTTGATCCCACAGCCCTGGGATCATGACATGAGCTGAAATCAAGAGTCGGACGCTCAACCGACTGAGCCACCCAGGCGCCCCTAGACTAGCCATGTTTTAAGGACTCAGTAGCCGCATATGGCTCAGGGCTACTGGATTAAGCGCAACTCCAGAGTGTGACTCGCTGCCACTATCATCCCTGCAAACAAGACCGACTTAAGTCTTCCTTCTTCCTGGTTTAGGAAGACAAAATCGGGATGGTAATACCATGCCTATTTTATAGGGTTGTCCTAACCAAATGTGAAATGTGAAAGCACTTTGTAAGCTGTAATCCTCCATGAGAATGTATGGAACTTGTTATCCTGAGTCACAATTTTACTGACATGAGAGTAGGGTCCCTTTGGAGTAACTTGAAAGAAAAGCCTGTATTAAGAAGGTAAACGGGCCGTCCTGAATTCATTTATAAAAAAAAATCAACTCCAAGCAATGGATGAGAGATAGAAACACAGACTTTCTGCCACTAGCTCTTCATAATTATCTTTGGGGAAGAAATCTGTCCCATTAATAAAGTTCTCTGGGGGGCGCCTGGGGGGCTCAGTCGGATGGGTGTCTGACTTCGACTTCAGCTCAGGTCATGATCTCAGTCCATGAGTTCAAGCCCCACATCGGGCTCTGTGCTGACAGCTCAGAACCTGGAGCCTGTTTCAGCTTCTGTGTCTCCCTCTGTCTCTGCTCCTCCTCAGCTCACACTCTGTCTCTATCTCTCTCAAAAATAAATAAACATTTTAGAAAAAAAAAATAAAGTTCTCTGGGTAGTGAGCTTTATCCGCAGGCTCTCTCCCCTTCAGCATTGTGAGGAATGCATTTAGGGACATTTAATTCTTCTATTGTTCACTTCATTGCAGAGAACTGGGATTGACCTGA
>NW_027529696.1:214559-232840 GCF_008692635.1 Crocuta crocuta
GGTGCAAGAATGATTTGTAAAATGCTTTCAATCCACATTGTAAAGAGAAATCGAAAGAGCAATTATTCCGTCAGGTTAATTAGCAAGACTCGGAGCAATCAGGACACATTATTTTAAATATAGAGGAGTTACATGGTGCTTGCCTAAGTGGTACCCAAATCTTACCACAGCCCTTGAACAAATCAAGCTGTCTGTGAATTTTTCTTTAGTCATGCCTTGAACTACTTTGCGGCTCCCGGGAGTTCAGCGCCCGCTGTAGGTGTGGTGCGGAATTTACAGTGTGGAAGTAAGATCGCTAAGTGGAGTAATTCGGAGGAAGCAGTGGCTTGTGGGGGCCATTCTCAGGTTTGCCCAGGCCGCAGAGCTCAGCTTAATGGATGCCCCGTCTCCTTCACCCACCCCTTCTAATTAGCTCCCAAACCTTATGACGCCGCCTCTGAAATACTTGTTTCGTCGGCAGCCTCCTCTCCTCCCCTCTGCTCTTCCCATAAGCTATTGCAACAGTTTCCAAACCAGTTTCCCTGCCTGAGCTTCAGCCTCCCCTCCACCCCCCAATTTATGCTCCAACTCCCCAGCAGAGCCATCTGGCTAAAATACAGATCTGATCATGCCACTCCCCTAATTAAAAACCTCAAGTTATGCCCAGAGCCAACAGATAAAATCCAAACTGCCGAGCACAATGTGCAAAGCACCGTGCCGCCAGAGCCTCACTCTTCAGCCTTGCCTCCTGCCCTGCGTGCCCAACAATGACAATCGAATTACTTGCGGTTCCCCCGCGAAGCCCTCTCCTTCTATGGAACCTTGTTCTCTTCCTTGGCCTGCCCCTCCACTCCTGCGATCCGTGTGGATGTCCTCTGCTCTTCCTCTGATGCGCCATCTTCTGTGACCAGCCTTCCCTAACTTTCTGGTCACTTGTCCTTTTAGTGCCCATATATGCCTCCTCATTCCTCTGGGGCGGGAACTCCTCACGGGCTGATCCCTTTCTAGAGCTCCAGCGTGTCGCATTCTGCCCAGTACGGCAGAGCTGGCCCGTGCAAATCTGTTGAATAAAGGAAAGAACTGCCGCTCTCCCTCCCAACTGCATACCTTTCTCTCCCACCACGAGAAAGAAANACACCACAAGCCTTCCTTTTAACTAAGCTTTCAGTTAAAAGGCCATACTTTTCCGCAGGCCACGAGGAATTCTCATGCTCTGCTTTCCCTAAGTACTAAAAGTCACATATACAATCCGCCCAAAGGAACACATGGAAAGGTTTTTTACCTTTAGATCCTTTGATCTGTAGGATATGTTAGGAATACTAGACAAACAAACAAACAACTAAGCACCTCTTTAATTTCACAGAATTTCAGACTATTGGGCCGGACTGGATATGAACCAGGACCTTCACCTTTTATGGTTATGCGGGTTCTGGACTGTTCAGCTGAAGGGGGCACCGTTCTGTCCGAGTCCAGTGTGAACGACTCCTTCCTCTGGCTATATTCCGCACAGCATTGCACCGAGAATACCATTCCGGTCCCCAGAGCCAACAGGCTTGCTCAAGGTCATGGTGGAGTGCAGGCAGTCATTTGCCCCCTTTCTGCCCCTCAGTCATTCCCGCCCAAACTGCCTCGCGAGACTAAGAAACTAGAAAAGAGCACGCTTGCTGTAGTTGTATAGACAATGGACAGTGTGCCTTCAGCCAGACATGAAACGGCAATGATTTGGTTTATCTCTTATTATTTGCTCTTGCTCTCCACCTCCAGCTGTCCCCGGCCTGTTTGGCATGACTTCAGCCTTCAGCCTATCACACTCCGGTGGCTGTTTGTCCCACCAAGTCGCCAAGCTGTGCTGTTTGCTCCCTCCCTTGCTGGCCTTCTCCTCCGTGACCTGCTGTTGGCTGCCAGTTCTTCTTTTGGCTTCTCTTCTTTGCATTTGGCACTGCCTTTTTTTTTTCTTTTTTTTTTTTTCCAGCCATCACAGGCCACCAGTCCACATGATCTTTTCCACCCCTTCTACAAACCATTTCAATCACAGCATGTTGGCTGCTGACCTTGGGTCTTTGGTTCTTTGCCGCTGTTCATAGGAGCACCTGGGGGCTGCTGCTTTGCCAAAACTTTTAAAATTTCTTTTCTTTCTCCCCTTTGTCTAGATTTGGGGCTTTCTGCATGTTTGAAGATGCCAGAAGGGTCGTCTCCAAGTAGTTGTGGCTCTATCCTTAGAATTTCCCCCTTGACTCTTATTTAAAGTGAAAATGTTGTTTGGGAGGAAGAACCTTGGTTAGAAAAGTTCATGTAGATCAGACAGTCAATAGCGAAACGTCTCTTTCGAGGACAGCGCATTTAAAAATAGTCCTTCCTCTCCTCCTTCCTTCATGCTCACCATCAGTATCAAACTAAGGTAAATACTGAGGTGTTCGGGTAGGTTTGATTGGACCTGAATCGAAGATTGGACTTCTCGAGCCAGAGCCATCCTGCCATAATGGACGAATGCATTGTTTGTATCTTTGTTCTTGGTCATTAACGCCGACAGATCTTTCTGAAACTGATTGCTTGCCTTACCTCCACTTGATCAGTCAAGATCTCGGCTAGAATTAGATCAAGGGACTATAAATCCGCTAGAGGTTTGAAACTTGCTGTTTAGTGGTTGTTTGCACTTTATATATTGTTCATTGTATAATTGGGAATTTCTTTGTAAATGTTTGGTTTTCAGGCTGGTTGGAAGGAAAATCACGCAACATTCATGAGTGAACTAAAAAATCTTCAGGCTTCTGGACTGACTACTCTTGGTCAGGCTCTAAGATCCTCATTTGATTTGTTAAATCTCAATAGATTAATATCTGGAATAGACAATTATGGACAGGTAAAAAAACCTTTGAGTGAGTACAGCTAATTTATTTTGGTGACTTGGGGTAAGAATTTAAAACTGGGCGTGGTTACCAAGTTTGCTGCTACTTTTCACAACTGCCAAAAACGGAAGTCCATATCTTTTAAGTACATACTTCAAAAAACTAAAATCCCTCTTTTGGGGGGAGGGTCTCGTATGTGGCTCGATCATAAGATGTGTAGCAAAAATGGCCTCCCCATCAGATCATCAGGTACCTGAGAACGGGATGAATAACTTGCTGACAAATGTTGGAACAAGGCATCTGAAGAGAAATTTTCAGTGTCCTTAATGCCCTCGTCTCTCCCAATTCCATGAAAAAGCTCTAGAATAAGAGGAAAGCAAAAGAGCATCTGTTGCTACTGTTGTCCATTCCTGCCCTAGAAACTCTGCTCACAGTAACCAGAGTAGAGTCCAGATTGCAAAGCTTGAGTCACTAACGTCCCCGACCCGTGCCAGGATTTTGACTCAGGTGAACGGACTCACGGGTGTGGATGCTGCTGCCATTATAATCTCTTCAATCTCTTTCTTTTATGATTACTTAGCCCGCAGAGGGAGAGGAGTATTTGGATATGATAGTTTGGGGAGTTCCTGAATTATAAGAATCCTTCAGTCCATTCTGAGCGTTGCCTCTGCTGGGATTGTTATTTGGATTTCCCACCCGTTTCAATCCCTAATCTTTTCCTTCTTGTTTATCCAGGCAAATTTTATCACACACTTGAGAGATCACTGGCAAGGCAAATGTAAAAGTTGAAATACAATTTGCTTACTTTACATGGCTCTAATACTTTTTAAATGTATTTTAGGGGAGAAATCCATTTTTTTTAGAACCATCTATTTTAATTACCATCACAGATGGAAACAAGTTAACAAGTACTGCTGGTGTTCAAGAAATGGTGAGCCTTCATTTTTTTTTTTTTTTTTTTTTTTTTTGGTAAATTTCATTTCAATGGCAGAGAACATGCAGCTATTTCTGTGGGAGGCATACGTTGCCAGTTAAGAATACGTTTGATCAAACCTTTCGTCCTCACAATCCTTGAACGATTATCGAGTATATGAAAGACAAATGACCCTTTTGACACTCTCTTCACTTTTGTGTGGGTTGTTATGATGCAACTTTTCAACTTTTGCCTTATCAGCTTCATCTTCCTTTGAATTCTCCTCTGCCTGGAAGTGAACTAACCAAAGAACCTTTTCGTTGGGATCAAAGGTTATTTGCCCTGGTGTTGCGTTTACCTGGATTGGCTTCTCTGGAAACAGAGCATCTAGGGAGTGTACCAACTGATGAGTCTGCCATCACACAGATGTGTGAAGTCACCGGAGGTATTGGCCATATTTCATATTGCTAAAGGAAGAATATGGTTTTTTCTTAAATGCCATATCCTGTCTTGCCTTGTTTTCCTTCAGAATCTTTCAGCTCTACTGCCTGAGCTCATCATGAATGTGATGTTTGCTGCCCACATAGTTATGACTGGTTCAAGATATACCCTAGGATTTCAAATGCTTGTATTGTTAAGTAGTATTTTATTTGTTCAAACTGACACTGTTTGTTTTTCCTTCTTGGATAGGTCGCTCCTACTGTGTTAGAACACAAAGGATGTTGAATCAGTGTTTAGAATCTCTAGTTCAGAAAATTCAGAGTGGTGTCGTTATTAACTTTGAAAAAACGGGACCAGATCCACTTCCTGTCGGAGAAGGTACAGGACACGACTTTTTATTTTTTTATTTTTTTGCCCTGGAGAATGATCTGAGATTGGGAAGGCCGTGAACTGGTAATAGACACAGGCCTGGACGATCCACACATGTGTTCATGTGCTTGCAAACATCCATCCAGACGCCGGCCATGCATTCACGTGCCAGGTGGTCAGATGCTAACAACTTGAATTCAGTGGCAAACCTTCTTAAGAACATACTTCCTTTTGGGGGCACCTGGGTGGCTCAGTCAGTTGAGCATCTGACTTCAGCTCAGGCCATGATCTCGCAGTTCTGAGTTCGAGCCCCGCATCGGGCTCTGTGCTGACAGCTTGGAGCCTGGAACCTGCTTCTGTGTCTCCCTCTCTCTCTGCCCCTCCCCTGCTCGCACTCTGTCTCTCAAATAATAATTAAATGTTAAAAAAAAAAAGAAAATTCTTCCTTTTCCCTACTCATTTCATACTTCCTGGTCCCAGACTTGGGACACCCTGCATTATTCACCTCTCTCTGCATGAAGTACCTGCAGAATCACTGGGGAGGGCCACTTAACCAGTCATCTGGTCTTGGTCTTGTGAGTGCCAGATGCGCCAAGCCCTCTTTATGAAATCGGGTTTGTTACCATAGGTCAGCAAGAGATTGCAACTGTTTATCCAGAAACTGCTGATATCCTGTACGATCCTACACCAGTATTTTCCGGGCCACTTTGTAACTGCTGAACCTTTTCTCTTCAAGTGGCATCTTACAGAACATTCAACATCTCAAAACAGATGATGGCAGTGGATGAGAGCAGAGGTCCATTTGTATAGGGGAGGGGTCTTCTCCCTCAAATCCTCCCGGCACCACAAGGCTCGGAGCTCTGTGCAAGGCTGCCGCTTCTCCTCACTCCTGTGTGCTCACACACACCATTACCATGGCGCCTGTCTGATCTTATCCACACATTTTTTTTAAAGTAGGCTCCATGCCCAGTGTGGGGCTTGAACTCACAACCCTGAGGCGTAGAGTCACATGCTCTGTCGACTGACCCAGCGAGGTGCTCCTGATCCACACATTTGAATTGCGTGGCCACCGTCAGTGATGGCTGCTCAGAAAGACATACGTTTCTGTCAGAAGCCACAGGTCCTGTGGTTCCTGACCTTTTTGATGTTTAGTTTCTGGAACGCTTTGAGAAGCTGTTGGAAAAGTAGAGACCTCTCCCTAGAAAAACGGACATGGGCCACACAAATACAATTTTGTATTTAATTCGGGAGTTTAAGGACTCTGGCTTAAGGACACCCACCACAGAAGGCTGAGGCCTCACAGCCTGTCTTAAATTCATTAACTTAATTGTAAAGGAAGGGCATGCTGTTTATTGTTAACGACTGACTGCTCCATCCATACTTTTGTGTTTGTTACATTAACGTGAACTGGGTACAGTCATACTGGAAGCCTCTTGGACTTGGTGTCATGTAAATAGCTCAGATTTTTCTTTCTAGCTCCATTCCTCCTTTGTCTGGGGTTCTTTTTTTTTAATTTTTAAGTCTTTATATTAATTTTTTTTAAAGAATCTTTAGTTTTGAGAGAGAGAGAGACAGAGTGCAAGCGGGGTAGGAACAGAGAGAGAGGGAGACACAGAATCCAAAGCAGGCTCCAGGCTCTGAGCTGTCAGCACAGAGCCTGATGCGGGGCTTGAATTCACGAGCTATGAGATCATGACCTGAGCCCAAGTCGGACACTTAGCTGAATGAGCCACCCAGGTGCACCTCCTTTGTCCAGGGTTCTTAACCTTTGGGATTCAGGTGAAAGCTAAGAACTCTCTCCTGAGAAAAGTGTACATCCTCAGAATTATGAGCTCAGCTTCAGGGGGAGGGTCTTGGTCCCCTGGAGCCATTACATGTACTCCCTAGAGATCTGTACACCACAATAGACCTCCTGGTCTAAAGTAATTACTTGTTTAAAGTCGTATTTGAATAAGTAGATCAAATAAACTGTAATTTAAGAAATACAAGGGGCGCCTGGGTAGCGTAGTCAGTCGGTTAAGCATCCAACTTCGGCTTAGATCATGATCTCGTGGTTCGTGGGTTCCAGCCCCGCATCGGGCTCTGTGCTGACAGCTCAGAGCCTGGAGTCTGCTTCGGATTCTGTGTCTCTCTCTCTCCCACTCTCCCACTCGTAATCTGTCTGTCTCTCTCTCTCTCTCTAAAATAAAACATTAAAAAAATTAAGAAAGATGTGACTCAAATCATTAAAATGTAGCTTTTACAAATATAATATAGACTCCTGAATCATTGCATAAAAAGTTATAAAACTCTGCCTTGCCCTGTTTGGGGGGGGCACATGAAATATGCTGGTTTAAGTAACTAATATAGCCAGGATACATCCTTCAGCATTATACAATGCCCAGTTCCCACAGCATAATGGTGGGCGGGGAAACTACATCAGTGAGTCCATAATAACCTTGATGCTGCTGCTTTGTGATCTCTCCCCCAACTATATACATAGATTTTACTGTCAACATTCCTTCTATCTTTTTTTAATAATTTTTTTAATATTCATTTTTGAGAGACAGAGTGTGAGTTGGGGAGGGGCAGAGAGAGAGGGAGACACAGAATCTGAAGCAGGCTCCAGGCTCTGAGCTGTCAACACAGAGCCTGTCACAGGGCTCAAACTCAGGGACTGAGAGATCATGACCTGAACCCAAGTCGGATGCTCAACCCATGGAGCCAACCAGGCGCCCCTACGTTCCCTCTATCTTGGAGTGAATTTGGATCGTTTTTATTTTGCTTTTGTGGTCATTGGGTGTGTTTCGTCAAGAATACTTTTGGGGCACCTGGGTGGCTCAGTCGGTTAAGCAGCCAATTTTGGCTCAGGTCATGATCTCACGGTTCGTGGGTTCAAGCCCCATGTCAGGCTCTGTGCTGACAGCTAGCTCAGAGCCTGGAGCCTGCTTCACAGTCTGTGTCTCCCTTTCTCTCTGACGCTCCCCTGCTCACGCTGTCTCTCTCTCTCAGAAATAAATAAAACATTAAAAAAAAGTTAAAAAAAATACTTTTTGTCACCTAACTGGGAATAGAAAAAAAATGTAAATGGAATTTCTGACCTATTTCGTCAGATTCCACAAATGTAAAAACTATACCAGGGGATGAGCAATTTCATTTGCCTGATTTGGAAAAATACCTCTAGTTGGTGTGCGGTGTTTAATGTATGTGTCCAAATCTCAGAAAGTTGAAAATTAATTTTATGCCTGTTTTCGACATAACTACATATTTGGGGCATAGTTAAGGATCAGGGCGGGCTGTTGGATTAGAGGGATGGATTCGGTGAAAAATGATGTTAGAGAGAACATTCAGAAATCCTGGTAGAGTCTTTTATTTTCTTCCATTTTCCATGACTCACTGTTTTGGTTTGTTTTTTACTTTGCTTTTAGCTGAGAATTTTGTACAGGAAGCGCAGCATCTGGAAAAAGAGCTATATGACTTAGTGTCTGTCTGTATTTAACTTTTAGATGGACTTACGGATTCATCCAGGCCAAGCAATTCATTTGCTGCTCAACCATGGCATAGTTGTCATAAGCTCATTTATGTACGACCTAACTCAAAAACCGGTGTTCCTGTCGGACACTGGCCAATTCCAGAGTCTTTTTGGCCAGATCAGAATTTACCTTCACTAGTAAGTATCATAAAAATAGACGGTAAGCATCATTTGGATTTTCAGTTTGCCGATTACAGTGAACTTGTACAAAAGCTTTGAGGATCTTAAGTTGTGCCTTCTGTTAGCTCTTGCTGGCAGTCTAAGCTTGTACTAAAAAGCAGGAGAGGACTTCCGTGCTATTCTAGAATTCTTTCTTTCAGTTGCCTTTGCCGCTTTGGATGTTAAGCCATGGTTGTTTTTGATGGTGGTGCAATCTGTGGCTTGGTTTTTATTTCAGGGTGGCTTTTCTTATNACCTTGTATGGGTTCTAGAAACATATTCAAAATAGAAGCTCTTCTATGTCCTGCTGGGGAAGACACCTAGTGGAACTTTGTGGACCTGCTTTTCATCTTTTTGTAATCAATGGACTTGTGTTCCTTGGCAGCATATAATTAAGCAATATATAAATATAAATAAATAAACATAGGGGCAGGAAGAGAGAGAGAATCTCAAGCAGGCTCCATGCCCAGCACATGGTGAGCTCGATCTCCCCACCCTTGAAATCATGGCCGGAGCCCAAATCAAGAGTCAGATGCTTACCTAACTGAGCCACCCAGGTGCCTGTAATTAAGCAATATTTTAAAAACGATCTCTAAATGGGGACTTTTCTTTTTGTTCACTGCATTTGGGAGAGGACGGTTTGATATGGTACTTGCTCCTATTTATTACCAGATGAATTGGCCTTTTGTGGGAGACAGGTATCTGCTAACTTGGGAAAGCACACAGAGCCCACTCTCCCTTCTCCCTCCCCACAGCCTGTGTAAAAAGGCCAGAGTACTCCTCCTTCTGTGGAGAGAGGGGCACACAATAATCCCTAAGCCTTCCGTTTAATGCCGGACTGGCTCAGCCCATCTATATTGTGTGTAAGTTTTAGACATTTCTGACATGAACCACACTTTCTCCTGGATTACTCTTTTGAGGCTCCTTTTTCCAGGAGAGGCCATGAGACCATAGGACCTGAAGAGGCACTTCCGTCCCTGCTGTGGGTGAGGGTACATCTCTTCCACCTTCCTTCGGGGCTCCAAGGTGACACACTGGTCAGCTCTCAGTGCCCAGTTGCTCTCTCAGCTCCAAACCCAAGAGTGAATGTTTTAGTTACAAATTTACTTCATTATTGCCAGTGACAGGGCTTCACTTGCGTCATTATGGCTCTTTTTTTTTAATCGGTTTAAATGTAATAAGCCAGAAATGTTTCTCGAGTTTCATTGAAATGAAAATCAGGAAAAAAGGGAATAAACGAGATTCCAGCTCACTCACACATCACCCCTGTTCCCTGCCATCCCTCCAGCTCTGAAGGCACATCCGATGGCTGGTTTTTTTTCCAACTCCCAACACATCTTGTAGGCGTATAAATCATCAAGGCACAGGAGCATGTTTTTCTCCTTTAAAGGGGAAACAGAGATGGTTTGTCATATTCCTGTTAGGCTTAGGGAGCTGTTGGCAAGAACAGGTGCAGCCACATCTCACC
Source organism: Crocuta crocuta (assembly GCF_008692635.1). Lineage (NCBI taxonomy): Eukaryota > Metazoa > Chordata > Mammalia > Carnivora > Hyaenidae > Crocuta > Crocuta crocuta. The sequence goes on from NW_027529696.1 coordinate 224,246, forward strand.
CTGTCCCCGGGACTGGTCCTATCTCCTCATCTCTTCGGATTGCTCCAGCCGCCGCCATTTTCTCTCCCAGGTGCTCTCTATCCGCATAAGCTACACCTGTTAACGAAACGGCTGCCCCACCGATCTGCTCTGCTACCCCAGGCACGTAGGCCTTTGCAGCCCAGCCCAAAGCACACCCAGCTCTAGCTGTTCAAGGCAAGCGTGTGGGTGTGAGAAGCGCTATAAAAAATGAACTTGAAAATAAAATCTCCACTAGTCCTGAGTTTGCGACTGGCTCATTTTGGGCACCTGCCTTGCCCTTTCCATGCCTTCATGATTTTTCATCTTGCTTGTTAGCATCTCTAGCTCTGTCATCAGCTCATTAGAAATCTTCATGGATTTCTTCTTTGCCAGCCACGTCTGGACTGTCCATCACCTCATGGTGCAAAGGAATGAAGGGTGGGTCATGCTTGGAGGTTGCAACAGTAGATCTGAAAATCAGGGTTCAATCTGTGGATCATTAGCAACTTCCTAACCATATTCAAAGCAGTTGAGGTTTTCACTTCACTGAACCAGTAGTTACGAGTGTTAGAATCTACCTTTCCTCCTCCCAATGCCAAGTACCTGGTAGAAATAGGGAATCTGTGTGCCCTTCCCGGATGGAAGCCGTCAGTGATGCCCTCTTTTTCAAAGCACTGGTGTATATCTCAGCGATGGTTTTACAAAACACGAAAGAGGTTGCAGATTTGTCAGAAATGTTAGTTCACTTGATAACGGACCGTATTTTCCTCTCTTGTTTTTTAGCCTCCACGAACGTCTCATCCTGTTGTGAGGTTCTCCTGTGTAGATTGTGAGCCAATGGTAATAGACAAACTTCCTTTTGACAAATATGAACTTGAACCTTCACCCTTAACCCAATACATCCTGGAACGAAAGTCTCCCCACACCTGCTGGCAGGTACTTATCCTTACCCGTTGGCCAAATGTCTGTGACCACTCTGGGATCTGGGAATTGTTTTGAGAAGGCGCAAAGGTTAATCTAGGAATAATTGGACGGAGTCTGTTAATAACTTTTCTAACAAATGCTGTCAAATAAGCAACAGGGCTAAGCAGATAATTTCAGTGTGATATGAATCATTAGCCTCCTGACATTGCCATTTAATAACACCTGTGTATTTGAGGATTTGGGGGACCGCTTTTGAAGCCTACTCAGGGACCCCAGGTTAAGAATCTCTAACCTAAAGGATGTAATTTTATTTAGCCGTGGCTTCTGCAGCTGAACCTTAGTGTGAACCTGACAGATTGGAAGTACAAGGTCAGTCTTTTTTAACGTTTATTCATTTTTGAGAGAGACAGAGCATGAGCGGGGGAGGGGCAGAGAGAGAGAGAGAGAGAGAGACAGAACCTGAAGCATGCTCCAGGCTCTGAACTGTCAGTACAGAGCCTGAAGCGAGGCTCGAACCCGCGAACCGCGAGATCATGACCTGAGCTGAAGTCGGGCGCTTAACCAACTGAGCCACGAGGGTGCCCCACAAGATCTATTTTTTTTTTAAGTTTTTCTTTAAATTCCAGTTAGTTAACCTACAGTGTAATATTGGTTTCAAGTGTACAAAATATTTTTGACACACACACACACAAAACCCCGTAAGCCCTGAAACTACTTTTTGTATCAGTGTAATGTAACCAAACTTCTCTCCTGTACCAAGCGCACTGGCGTGTGTAATGCGGATTTTACTTGGATGAGGCAAGTGCACATGTACTGGCTCTTCCAAGTGTTATACTCTAGCCAGAAGGGCTTGCTGATTTATTAATAGACTCATTTTTGGATATTAGTTTGTAAAAATCCAGACATGGCAGTCACAGCCTTTTTATTTGGAAAAAATAAGGAAGCCCTATGCTGGAAGTGTGTTTGTTCTATTTCTAAACTACAGCAACCATATAGCAATCAGTAATTGTTAGGTTCTATTTACACAAGAAACACGTTTAGGCTGCCATCTGTTTCAGCCTAAAATGTGCGATTATTGCTACGAGTTGTCTTTAAGCTACTTAAATTCTCCAAAGATGCTAAAATTGGGTAGAAAAAAAGGAACAAGCTTAGAGCAAGAATGTAAAAGTGCAAGAAACAGAACAATCTCATAAATATAATATTGAGCGAAAGAAGCCATCTGTAAAAGATCCTATGTCATAGGATTCTGTTTTGTCTACATTCAAAACGAGGTAAAACTGGCTTACTGTCAGGGGTCAGAATTGTGGTTTCTCCTGGGGGTGCCGAGTTGTGACCAGCAAAGGACATGAGGGGGTTTCTGGTCATCATTCTGTTTCTTGATCTAGGCACTGATTATACATGTGAGGTCACTTCATGAACATTCATTGAGCTGTATACTTGCTTTTTAATGTATTTTTATTTATATTTGAGAGATAGAGAGCACGAGTGGGGGAGGGGCAGAGAGAGAGGGAGACAGAATCCGAAGCAGGCCCCGGGCTCTGAGCTGCCAGCACAGAGCCCGACATGGGGCTGGAACTCACAAACCGTGAAATTATGACCTGAGCCGAAGTTGGACACTTAACCGACTGAGCCACCCAGGCACCCGCATTGGGCTGTATACTTAAGATTCACACACTATTCTGAAAGTATGTTTATATTTTAGTAAAATGCACTGGAAATGTGCTAGAAATGTAAAGATATGGTTAATAGAATGTTAGACTCAAGATAGGAGGTTAGACTTCATGGGTTGACAAAAAATTTGCAATAAAAGTAAATACAAATTATACTTCTCCCCTAACATAAGTCCTCTTTTTAAAAAAAAATTTTTAATGATTATTTTTGAGAGACAGAGACAGACAGAGCATGAGCATGGAAGGAGCAGAGAGAGAGGGAGACACAGAATCCGAAGCAGGCTCCACGCTCTGAGCTGTCAGCACAGAGCCCGATGCAGGGCTCACACCCACAAACTGCGAGATCATGACCTGAGCCAAAATTGGAAGCTTAACTGACTGAGCCACCCAGGTGCCCCAGCCTGCTTTTCCAAGTGGCACATTTCTTGTATATCTTCTCCAAAGAAACTTAATAAATCGTGCCCTGGCTTCCAGCACCACCCCTCAAATGTGCCACTGGCCTAGCTCCTGTACCTGTGTTACTTTGATTTAGAGTAGTTTTAATGCAGTGAATTAGTGGGGATGAAAAAGAATAAGATGAACCAGGAGCCAGGAGATTTGGCTAAGTCGTAATGGAGACTGGATTCGAACCCTTAACTATGCCACCAGTTATGTGGTCTTGGGCCAGATATTTACTTTCTCTAGACAGTCTCTTATGATCCCTTTGAACCCCCAAGTTCTATGAATCTGCAAGGGATAAGGAATTTGGAAACACTCAAAGAGCTTATGAGAAGGAAGGCTGGGAGGAAGGAAAAGGAGGGAAGAAAGAGAAAAAGGGACAGAGAGAGAGAGAAACAAAACCCAATGTTTCTCCCTTCATGGGGATCATAGGTCTGACCCTTGACAGCACCTGTAACGCTTTTGATCCTTTCTGATGATTTTTCCTCTTCTGTTATACACACTTAGGAAATAGGGAGAAATCTACCATGTGTTATTACAGATATTTGTTTCCATTAAGGTTCAAATTATGCCATGAAATCTACGTGAGTCCTGTTTTATAGCATAATTCATTATTTTGTGGGGTCATAAGTGGCATAGGAAAGATTTATTCTTAGCTACGACTAAATATAGCAAGAATTTCATCAACTGGTAGATGATATTGCTGGGACCAGCAATTAGCAAGGTAAACAGATTCTGTTTAGCATCAGGCTTTGACTTTTGTCTTAAATGGTCCTGCTGAAGGACTTTGGGAAAGACAAAGGTCTAGGTCCCTAAAAATATATGCTGGTGCCCTGATTTGGGCCAAAGAGTTAATGTGGAACATTGAGAAGGCATGGTAGCCAGAGGACTTTAGCACAGCACAGCGATTGCACGGGACCTGACCATATCATATATAGCAAATCAGGACTATCAATAAGGAAGAAGATGGAGTCACATGGAATGAAGATTAATGTTTTTATCTTTAGTGAATGTTTGCTCTATGAGCATAACTTATTAAAAAAAAATGCCTTCCAGGTTGAACCAAAGCATCTCCTTGCTGCCTCAAAAGAATTAGCACTAGTGCCAGGGTTATAATAGCTACTTGATAAATATTTATCAGATGAGGGGCACCTGGTTCCTTTCATTGGAAAGTAGTGTTAAAAGAAGTAGAGGGGTGCCTGGGTGGCTCAGTTGGTTAAGCAGCCGACTTCAGTTCAGGTCATGATCTCAAGGTTCATGGGTTCAAGACCCACATTGGGCTCCACCTCAGAGCCTGGAGCCTGCTTTGGATTCTGTGTCTCCCTCTCTCTCTGCCCCTCCCCCACTCAAGCTCTGTCTCTCTCTCTCTCTCAAAAATAAATGAACATTAAAAAATATTTATTGGATGAAAAATGAATAAATGGATAGGGGAATGGGGGTACCAAAAGGAAGTAGAGGAAGACTAATAATCGAACACATGAGGAATGTTAGCATACTACTTTAAATGGACTTTGCTTTCATAATTGCATGCTTTAGGCAGGGGGCCATATTCCTTTCTTCTAAAGTCTCCACTCCACTCACCACTTGTTCTTTTGAGAAGTCAGTTTACTGGCTGGTTATCTCTTAGCACTATTTCATTCTTGTTTGCCATTGTGCTAACCAAGTAAATATTTGGGTGTTGTGGTCTCCAATTGGTTATCGCACAGTACGGTGTCATTTCTTTTTCTTTAAATATTTTTTTTATTTGAGTGAGAAAAAGAGTGCCCAAGCAGGGGAGAGGGGCAGAGGGAGAGAGACAGACAGACAGACAGAATGAGAGAGAATCCCAAGCAAGCTCCACACTCAGTGCGGAGCCCAACGCGGGGCTCCATCCCACAACCCTGGGATCAGGACCTGAGCTGAAACCAAGAGTTAAATGCTCAACCGACTGAGCCACCCAGTCGCCCCTCATTTCATAATATAATGTTTACAGGAATTGCAATCTGATTTAGTGTGACGTGTTTGGGCATAAGCATAGGCTAAAAGCACTATTGCCATTTTTAAATTGCATAAATTAGCTGTTCCTTAGATGTTATTCTGGAATGTTGCTGGGAGTTTGGTTTCACATAAAATCTTTCTTGTCATAACTGTATATTACTTCATGTTTTTAGGTATTTGTCACTAGCAGTGGAAAATACAATGAACTTGGTTATCCATTTGGTTATTTAAAAGCCAGTACGACTTTAACTTGTGTAAACCTCTTTGTGATGCCGTACAACTACCCAGTTTTACTCCCTCTTTTAGGTAAGTAAAGCGTGTGCCACTTTATCGCTTTGAACTCTTTTTTTTTAAGTTTTTTTAAACGTTTATTCATTTTCGAGAGACAGAGAGAGAGCACGAGCGCGAGTGGGGGAGGAGCAGAGAGAGAGGGAGACACAGAATCCAAAGCAGGCTCCAGGCTCCGAGCTCTTAGCACAGAGCCCAACGCGGGGCTTGAACTCATGAACCATGAGATCATGACCGGAGCTGAAGTCAGATGCTTAACTGACTGAGCCACCGAGGTGCCCTGACTTTATCATCTTTAAAAGACAACAGAAGTGAAAACTAGGATAATGGGCTAAGCATTTTCACTGTAATCCAAGAGTGATAGCAGTATATAGAAAAGTTTGAACACTGACTTGTGGGGATAGAATTTACATACTGTTTGCTGTTTTGTTCAGTTTCTTGCTGCTCTTCTTTTTCACATCAGACAGAAGGGATGCTTAGCCCCTGCGTGAGTGACTCACGCTGCTCTTCAGGCTGCAAGCTCCAATGCTGCCATTGCCCGCGCCCCGCCTCTGAACCCCCAGTTTATTTATTTATTTATTTTTATTTATTTCTAGGGGAGAGAGAGAGAGACAGTGTGAGCAGGGGAGGGTCAGAGAGAGAGGGAGTCACAGACTCTGAAACAGGCTCCAGGCTCTGAGCTGGCAGTCAGCACAGAGCCTGACGCGGGGCTCGAACCCATGAACTGTGAGATCGTGACCCAAGCAAAAGTCGGACGCTTAACCGACTAAGCCACCCAGGCGCCCCTCTGAACCCCCAGTTTAAAGTGCACTTGGCTTGTTTGTAGACTAATTTGGGGTTAGTGCTCCAAGAACCTCTCCAGAGAGTAGGGCTTCCATGGAGGTATTGGATCCCACTCGCTCCTCCAGAAACGAATAGCAAATACTCTGGAAGCATCTGTTTCAGGCAAGTGAAGGAAATAGGTACAAAGGTAAAGCCTGTAATCACTGTAGTTGTGAAAGCCGTGGTTTCCATGGTCCAGTTCTACAAGGAATCACTCCGGAAGCTGTTGCTGCGTTATCGCCGAAAATGTGTGTAAAGATTGTTTTCTCACTGAAAGAGCCGCATCTGTTTGCAGTCCCATAGTGCCATGCGGTATCCTTCTACTTGTGAACTGCGACCATTTTTCTTCGATGGGGTTTTTGCAAGAAGTTTCAACCTTTAAGTTTTAATCTAGTCCTTAAAAGCATCCGCTTTTTGGTGCTGTAAATTCTGTTTGTACTAAGTGTCCTGAGAAAACAATGTTTTTAAATGTTGCACGCAGGTTAAGAAAGGGCCATCATAAATGTATTAGCATGGCTGTTTTGTACATAGTCTACCTACTTTACCTCTGGGTCCAATCTAAAAATATCCTCTAAAAGGTGATTGTCATTGGTATAAAATATAGGTTATGCCTTTGAGATGAATAAGGGTACCAATAAAAAGTACCTAGATTTCGTGGATTCATCTACATTATGTGTAAACCCATAAGCAAATGTAGTATTTACTAGTGACTATTTTTGCTTAAAAATCTTTCTTAAGAATGAGTGTAGTTGACAAACAGTGTACATTAATTTCAGGCGTACCACGTAGTGATTGGGTATGCCTATACGTAGAGCTGTGGTCACGGCGAGTATAGCTGCCATCCGTCTCCATACATCCCTGACCACATTCCTTACGCTGTGCCTTTTAGTCCCGTACCTACCTCTCCCCTTCACCCGGTTTGCCCATCCCCCACCCCCTCCCCTCTGGCAACCATCGGTTTGTTCTCTGTATTCATAGGTCTGATTCTGCTTTTTGTTTGTTGATGCATTTGTCTTGTGTTTTTAGATTCCACATATGAGTGAAATCATAAGGTATTTGTCTTTCTCAGTCTGACTTACTTCACTGAGCGTAATACTATCCATGTCACAAATGGCACAATCTCCTCCTTTATGACCTCAGTTTTCGCAACTATAAAGTGAAGGATTAGACTAGATAATCTTCACTTAGACTGTTAGTGGTATTATTTTTCTGTGTTTTTAAATGTTTATTTATTTTTGAGAGAGAGAGAGAGATAATATGCCGAGTGGGGGAGGGGCAGAGAGAGAGGGAGGCACAGAATCCAAAGCAGGCTGCAGGCTCTGAGCGGTCAGTACAGAGCTCGAACCCATGAACCTCGAGATCATGACCTGAGCCAAAGTTGGATGCTCAACCGACTGAGCCATCCAGGCGCCCCTCCCCAAGAAACAGACTCTTAGCCACAGAGAACACACTGATGGTTACCAGATGGGAGTGGGGTGGGAGATGGGTGAAATAGGTGATGGGGATCAAGGAGGGCACTTGTTGTGATGAGCACCGGGTGATGTATGGAAGTGCCGAATCACTATATAGTACACCCGAAACTAATATAACACTGTATGTTAACTAACTGGAATTAAAATAAAAACTTAAAAAAATAATAAAGAGAGAGATTACACCAAAAACACAAACAGAAGCAAAAATAAACACATGGGGCTACATCAGACTTAAAAACATATGCGCATCAGAGGACATAATCAGCAGAGTGAAAAGGCAAGCCATGGAATGGGGAAGATTTTTCAAATCATGTATCCGGTCATGTTTTAGTGTGTGGGGGTGGAGGGTAGGTTGTCTGTTTTCTGTTATTCAGATTGGGTGATTTCTACCATTCTCTTTTCCAGTTTACTGATCATTTCCTCTGTCCCCTCCGTTCTGCTCTTTGAGCCCATCCACCGAGCTTTTTATTTTGGTTATCGTGTTTTTCAGTTCTAATTTCCATTTGGTTCTTCGTTACATCTTCTGCTTTTTACTTTCTCTTTCTTTGATGAGGCTTTCGGTTTTTCTCATTTGTTTCAAGCCTGTTTATAATTGCTCGTTGAAACATTTTGTACGATGGCTCCTTTTTAAAGCATAAGGAGATATTTTTAACTTCTCTGTCACTTCGGCGTTGGCATCCCTTGATTGTCTTTTTGAATTCGTTTTGAGATCTTTCTGGTTCTTGGTATGATGAGGGATTTTCAGTTGAATCCTGTGCATGTTCAGTATTGTGTTATGAGTCTCGATTTTATTTAGGCCTTCTGGCTTAGCTTCCTGTTACACTTCTGGGAGAGATTGTAAGGTACTGCCTCCTCAGCGCCAGGAGGGGGTAGAAGTCCAGGGTCCTCACTTGGCCTCTGTTGACACTCAAAGGGAAGTGGCTCCTTGTTACTGCTGAGGGGGCGTGGGAGTTCTGTCTGGATCCTCACTAGAACGATACCTCCAGAATTAGGAATTCCTTGAG
>NW_027529696.1:232851-234325 GCF_008692635.1 Crocuta crocuta
CGGGGACACCGCAGGGGTGGGGGGGGGCCTTATTACCGCAGGGCAGTGGAAAAGTTCTATAGAACTCTTATGGGCCAAATTTCAGGATCTCATCTTTGGTTTAAACTCGGCCTGCCTTCCCAAGTGTTATATGAAAGTGCCCCTAACTCGAGGAGCTGGTCTCCCATTAGAAATGGAAATGTGCGGCTCTTCAGAAGACGACCCTCCCTCTAAGCCTGGCCTTTGGTGGTCTTGCAGGTAATAGAGGTCAGATGTGGACATAGCGTGATGGGTAAGAGGAAGCATTCAGTTCTTCCTTTGCCACATGTTTCACACTCTCACTCGCCAGTACTGTGTGAGGTCAACTCCCGGCACTGTGTTCTCGGTCCCCCGTTAGCCTGTATCACTCTCTTCCCCAAGTGTCAAGTTCCCTTCCTCCCTGAAATGGTTCTGTCACAAGGGATACATGTGCCTCCTTTGTCCTCGGTCCTCCTTTAACCTGTGACACAGAGAATCCCCCCCTGCTGAGGGCATCACCATCCCCTTCTCCAACCCCACACATCCATTTGAGGGTCAGTCCATCCTTGATTCAGTTCCCATTCTGCCCTTTGGCTTTAAATACCCATTTCCAGGGGCTGGATCTGTTGGTGAAGCATCCGACTCTTGATTTCAGCTCAGGTCATGACCTCACAGTCATCGAGCCCTGAGTCGGGCTCTGTGCTGAGTATGGAGCCTGCTTGAGATTCTTTCTCTCTCTCTGCCCCTTCTCTTCTCTCTCTCTCTCTCTTTTTCTCTCTCAAAATAAGTAAATAAACATTAAAAAAAAATCTGTTTCTAGGCTTTTCTGTAACCCGTCTTCCCAGGAACACAGGGTTTTCCACACCATTTGAGGCTGGTGGTGTCCTTCTGCTCCCCAATCCCAAACTTGGGTTTCATGTGGAGTTCCAAAATGGACACTCAACATTTCCACCATTACTTCGCTTTCTGGGTTGTATAGCCACATAGAGTTAAGAGTGTGGGCTGGAGAGCCCAGCTGCCCTGGTGTGGATCATGGTTCTGCTGTTTGCTAGCTTTGTGACCTTGGATAAGACACATAGCCTCTCTGTGCCTGTAAAATAGGGAATAGTGATAAAATAGGGTACCCCAAAGGTTTTTTTGTTGGGATTAAATGAATTAATATCTCTGTTATCTTCATAGCTCTTGAAGGCACTGCAAGTCCATAATAAGGACATGATATAAAGATATAGGACCTTTTTGCAGCTTGGTGGACAGGGCGTTTAGTACAAAGGCAAGTTAGTGCTTACTGATGCCCGGAAACATCACTGTATTACTGCACAGTTTGATAACTGTCCGTTAAGGTTGCCCTTTTTTTTTCTTTATTAATTCAAGATTTCCATCAAAAGTAGCTAATAGAGGTTTAATTATTTAAGCACTAAAACTTAACCTGGGATGGGTGAGGCTTAATTGGATCAGTAAGGAAATTCCTTTTTCTGTC
>NW_027529696.1:234382-235159 GCF_008692635.1 Crocuta crocuta
CACTTGTAGTAACTTTTTTTTTAACTTTTTTTTTTTTTTTAACTAAGAACTGGGACTTGTGTAAAAAATAAAATTCATTAAGACCAGTTATGTATGATCAGGAAAACAAAGAAATGGAGGCACAGAAAAGTGAAGCAATTTCTCAAAGTTCACTCTGCTGAGTGTGTGGCTGAGCCGCCTGGAGNTTGACTCTCCTATGCTCTGGCCTCCTCATCTTTCAAATGTTGACTACCTGATTATTTATGACATCTCCATGGTCCCATTGTGGAGACGCCATGTGAATGGCAGCCTCATACCATGGAAATCATTTACTGAGCTGCGGGGAATGTGACTAAAACAGTGTTACCCCGGTAGCTTTCCACCCTTAATCTAGACTGTGGAACATTCTCTCTCTTCCTCCACCATTTCAAAATCTCCGGCAAGAAATAATTACACTCAGTTCCACTCAATGGTAGAATCATTGCAATCGGCATTGTTAGAAATTTTAAGACTATTCTGGACTCTCATTTCATTATCTAATCTATTTATATCTAAATGCCTCTCCGGTCTTGTGGTGTTTCAATTTGTCAGTTTCCAAAAAAGTCTGCTTAATTCCCAACAGAGACTCCACAGTCTCCCGTTCCTTTCTATCAAGGTATGAATGGTCTTTAAAAGATCTGCATGTTACAATGAGCCAGAAATGTCTTCAGATCTGGTTTTCTTTGTTCTTTCTACCCTGCACCAAAAGAACAAAAGGCCTACATTTTATGACTTTGTAAATTCATTTAAATTAGTTTC
>NW_027529696.1:235267-240420 GCF_008692635.1 Crocuta crocuta
GAATAATTTATTATAGCAGTAAAAGGAAGAAAATGTGTAGTCGCTTTTCTTAACTGTAGTAATTCAGCATTTCAAAGAATAGCCCTAATTGTAGAGAAATTATGCACATGGTGTACGGATGCTTTTGTCCCTGGAAGTAAAGCATTTGGATTTTTTTTTATAAGGGCCAATGAAACCTGAAAAGAACAAAATAGAAGATGGATTTGAAATATCTTTGGTATTTATATGAAGTGTGGCAGGCCCCTGTTGATGTCTGGGGATGTCAATTTTGAATTAGTATGTAAAATATATTTTTCTTTCCCTCAGAAGGAAATAACGACATATTCTGAAAATTTTCCTGTAGCATATGTAACTCATTTAGATGATTAAGACAATTAAAGTTAAGTGTGAAAAGCTACATCTGCTAACTTAAGGACAGTATCTTTAGTGGTATTCAAGAGACATATTTAGTTTTTCAGTGTTTTTTTATGTCCTTAAATAGTTTATGGTCAAGTTGGTTTCCATACAACACCCAGAGCTCATCCCCACGAGTGCTCTNATGTATCACACTGATTGATTTGCAAATATTGAACCAGCCCTGTAACCCAGGAGTGAATCCCATTTGATCATAATTCTTTTTATGTGCTGCTGGATTCAATTTGCAAGTATCTTGTTGAGGATTTTTGCATCCGTATTTATCAAGGATATTGGCCTGTAGTTCTCTTTTTTTGCTGGGTCGCTGTCTGGCTTGGGAATCAAAGTGATGCTGGCTTCGTAGAATGAGTCCAGAAGTTTTCCTTCCATTTCTATTTTTTGGAATAGCTTGAGAAGAATAGGTATTAACTTTGATTTAAATGTCTGGTAGAATTCCTCAGGGAAGCCGTCTGGCCCAGGGCTCTTATTTTTTCGGAGGTTTTTGATAACTGATTCAGTTTCTTCACTAGTTGTGGGTCTCTTCAGATTTTCTATCTCTTTCCGTGTGAATTTTGGTAGTGAGTGTTTTAGGAATTTGTCCATTTCTTATAAGTTGTCCAGGTTTTTGGCATATAATTTTTCATAGTATTCCCTGATCGTTGCTTGTATTTCTGAGGGATTGGTTGTAATAAGTCCATTTTCATTCAGGGTTTTGTCTGTTTGGATGCTCTCTCTTTTCTTTTTGAGAAGCCTGGCTAGAAGTTTGTCAATTTTGTTTATTTTTTCAAAAAACCAACTCTTGGTTTCATCGATCTGTTCAACTATTTCTTTGCCTTCTATATTGTTTATTTCTGCCCTGACTTTTATTATTTCTCTTTTCCTGCTGGGTTTGGGGTGCTCCTGTTACTCCCCTTCTAGTTCCTTTTGGTGCGCTGTTAGATTTTCTACTTGCGCTTTTTCTAATTTCTTTAAGTAGGCCTGATATATATCTGTCAAATCCATCTGGTCCAATGTGTCATTCAAGTTCATTGTTTCTTTTTTTTAATTTTTTAAATGTTTTTATTTATTTCTGAGAGAGAGAGAGAGACAGCGTGAGCAGGGGAGGGTCAGAGAGAGAGGCAGATACAGAATCTGAAATAAGCTCCAGGCTCTGAGCTAGCTGTCAGCACAGAGCCTGACACAGGGCTCAAACCCATGAACCGTGAGATCATGACCTGAAGTGGGACACCTAACCGATTGAGCCACCCAGGCACCCCAAGTCCATTGTTTGTCTAGTGATTTTCTGTCTAGTTCATCTAGCTATTGCTGTAAGTGGAGCATTAAAGTCCCCTGCTATTAGCACATTCTTGTCCATAAGATTGCTTCTGTTTGTGATTGTTTTATGTATTTGGGTGCTTCCATATTCGGTGCATAGACATTTATAAATGTTAGCTCTTCCTGATGGATAGACCCTGTAATTATTATATAAGGCCCTTCTTTATCCCTGCTTACTGCCTTTACTTTAAAGTCCAATTTGTCTGATATAGCTACTCCACCTTTCTTTTGACTTCCAGTAGCATGATATATATTTCTTCATCCCCTTGCTTTCAATCTGAAGGTGTCCTCAGGTCTAAAATGAATTTCTTGTAGACAGCAAATAGATGGATTTTGTTTTTGTTTTTNATATTTCAACATTTCCTTCCTTCCCCAGGTTGGGGAAGTTCTCTGCTATAATTTGTTCAAGGACTCCTTCAGTGCCTTTCCCTCTTTCTTCCTCTTCTGGAATTCCTATGAGACAGATATTGTTCCATTTGACTGTATCACTCAGCTCTTGAACTCTCCTTTCGTGTTCCTGGATCAGTTTATCTCTCTTTCTCTCAGCTTCCTCGTTTTCTGTAATTGTGACTTCTAATTCACCTATTCTCCTCTCTGCCTCTTCAATCCGTGCATTGGATGCCTCCATTTTATTATGCATCCCATTTATAGCATTGTTTAATTCATCAGAACTATTTTTTAAGCTCCACAGTCTTTGTAGCAATACTTTCTCTGATGTCTTCCATGCCTTTTCAATTTTATGACTATTGTTCTAAATTCTTGTTCAGTTATGTTGCTTATATCTGTTTTGAGCAGTTCTTTAGCTGTCATTTCTTCCTCGAATTTCTTTAGAGAAGAGTTCTTCCGTTTCATCATTTTGGCTAGCTTTCTGTCTCTTGTTAGTTTTAAATGCTTGTTATGTACTCTGCACTTGCAAGTGCTGCTGTATTAAAGAAGGCTCTTTGACTGTCCAGGGCCTGTCCCTTCAGGACATGTTCTTTGAATAGAGTCTCTTGGTCTCTCTTGTTGAGACTTTGGTTATTTTATTTCCCTACTCGTAGTGGTATTTGGGACTCTCCACCATGTGTACTTTGGCTTGTTTCTTGAGGTAGCCCTGGAAAAGAAAGCAGACAGATAAACACACAGGGAACAAAGGCACACAAATGCACGACAAATCCAACAAACATGCAAACCAAAAGGGAAAAAAAGAGGAAGGAGGAAAAACAAATAATAAAAATAAAAGTAAAAAGAAGAAAAGAAAGGAAAAAAGAAAAAACCCAAAAGACAAAGGACAGTCTAAAAGCATAAAACCAGAATTCCCAGCTACAAATAAAGAGCAGGGTGTATGCAGTGCTGATGGAAGAGCACATACAAAGAGAGAAATGTCAGGGAGGGGAGAAATGAAATTGGACAGTGACCAGGCAGAGAAACTAAGAGGCTTAATTCAGAGAGAGAAAGAGGAGAATGTGGTAAGAGGCGAGGAGAAAGAAATGAAGATAATGTTACTCCAAGAAACTATATAGTCTGATTACTCCAGAGAGAGAGATAGAGAGAGAAAGGTAGCAGTCGAGGTGTAGACTACACATCTAGAGAATGGATTAAATGTGACTGTTTAAGCAAACCAGTGACCAGAGTGCCCCATCCAGCAGAGGGGAGGGGTACGAATGAGACAAGGGAAAATATATCTGAATAGAAAGAATTGATCTAGAATTAGTCATGGCAGTGTATCCATGTTGGTCTTGCCCCGGACTCCGGTAAAACAAAACCAAAAAAAAGCAGCTTTCTAGGGGGGGATGGGCGTGGTTTGGTGTAGACGGGTCTTAGCCTCCCCTGTGGCCCGAGGCCACTCCCTGAGGTCCAGCCTTGGTGGTTGTGAGGAGAAAAATCATGGCACCCCAGTCCCTTCTGGAACCAAGTGTTGCAAATCACTCTTTTGGGTCCGATCTCCTTGTTCCGCGGGTGCAGCCAAAGTGTGCCGTGTTCTATGTCCCAAGCCTCGCCTCGTTTCCAGATCTTAGTCCGTGTGCTTTATTGATGCCACCCGAAATATAAACCCACAGGCCGAGTCCGTCCAAGCAGTCTTAGCCGGAGGAGCAGCGGAGCGGTTTCAGGCCACGCTGCTTCCCCTCCAGATGGAGTTGGAAAGCAGAGGGGCAGTTTCTCCTGGCACCGTCCGGGACCAGGGCGTCCAGCTCAAAATTGGCTCCACAGTTGGGAACCGGGTCACTCTCTGTCCCGAGCTGAGGTTTTTCTCTTCTCCAGGGACAGGGACAGTTCTTTGGACAGTTTCATCCGCTCTTTTCCCCTTCACTCACCTCAGCTCCTCGCAGAGGGGGCTCCCCCTCCCTCCGGTTCCAGGCTCGTTTTTATCTTACTTACCCAGTTCGCGCTCATGCACCTAAGGTTGTTTTCTCAGCAGACTCTGCCCCCTTTTCCTTTTCCTTCCAAACTCCTGCGATTCTGTAAGGGTTCCTATGGCTTCAGGCCTTCTCCGTTTGAGAAATAGGGGCGAGCGAAATGTACGGAGCTCCCTACTTATCTGCCATCTTGCCCCTCTCTCAGTTGTACAGTGTTTTGACCTACAACCTGACATCTCTACTAGCTTTTGCTAGTGCCACGACCTGGCTGTTAAGAGCATTTGACAGACTCAATGTTTAGAAATGAAAGAAATGAAGAAAGGAGGGAAAAGGAACTACACAAAGTATAGGCTGATTAAGGCGGATCCAAAGCATAATTTGGAGTTTGCTGTCTTTGCCTGAAAGGCTTTGTAAAAGCCTTTTACCTTGACCTTTCAACCAAAAGGATAACACTCACCGTTTACTTGTCTGTCTATTAATTAGTGAAATATAATTGACATGTAACATTATGGTAGTTTCCCGTGTACACCATAATGATTCAATATTTGTATATATATCGTGAAGAGAACATTGGGAGCACTAGTTAGCATCCATCACCACACAGAGTCACAAATTTCTTGTGATGACAACTTTTAAGATCTAGTTGCGCGGCACCTGGGTGGCTCAGCCGGTTAAGTGTCTGACTTCGGCTCAGGTCATGATCTCACAGTTCATGGGTTCAAGCCCCACATCGGGCTCTGTGCTGACAGCTCAGAGCCTGGAGCCTGCTTCAGATCTGTCTCCCTCTCCCTCTGCCCCCCCCCCATGCTCTGTTTTGCTCTCTCAATAATAAATAAATATAAAGAATTAAAAAAAATCTCACTTAGCAACTTTTAAATATGCACAGTATTATTGACTATAGTCACCATGCCATACAGTACATCCCCAGGGCTTCTTTATTTTGTAACTAGAAGTTTGTATCATGTGACCACTTTCAGCCATTTCGCCTACCCCTACTCCCCCACCCTGCCTCTGGCAACCACCAATCAGTTCTCTGTGAGTTCAGTTTTTTGTTGTTGTTGCTTTAACAACCATTATTTATTTATTTATTTGGGGGGGGGGAGGTGGCAG
>NW_027529696.1:240586-247071 GCF_008692635.1 Crocuta crocuta
TGTTGTGCCATCAGCACAGTGCCCAACGCGAGACTTGAACTCATGTGAGGTCATGACCTGAGCCAAGAGTCGGACCCTTAATCAACTGAGCCACCCAGGCGCCCCTGAACAGCCTCTGTTTATCAACCAGTGACCATGGATTCCCCCTCAGGTGAACATGACTACAGTAGTGTTACCAGTATGTAAGAGGTCAGCAAAATATTTTCCGTGGCTCAGAGTCTGTGCTTTAATACTATATTTTATGTAGCTTCGCAAATGGAAGAGACATATGTAACTTGATAATGTGTTTTGTTTTCTCGAAAAATACTGTATATGATTTTGCTCCATAGCACCAAAAAAGACAATCCAATAAGCTCCAAAGAAAGGTTCATCTAATGTAATGTTTTAATTACACTGAGATTTCTAGGAAATGCTGTAACAGATGCTTGCTTTAGATCTTGGAATTTAGGGCTGGAATAATGTAATGTTTGGTTTGGTTTTCTCTTACAGATGACTTGTTTAAAGTTCACAAGCTTAAGTCAAATCTGAAGTGGCGACAGGCTTTTGACAGCTACTTAAAAACTCTGCCTCCGTACTACTTATTAGTATGTATTTCTGTGTATACGTGCATTAACTGTATCAGTGATGATTCTTGTCACAAGGAATGTCAGTGAGCCAAACACTTGACCGCTGAGATGAGATAGATGTTTAAATTTCTAAATATTTGTATCGCCATTGTCTTCTCAAATTATGTGTAAGAGCTTGGAGGTGTCATGGCGGCACAAAAGAGAATTGCTTATTTTATTTCCTTTAACTGCCATGGTTATTTTTATAAAAACACGTCTCTGTTTCTCTTAGTAAAAGTAACCTTATGAAATTGGAATTTTGGAATTTAAGAAAAATATGTCTGGATTCATGTATTAATACCAACTTCCCTTTTTAACTCTAGAAATTTTCGATATGGGGTTTCCCTCTGAAAAACAGAAATTCTGGAAGCAGTATATTTACTTATTGCCTGTTCAGTGTGTCCTAGGCACAGCATGAAGCAGGGGCGCTGGGCGGGGGAGGGGAATCCCAAAAGAATCCAAAGTTTCTTGGCCTCATTTGGGTTTTTACGATTTGAGAAAAATCCTTCATGGTGCCTTTGAACTGGTCACATAATCTAAAATCATTTCAGAGGTGGCTGTAGCACACTTTAAGCCAAGTTTCTAGAGGTGAAAAGGCAGAATCTTGAATTACCATTGGTGTCGCTGGGAGGGGAAATCGGGTTGCGTCAGCGTTTACCATGGCAGGAAAGGGGTACACGATAAAATGCGATGCAAAACAATTGTATGACTTGGGAATTAAGGCTGAAAGCAATTGACCTGTTTGAATATGCTGTTTCTTGCTCTTCTTATCCCACTCTCTTCTGATTTGTTTTTTTGTTTTGTTTTGTTTTTTTGTTTTTGGTTTTTGTTTTTTTTTTGTTTTTTTTTTTACTTTCTGCTCCTTACTCCTCTGCTATTTTCATTGCCACTTTTTAATGTTCCATGTTTGGTTTTATGTGCAGCGCCTTGACTTCTAAGAAATGAAATCATATCCCTTTGCCCCTTATAACTGAACTTTGAGTATTTTAAGATTTATTCTATTCTTACTGTTGTGTATTTTGTTTCCTTATAGCCATTAAAGAAAGCACTAAGGATGATGGGAGCTCCAAATCTGATATCAGATAATTTAGATTGTGGACTTAGTTACAGTGTTATCTCTTACCTTAAAAAACTCAGCCAACAGGTAGTATTGGTAAAAACAAACAAACAAAACTCCTTTGCCCTAAGAAGTGCATTTACTTATTCTTTAGTGTAATTGTCATTTTTCAAATTAAATGTGTATATATTTCTCCACTCTATGGATTAGTAATAATGTGATTCTCTATGGCTTCTAGCTTCACCGTTAAGCTGCAGCTAAGGGTCTGTCAGGGTCATTGGATGCTGTACCATTTCTCCTTTTGCTCGCCAGTTTGTGCTGCCCACGAGCTGGTTGACATCTTGTGGCCTAAGAGGGGCAGAGGCTTAATAAAAATGATCTCGTGGGTCACATTCTGTCTGTCCTCGACCTAGGTTCTCCTCCGATCACACTGGACTAGTGCATCCCCCTTTTTCAGGTCGGCACACTGAGGCATGGTGTGATTCGGCGTCTTGCCTGAAATTAGCTCTTAGGCAATAAGTGCCCATGCGCTTTTTCTTGGAGAGGGGGAGAGGAGTCCAGTGTTCCTCGCGCTGGAGGGTGCTAGAGCCCTTGGGGACCCGAAGAGTGGAGCTCAACCTCCTCTCTTCTTGCCCTCCATCCGTTCCTTTAAACCCCCACCTCATTTACCATTATTCACCTTGTGCCTTGCCTGCCCCTCTATTAGTACCTCATCCTCCACTCACCCCTACTTACCATACTTCTCACCTCTACCTAGCCCATTCTTGCAGGATGGAAATGTTTGAGAACCACTGAGGTAGAGCTTTACTGCCGTACGAATGTGTTATGTTCGATGATAAACTAATGCAGCCTTTTTGCTTTCTTCTTATGCACAAGGGTGCTCGCAGGTAGGGGACAGTGGTAGCATCCGCAGTGGCTGTCAGGCTTTAAGTCACATGTGTCTGGAAGTTGGGCCTTTAGAAGACAGACAGTCGTAAGCAAAAGAGCATCAGATTTCACCAAAGAACCAAAATGACTCTGCAGCTGGGGATGCTGACACACCTGGCTAGGGTCCGGCACAAACGGAAGTACGGTCTGGAGTTTACCAGCTCCTGCCCGTCCAGTGTGCTCATAAATGCAAAAGACAATAAAGGCAAACCTAGGCTTCTGGTCCACCGAGCATCCCCATGACCCCCTTTACTCTCCACTAGTAGATTTTTGTTGTTGTTGTGAATGTTTTGTTTGGGTTATTGATTGACTGATTGACCTATTGATTTATATATATATTTTATCCGATGCCTACCTTAGGCCTTTAGGGCTGTGTAAGCAGGGTATGGCCACCAGGAAGAATAGTGAGCAGAGCTGAAAGTCATGCAAGCTCTGGGACCTTCTGGGACATGTTGCTTGTGTAGTTTTCTAATAGATGAGATTTCGGGACCATTTCTGGAAACAGACCCTTCCTTTGCTCTTCTCCCTTATTTCATGACTTAATTTTGTGCAAAAGATAATAAGCATACTTAATTCCACTCATAGTGAAAATTAATGAATCTCTCCAACCTAACTGTATGAAATGCGAAATCCTTTTGGCCTTACTGGGCATTGGTGGAATTCCTTCTTTTAAAGAAGATTATTACTAATTTATAATCACTCTAATTACTAATTTTATTACTAATTTAATAACTGTCACCAGTGCTCCTTGAACCATCCCAGATGTATGTAAATCACAAAATATGCCCAATATATTGCTATGATACACCGTCAAGCAATATTTATCAATGTGGTATAATAGTGTCCATTAGGATTTTTTTGTAAGTTAGCTAGAAACTTACTGAGCAGATATTTCAAATCATTTACGTGGTANGTGGTAATGTTTGTTAAATTTAATCATTACTTTTTTGGGGGTGCTCTGATATGAGAAATAAACAGTTGAATTTTTCCCAGATGTAATGCCAATCTGTGTAATCTGAATTTTAGCGCTAGTTTACATTTATAAATACGGAGTCTTACACCTTTATGTCTGGGTCTGAAATAAATACAGTGACTCAGGCTAGATTTTACAGCAACAAAATGTGATTTTAAATGTCTATGAATGTACTTCTTATCCATGGTTTCCATTCTCTCCATGATTCAGTCATAATTTTGCCATTAGACAAGAAAAAAATGTAGGAAGTTATTTATTTTTCTCACCTCCCCCCTCCCTGTTTGCTGTGGTAGTGCAGAGAAGCACAGGGAAATGTTTAATTATCCATTTTTCTGTGATTTACAATTGAAAAATTTCTGTGGTTTTCTTAAAGTGTTATCTTTCTTAAGTAGTAACAACAACAGTGATGATAAAGATCTTTTCATAACATACTATGTACTTTCATTTTAGACCAAACTAGAGTCAGAGCGGATACTAGCATCCGTGGGGAAGAAACCTCCCCAGGAAATCGGAATCAAAGTGAAAAATCATTCTGGAGGTGGCGTGTCCTTTACCCACAGTAAAAATTTTAGAAAACTATTGAAAGAAATCATAGGGGAAAGTGCACCAAGACTGACCGAATGGAATACCAAAGAATTTGCTGGCTTCCAAGTAGGGCTCTTAAACAAGGTAAATTGTAGACATAAATACTTTGTATTTGTTTGAACTTGTCTGACTCACATGCGTCGTATTATTGCAGCTTTGAAATAATTACGATCCTGTTTTGGACTTCATAGTTATCCACGGATCGGCTTAGGAATTGTCTTGCCAGTAGAGGCCAAGTTGAATTTAAATGTCCAAGATATGTTTTGGGGATAATGTCTGTGAAGGATGAAGGGGGGAGAGAGAGGAGTCGGCAGGGAGAGCCTTCGGCCACACTGCTGATCTAGCACCTGTAAGAGGAGGGGACGAGGAGGAGGTTTGGGTATGAAGAGTCTCGGGCAGCAGTGCCGCTGCGACAAGGTCGTGGCCAGCCCAGCAGGGACCCCTGACACCGGGATTTCCCATAGAGGAGGTCCACGTTGGGCAGAACTGGCCAGGCCAGTTGACCTACTTGGGAAAGGATATTCGCAGTGGTTTGAGCACGTTGTGGGTATTTTAGAATTTGGAGCAAGGCCAGCAAAGGCGAATTTTCCACTGGCAAAATTCTACGGTAGTTGTGTTCAATGTCCCTCTCTTCACGACGATTTCAACTGCGTTAAGAATTACATTTCTATATTAAAAGCCTCAGGAGTAACTGAAATTATTTGTTCCATTTCAAATAGGATTTGAAACCTCAGACATACAGAAATGCTTATGACATTCCACGTAGAGGTCTTTTAGACCAGTTAACCAGAATGAGATCCAATCTGCTGAAAACACACAAGTTTATTGTTGGACAAGATGAAGGTAAATGAGCAAAGAAGTATTTTTTGTTGATTAGGAAAAAGTGGAGCCTGACTTTCATGAAAGTGCTTATTGCATAACACAGGTTATTTTGTAATACTTTAAGACTTAGAATGCCCATTTTCACTGAATCCCTCTACTACTCAGGCACAAGTTCATTGTCCTCAGGTTTTAGGGGAGGTGTGCACATTAATTGACGTACATACTGCACTACCCATGCTTTGGCTCTTATAAGCCTCAAAACAGTCCCATGACGTAGATACTGTTTTTATGCCCATTTTATGGACATGGGAACTGAGAGTGCACATTTTTTAAGCTTTTATTTTAATTCCACTGTAGTTAACAGAGTGTTATATTAGTTTCAGGTGTACAATATAGTGCTTCAACCCTTCACCCGGTGCTTATAACAACCAGTGCACTCCTTAATCCCCATCACCTGTTTCACCCATCCCCCACCCACCTCCCCTCCGGTAACCATCCGTTTGTCGTCTATGATTGAGGTCTGTTTCTTGGTATCTCTCTCTCAAGGGTGAGCATTTAAAACAAAAATTTTTTTTGTTTATTTATTTTTGAGACAGAGAGAGACAGAGCACGAGCAGGGGAGGGGCAGAAAGAGAGGGAGACACAGAATGTGAAGCAGGCTCCAGGCTCTGAGCTGGCTGTCAGCACAGAGCCCGACACAGGGCTCAAACCCACAAACCATGACATCATGACCTGAGCCGAAGTCGGACGCTTAACCGACTGAGCCACCCATGCGCCCCAAGGGCGAGCATTTTGATGGCCAGTCCAGGAGTAGTGAGGTGGAAAGTGGCAGGACCTAGGTCTGTCAGATTTTGGAAACTGCACAACCCAACCTGTTGTGATTAATTCAACCCAGAATTCCTCATTTACATGAAAAGAACGAAGCTGACATTGTGTGGGATAATTGGTGATGGTGTACAATTTCCCTTTACTCCATTTTGTTCATTTGAAACATTTGTTTCATTTCGGTCATTTGTACATTGCAAGGAGTTAAATCTGAAGCTGGCCAACCTCCTGAAACTATACACCCAAGTTTTGTGGAGAGCAGGAAGCTTCTCTAGGAAGGGAGCCTATAGATGCAGTCACATTCTCCAAGAACGTAAGGCCTACTAACGAAGGTTCTCTGTCTGCTAAGAGAGAACCATGGAGACTAGGCTCCTCAAAATGCAGAACAAACTTGGTGTTTCAGGTTGGGTGGCGTAGAGGTTGTCAGCCCATTTTCAAACCTGGTTTGAAGCATAAGGGCGTTGTATTTGGCCTAGCGATTTGAGCTTGTAGGCAGTAGTGACGGTACACTGAGTAGTGAGTGGGATGAGGAGAGATGATTTTAGATCTTAGAATTTGAGATTTTTTAATGTTTATATTTATTTTTGAGCGAGAGTGAGAGAGCATATCAGCAGGGGGGAGGCAACGAGAGAGGGAGACACAGAATCCGAAGCAGGCTTCCTTCAGGCTCAGAGCTGTCAGCACAGAGCCC
>NW_027529696.1:247624-254703 GCF_008692635.1 Crocuta crocuta
GTTAAGCCAGACTATGATCATGTTCTCTTCAAGTTTTATTTATCTATCTATCTATCTATTTATTTACTTATTTATTTATTTAATTTATTTAGAGAGCTCACACGCACACATGTGAGCAAGAGAGGGGCAGAGAGAGGGAGAGAGAATCCCAAGCCAGCTCTGTGCTGTCAGCACAGAGCCTGACACAGGACTCGATCCCACAAACCGTGAGATCATGTCCTGAGCTGAAATCAATAGGATCCTCAATGCACAGAACCACCCAGGCGCCCCGATCCATGTCCTCTTAAAGAACCCAGACACTGCAGCTGTGTAGCATTTGTTTCTTTCCCCGTGATTTTACAGATTCCCTTCATAGTGTTCCAGTCGCACAAATGGGTAACTATCAGGAATACCTAAAGACATTGGCTTCTCCGCTTCGAGAGATTGATCCAGATCAACCAAAAAGACTACATACTTTTGGCAATCCATTCAAACAAGATAAGAAGGTAAAGTACCTGTTTCTAAATCTGCCTAAATTGTGATATTCTTGCTATAATTCCTTTCTTCTGGG
Organism: Crocuta crocuta; assembly: GCF_008692635.1. NCBI lineage: Eukaryota > Metazoa > Chordata > Mammalia > Carnivora > Hyaenidae > Crocuta > Crocuta crocuta. The sequence goes on from NW_027529696.1 coordinate 248,175, forward strand.
CAAGGTGAATATGAATCAGAGGTTCTCTCTCTGTTTGTTGACAAGATAAAATAGGACTCCAGGGCTCTTTGTGAATGGAAGGTGGGAGCCTCCCGATACAAAGGTGTGTTGCTTGAAGAAAAGAACAAGTGACATCTGTTGAGTACCTAGTAGGAGTTGGTGTTTTACATGATCGCATTTAATGCCCACAGTAGTTCTGCAGATGAGTGTTACCGTCTGCCCTTTCATCAGAAGAAATCAAGGCTCACGGTGGTCAAGGGGCATGCTCTGAGTAACATAGCTGGTAAGAGCCAGGATCTGAACCCACATCTTTCCAGCTCCAGAGTCTGTATTCATCCCCACCTCTACACACTAATTCCTTTAATATTGAGATCACCAGTTATTTCCCCTTTCCATTACTCAGATCTCTAGCACTCTAGCTAGACAGTGATCAAGCGTTTATCTTGAAATAGGAAGTACTACGTGATGTTGCTTTATTTGGATTGTCCTACTAGAGAGCTAAATGTGAGGTGTGTGCGTGTGTGTGTGTGTGTGTGTGTGTGTGAGAGAGAGAGCGAGAGAGAGGCTGACTTGACCATCTAAGGATGAAGACAAATGGAGATTCTGTTTGCACGCATGGAGACCCATTGGTGGTAAGGTGCGGACCATACAATAATCTGTGTGGTATACAAAGCTAGACTGAAAGAGATTCCACCTAACCCCAATCCTCAATTAATTGGACTTTTTCTTAATCCTTCTGTGCCTTGGTCTCCTCATTTGTACCACTGGGGATAATTACTGCGCTTATTAGAGCCCTGTGTGGTATTGAGTTAATGCATGTACCCATTTCAAACATGACCTGACATGCAGTAAATGCTCAGGATGTCTGGTTTCCCCTTTCTGTACTGCATTGCTTTGGAAAACACCTTGGAAAAGTCATGTGTCATGATTTTATGAAAATATTTTCATTTTCTTAGGTTATCCTTGGATGGGAACAGCTTTTAGCTAACCTTCTGCACTGCTGGCTCTCATCTTTCACCTACCCGCAAGGATGCAAAGCCCCCAAAATGAACATATTTGAACTTCCGTGAGATTGCTGTTGGGGGGGGGGTGACATTTTCTGTCACTCTGCTCTCTCCTGTCCACACGCAGCATTGTGTACAGTGATAGTCAATATTTCTTAATGATGTGCTCAAAGTGCAAAAGCGCACAAAGGGGAATTGTTTGACTTACCAAGGGTCGCTTCAGAATGGTTTGTACTTCTTCCGAAAAGGAACTGTGGGTTGATTCCCCCTTCGATTGATGCGAGTTGCTTCCCTCAGGCTTTCTGGTTAATCATAATCATATTGTGTTTGACCTTGGCAACGCGTTCTATTTCATTTCCTCCTTGTTCCACTGAGACTAGGTTACGATTGGACTGGAGTAGCACTTTCTGAGAACAGGGTCCGTGTGGGACATGGTCAACCTCCAGCCTTTGATGAAGGCGTGTGTTGGTAATGGGGTGTAGGGCTGTGTGTGTGCGGGGCGGCGTGCAGGTGCCTTGCACTTTAATGGAGAGTGTTCACTGATGTTTTCTAGGGAATGATGATTGATGAAGCAGATGAATTCATGGCAGGGCCACAAAACAAAGTGAAGCGCCCCGGAGAGCCCAACAGTCCTCTGTCATCTAAGAGAAGGCGGAGTATGTCCCTGCTGTTGGCGAAACCACAAACACCACCTACTGTAACTAACCATGTGGGCGGAAAGGGACCACCCTCAGCCGCGTGGTTCCCATCTTATCCAAACCTCATAAAACCCACCCTTATACATACAGGTATAGAGTAGTGGTTGTGATTTCCTTATGGCTCCTAGAAGACTAAGACACTAAACAGCTTTATTTTCCTTTGTATTCATTTCTTTTGTATCCGCTTTTTGTTCGTTGAGTAAACCATTATTAAATCATCAGTGTGGTAGGTACAAAGGGCTCCGAGGGGATTAGAGTCACTCTCTGAGGCGAGAAGATCTATATTTATACAGTAACTAGCACAAGGTGGAGAAGCGGAGATAGGAGCGTGTTACTGCGTGAGTCGGAACAGGGAAGCAGGCTCTTGACGCAGCAGGTGCAAAATGGATTCAGTAAGAGGATGGGTCTGCACTGGCTCTCCGGTTCCTCGACTCCTGCTCCCCCTCTAACCCAGGGCAGTCTGCCCCCCACCCCTGCACTAAGACAGGCGTCATCGCAGCCCCCAGTGCCTGCTGCACGTTGCCATTGCTTCTTCATGGCATGTGTCGCGGTGGTTCACTCCCTCCTCCCTGGAAACTCTCAGGTTCCCGGACACCGCAAGTCCTGGTTTCCTTTTCCCTTGGATGACAGCTCCCATTCANAAGCTCGATTCCCCCGCCCCGGTGATCCCATGCAGCCTTGGGCTTTCCAGGACATTTACCTGTTAACAACTCGGGTGTTTACACCTTGCTCCAAACTCCAGACCTAAATTTAACCACGGCCGCGGGATCTCCACTGAGGTGTCCGGTAGGCAGATAAAGCTCGGCCCCACGTGTTTCAACAGAACACCTAACCTCCGCTCTCTCCAAAACAGCTCGACTTGCAGCCTTCCACAGGCATGACTGTTAATGTTAAATGACATCATTGGGCAGCATGTTGGTAAAGCTGCGACGGCCAGCTGTCCGAGTGTGTGGGGGCTGGGAGGCTGAAGCCCTCGATTACAATGTTGGCACGTTTCCACGGCGTAACTAATGCCAGCGTGATCGCTATCAGGCCATCAGCCTGAGGTCACTGGGCCAGATCAGGAAGAGCAGGGCACGACCCACCGCCACGAGCAGTTGGGCACTGGCACTGCACGCTCCTGGCACTGCTGTTTCCCCAGGGGCTCAGGGAATACCCTTGGAGTCACCATGAGTTGTCTTTTACTCACCTCTCACCTCAGTCCCTTAGCAAGTGCAGGCAACGTGGCACCCAGTATGATTCCTGTGGCACCCTGTGTCCCCATCCCTCTGGTCTGTGCTGCCACCATCTGTCCCCAAGCTGCTACAACAGCTTCTCATCCGATTCCCCTGCCCTCCCACGTGACCCTCCTGACCCATCACTGCCCCACAGCCAGAGTGACCCTGTGCGCACGGAAATCCCTTCATGCCACGTCCACCCTGAAGCCCGCCATCCACTCCCCCGAGCGCTCAGAACAGAATCGGAGCTCCCGACGCTGGTCTACGCGCTCCGCAGGACCCGGTCCTGCCATCCTCTCCTGCACTCGTCCTCTGGGGGGAGGGGGTCCTCCTTGCTCTCTCTGCCTCTGTCCTTTCTCCATGGCCCCGGCTCGTCCCCTCCTAGGGGCCCTGCACTGACCCTCACGGCAGCCGGAAGTCCTCCTCCTCACGTGCACGGTCCCCCTGTCTCCTGCTCAGGGGTCACCTCCTCAGAGGGCCCTGCCCGACCACGGGGTCCTGGAGGCTCCCCCTCCTGCTGTCGGTCACATCCCTGATGTCTTCCTTCCTATCGCGAGTTCAAACTGTATTATTCCCTTTGCCCAAGTTACACATACCACCTGACCTCCCCATGAGGATGTCAGTTCCATAAGCGTAGGGACCGTCCCTGTCTGCCTCGTTCCCTGCTGATCCCCTGGCTTGGGCTCGGTGCCTGGCGGAAAGGCCGAGCATCGGAAGTAGAGGTGTCAGGCCTGGAGTAAAAGGAAACTCATTTCCTTGTCACAGAAGGGAACGATGAGAATCACATGCAGACAAAGATTTTTGGTTACGGAGTACGTATAGAGCCTTGAGACCTAATAGCCACCTCTCTTCTCTTAGAACCTTCGAGGTAGAGAGGAGGGAAATGGAAGGGGGCCCACAGGGTCTGGTGCCAAGCTCAGTGGAGCGTGACATTTATTTACTTTTTTAAGCATGGCATTTTATATGTAAATTACGGAATTCATGACATGAAGTGAGACTTGCTGCCTTTCAGCATGCAGGCCACCAGCGGTCCTTAAACCAGGGGTGCCAGGGAGCTGAGAATGCTCAGTGCTTGTCCTGCCTGACCCGGTTTCCCGATGTCCTGGGAGTGCCAGGAAGAGGAGAAAGTGATTTTGTCGCATTACCTTCCTGCGCTCGGTTTCAGGGGTCTCAGACTCCACCTGTACACCTTCTTGCTTTTTTGAAACCAATCATTTCCTCAAACATGAGGAGCATGGGGGTTTACCTGTGGGGTTGATATAACCCACCTTCCTCACAGTTTACCTTCTTGATTTGGCCTCCAGATGTCACTGTCACTCCTGAGGTCCATGAGGAGAAGATGGAAAATGGTCCGATCCCACCTGATGGCTTCTTGTCAAAGTCTGCTCCCCCAGAGCTTATAAATATGGTGGGAGATGGTATTCCGCACNTCTCTGTCTGACGACTTCACGAGTCTACGGAAAGATGGCCTGGTTCACAGACCTGGTACCAGTGCACTTCTGGGAGGAAGCAAACACTGCGGTGTCTCTGTGGAGGAACGGAAAGCCTCAGTAACCCCCACTTTGGGAACTGCACCAAACACCTTGCACATAACCCCCGCTATGGCTCAAGGAATCAATGCTGATATAAAACATCAGTTGATGAAGGAAGTTCGAAAATTTGGACGAAGTAAGTAGCGAAAGCATATGTGTCAATAATATAGCGGAAGGCCCTTCTCATATGATTCAGGACAGATTCGTGCTCTCTCTTGAGGTATTTGAGAAGTATTGGGTTTTCACATATTTAAACAAAATTTTTTTTGTTTATTTCTGAGAGAGAGAGCATGATCAGAGGAGGGGCAGAGAGAGAAGGAGACAGAATCTGAAGGGGGCTCCACATTGTCAGTACAAAGCCCGACGTGGGGCTGAAACGCACGAACGTGTGAGATGGCCTGAGCCAAAGCCGGACACTTGGCCAGTTGAGCCACCCAGGTGCCTTAGGTTTTCACATAATTTAAAGTTGACTCCTCTTGCTTTAACAAAAAGGACCCAAAATACCTTTTTCTCTTTTTTTTTTTAATTTTTTTTTTTTTCTAGGAGAGGGAGAGAGAGAGACAGAGTGAGCAGGGGAGGGTCAGAGAGAGAGGGAGAGACAGACTCTGAAATAGGCTCCAGGCTCTGAGCNCAGAGCCCGACGCGGGGCTCGAACCCACGAACCGCGAGATCATGACCCAAGCGAAAGTTGGACGCTTAACCAACTAAGCCACCCAGGCGCCCCCCTTTTTCTCTTTTTTGCACCTTACTTATCATAAGTTTCCTTTTGCTTCTGTTAACAAGTTGCCACAAACTACGTGGCTCAAACTATATTCCCCTTACAGTCGTGGAAGTCAGAACTCTGAAATTATTTTCACTGGGCTAACTTAACTCTAGGCAAGTCCCTTTTGCCGTATACGGTAACATATTAACAAGGTTCCAGAAGTTAAGACATGGGCAACTTTGGGACCCCTCCCCAGTCTACCATGTTTGTTTAGCGTTTACAAGAATTTCCTTAGTAGCTGATGTGTGGATGTTTTGGTTTGAGTGTTTAAATTACAAATTGTATCTTAACTTTCCACCCGTGAGGACTGATTACTGAGGATGTGTAAAGATGGAATCTTATTTCCTAGTCATATTTTTTAAAGAATACTGAAGTTTTTCTTCTTATGTATCTTCAGAGTAGGAAAGAATTTTCATTTTGCTTGAAGAAGTGCAAGGATCTCTTGCAGTCAAGAAACAATTTGTTGAATTTACCATCAAGGAAGCTGCAAGGTGGGTGTAAGGTGGAGACCTTCATTGCTTGTTGCTAGGCAGTAGCGCCCAATGAAGGAGGGGGAGAGGAGTAAGCTCGCCCTTCCTTTTCTCAAACCCTGGCTCTCACTCAAAGTTAAGGCTGTCTCCAGAGGCATTTCGATCAATATTATCGGAGTCCAACTCATTCATCCAAATCTGTGGAATCTTCTAAGCTCACCACAGTTGGAGGTGGGCTCAGGTCCTCAGTTGGCACTATTAGTATTTGCTAAGCTGCATTTTTTTAAAATTTGGTTTTATGTTTTATTTATTTTTGAGAGAGAGAGACTCAGAAGGAGCAGGGGAGGGATAGAGAGAGAGAGGGAGACACAGAATCTGAAGACAGTCTCCAGGCTCTGGGCTGTCAGCACAGAGCCCGACGCGGGGCTCGAACCCACAAATTGGGAGATCATGACCTAAGCCGAAGTCGGATGCTTAACTGACTGAGCCACCCAGGTGCCCCTAACCCACATCTTTACATGAGGATACATTTCTTATTCCCATGTAGGTCACCAGTTCCACCTTGTACCCCACACCATGCCTTGGACACCAGAAGGGCTTCAAGTATCTTTTGGTTAATACAATTTCTCTTTATTTCTAGGTTTAAAAGACGAGTCTTAATCCAGTACCTTGAGAAGGTACTAGAAAAAATAGACTCCCACCACCACCTCAACAACGTTAATCACATCAACAGCAGATCATCATGTTAATGCAAAGACCAAGGAGAGAAAAGGGCAACTTTTCTATGCTGTAGGAAGGACGACGATATTGGTCAAGCTTCCTAGAATGTTCTAGGCAAGAGAACT
>NW_027529696.1:254730-269093 GCF_008692635.1 Crocuta crocuta
GTATGTGTCTTTTTTTTTTTTTTTTTTCACTTTTATGATTCACTGGAAGTGAAAGCTGGCTCAGAGTTTTCCTGAAAGTATTAATCTATTGTTTTGTCGTTTCTTTTCCCAGTCGAGGAAGGTGATGTTATTAATTCAGCAGGTCAACTTCAGTAAGCACTGTCACCCCTTCTAGATGTGATAAGGGTCTCCTCATATGAATTTTGTTCTGGGCGTTTCCAGAGTGACTAAGGGCCACCTGTAAGTGGAACGCTGCTCAGTGCTCGTGCTGCGCCCTTTAGAAAGAACAGGTGTTCAGAATCCAGGCGACCGTCTTGTGTGTGCCGAACAGAGTTTTCAGCAATTCCTAGTCGTGCCTTTTAAACCATGCAATCAATATTCAGGACAGTTTGAAACAAAGAGTGAGAAAGCTGCTATTCGGGTAACTTATTTCTCTGTGGGAGGGGGCAGGGAGAGGCACAAGCGATCTACCTCCAACTCTCTTCTATTTTGTCTAGAGACTTTACCAAGTGCACCTGGGGCTGCCCCAACCCTGATATTCGTTCTTGCATGTGACGACCGAAAGCCTTCAGGTGGACTTGTACCTTCTGTGCTTTGGAAGCACTAAAAGAAAAAAAAATAATGTATATATTTCCTTTAATGTTTATACAAAGGTTTATATGGAGCCGTATTGTTTTGTCCGTATTCATTTGCAAAAATTTAAGTGTACAAAGAGATTTTGAGTTCACGTATATACAATAAATCATTTTATTGATTTTCACAAGTATGTTCGTGCTGGAGACATTTCTAGCTTTATCTCTCCTGTGACTTGTTACGCCTTTCAGAAAACAGAGTGCGCATTGGCTAAGTGAAGATGTTAACCTAAAGATTCAGACTTTAAAACCTCACTCAGGGAGCCCAGTGATGTTGGGGGAAGTGGCCGAGCAGGGTACTCTGGGGGTCAGTCTCTTTCCAGAAACACTGAAAACAAAACCCGTCAGGGGTGCCTGGGTGGCTCAGTTGGTTGAGCATCCGACTTCAGCTCAGGTCATGATCTCACGGTCCGTGGGTTCGAGCTCGCCATCGGGCTCTGTGCTGACAGTTAGCTCAGAGGCAGGAGCCTGTTTCGGATTCTGTGTCTCCCTCTCTCTCTGACCTCCCTTGCTCATGCTGTCTCTATCTCTCTCTCAAAAATAAATAAAACATTTTTAAAAAACCCATAAAAATGAAGGACTCTGGGAGATAGCAAAGGTTTACAGCAGCCAAGTGAATGCTGAATCAGGAGAAAAGCCGGTGAAACCTGATAGGAGAGTTTTGTGGCATTGGAACATGTTCTTGCCCACCCCCCTCCCCAATCTTGAGGGTGACAGCTCACATTCAAAGNGAGAGAGAAGGCGACACAGAATCTGAAGCAGGCTCCAGGCTCTGAGCTAGCTGTCAGCACAGAGCCCCACACGGGGCTCGAACCCACGAACCGTGAGATCATGACTTGAGCCGAAGTCAGGCGCTTAATCGGCTGAGCCACCCAGGCACCCCTCAATGAATTTTAAAAAGATTGAAATCATACAAAGTATCTCCTTTGTCATCATGGAATCAAACTAGAAATCAATAACAGAAGTTGGATACTCACCTCACACCATGTACAAAAATCAACTAAAAATAAATCAATAAGAGCTAAAGCCATAAAACTCTTAGAAGGAAACTTTGGAGTTAACCTCCATGACCTTGCATTTGGCAATGGTTTCTTGACTATGGAACCAAAAGCACAGGCAACAGAAAAAAAGTATAGATCATTTGTCTTCATCAACATTAAAAGCTTTTTGGGGCACCCAGATGGCTCAGTTGATTGAGCGTCTGACTCTTGATTTCAGCTCAGGTCATGATGTCACACTTTGTGAGATCAAGCCCTACATCAGGGTCTGTGCTATTAGCACAGAGCCTGCTTGGGATTCTCTCTCTCTCCCTCTCTCTCTCTGCCCGTACCCCACTTTAACTGTCTCTCTCAAAATATATAAACATTAAAGGCAAGAAAAGCTTTTGTACATCAAAGGACTATCAAGAGAGTGAAAAGACGACCCATAGGATGGGAGAATTTTATAATACTTGCAACACATACATCTAATAAGGGTCCAGTATCCATAATATAAAAAGAATTCTTTCAATTCAACAACAAAGAGACAATCTAAGGGAAAATAGGCCAAAAAACTTTTGAAAAAAACATATCTCCAAAGAACATACACGAACACATGAAATATAAATGGCCAACAAACCCATGAAAAGATGGTCAGCATGTCATTAGGTACATGCAAATCCAAACCGCAAGAAGATAATGCTTCACATCTACCAAGACTGTCATCATCAAAAAGAAAATAAGGGTTGAGGCTGTAGAGACCCTGCAACTAAAGTGCTGATACGTGCCATGGCATGGATCAGCACTGAAAGCGTTACGCTAAGTGAAAGAAGCCAGACCAAGCAGGGCATATATGTACGATTCCATTTATGTGGAATATCAAGAACTCCATATCCACAGAGACACAAAGTAGATAACCGGTTTCGAGGGCCTGGGGAAAGGAAGAAATGGGGAATCACTGCCGGTGTCCTTTCCTCTTGGGATCGTAAAAAAGTTAGAGAACCAGATAGTCCTGTAAGATTTGCACAGTATTGTGAATGCATTTCATGGCATTGAGCTGGACATTTTTAAATGGTGAATTTCATGTGTAGGTTACAACAACAGCAACAACAAAATGCTCTGGAGCCGTCCAGGTGCCATCTGATGCCACACGATGCATATGGAGCAGAGAGTGCCATCTCAGCCCTGCTCAAATTCCTGACATACAAAATTATGAAGTGTAATAATGTTTTTTTTTAATTCCAGTGTAATTCACATACAATGTTACATTAATTTCAGGTGTACAATATCGTGATTCAGCAATTCTCTACATTACTCAGTACTCATCATGGTAAGTGTACTCTTAATACCCTTTACCTAGTTTACACATCCCCCCTCCTACCTTACCTCTGGCAACCACCAGGTTGTTATCTATATTTTAAGAGTCTGTTTTTTGTCTCTCTGCCCCTCCCTTGCTCTCTCTCTCTCCCAATCTCTCAAAGTAAGTAAATACACCAAAAAAAAAGAGTGGCTGGGGGCGCCTGGGTGGCTTAGTCGGTTAAGCGTCCGACTTTCANTCTGTGTCTCCGTCTCTCTCTGACCCTCCCCTGCTCACGCTGTCTCTCTCTCTCCTAGAAATAAATAAAAATATTTTTTAAAAAAAAGAGTGGCTTTTTGTTTGTCTTTTTGCCTTTGTTCATTTGCTTTATTTCATAAATTACACCTATGAGTGAAATTACATGGTATTTGCCTTTCTCTGACTGGCTTATTTTGCTTAGCATAATACACTCTAGCTCCATCCATGTTGTTGCAAATGGTGAGATTTCATTCTTTTTTGTGGCTGAATAATAGTGCATCTCTCACACACACACACACACACACACACACACACACACCACATCTCCACTTTCTTTATCCATTCATCTATCAGTGAACATTTTGGTTGCTTCCATGTCTTGTCTATTGTAAATAGTGCTGCAGTAAACATAGGAGAATATATCTTTTTACATTAGTGTTTTTGTTTTCTTTGAGTAAATACCCAGTAATAGAATTACTGGATCATATGGTAATTCTATTTTTAATTTTTTGAGAGGTTTATCAACTTTTTTAAAACTCACTGACTTCTGGTTTCTGGTCCTGCATGGCTTGGAAGTTGCCACTCTATCCCAACAAGTGCAAGGCTGAACAGACTGAAAAATCCACAGCTCTTCTTGGATCTATAAGTGAGGGGAGGACACAGGGCAAACCACTGTCCCCAAGATTAGAGAGACAGACAGGCCAATAACAGGGAGTCATGGCTTGCTGGAGCAGAGATTAATGATAGAAAACCACCATGAGAATGACTGCTGGGGTAGAAAAACCTAAACTATAATCGACAAATTTCTGGATGCTTAGTGTGCACAAGTCTGAGAGTTAAAAACTTCAGTCTTTGATTGTCAAAATGTCAGTTCTTCCGAACTTGATCTACAGATTCAATGCAATCCCAATCAAAATCCCAGCATGTTCTGGATATTGATAAACTGGTTCTAAGATGTATACGGAGAAGCAAAAGATCCAGAAGAGGCAACACAATATTGAAGGAAAAGAAGAAAGTTGGAGGGCTGACACTACCTGACTTCAAGATTTACTATAAAGCTGCGATAGTCAAGATAGTGTGGTATCGGTGCAACAATAGACAAATAAATCAGTGGGACATAATAGAGAACTTGAAAATAAACCCACATAAAATGGTCAAATGATCTTTATCTTTTCTTTTCTAATCTTTATTAAATTATAGTTAGTTGACATACAATGCAATATAGGTATCAGGAGTAGAATTCAGTGATCCATCACTTACAACATCCGGTGCTCATCACAACAGATGCCTTCCAGAATACCTGTCACCCATCTAGCCCATCCTCCACCCATCTCCCTCCATCAACACTCAGTTTGTTCTCTTTAAGAGTCTCTCATAGTTTGTTAGCCTCTTTCTTTTTTCTCCCCCCCCCGTATGTTCATCTATTTTATTTCTTAAACTCCACATATGAGTGAAATCATATGGTATTTGTCTTTCTCTGACTGACTTACTTCACTTAGAATAATACTCTCTAGCTCCATCCATCTCACTTGCAAACAGCAAGATTTCATTCTTTTTGATGGCTGAGTAATATTCTACTGTACATATATAGCACATCTTCTTTATCCATTCATCAGTCGATGGAAATTTGAGCTCTCTCTATAGTTTTGGCTATTGTTGATAATGCTTCTATAAACATTGGGATGCATGTACCCCTTCAAATCTGTATTTTCATATCCTTTGGGTAAATAATAGCGAAATTGCTGGATCATAGGGTTGTTCTATTTTTAACTTTTTAAGGAAGCTCCATACTGTTTTCAAAAGTGGCTGCAGCAGTTTGCGCTCCCACCAACAGTGCAAGAGAGTTCTCCTTTTTCTGTATCCCCACCAGCCCTTGTTGTTTCTTGTATTATTAGTTTTAGCCATTCTGACAGGTGTGAGGTGGTATCACATTTTGGTTTTGATTTTCACTTCCCTGATGATGAATGATGTTGAGCATCTTTTCATGTGTCTGTTAGCCAACTGGATGTCTTCTTTGGAAAATATCTATTCATGGCTTCTACTCATTTCCTAACTGGATTATTTGTTTTTTGGGTATTGAGTTTGATAGGTTCCCTATAGATTTTGGATACTAGCCCTTTATCAGATATGTCATTTGCAAATATCTTCTCCCATTCTGTAGGCTGCCTTTTAGTTTTGTTGACTGTTTCCTTCACTGTGCAGAAGCTTTTTATCTTGATGAGGTCCCAATAGTTCATTTTTGCTTTTGTTTCCCTTGCCTCCAACATGTCTAGTAAGAATTTGCTCGCGCTGAGGTCAAAGAGGTTGCTGCCTGTATTCTCCTCCAGAATTTTGATGGTTTCCTGTCTCATATATAGATATTTAATCCATTTGGAATTTTTGTGTGTGTCTATGGTGTAAGAAAGTGGTTCAGGTCCATTCTCCTGCATGTTGCTGTCCAGTTTTCCCAGCACCGTTTGTTGAAGAGACTGTCTTTTTGCCATTGGATACTCTATCCTGCTTTGTTGAAGTTCAGTGGACCATATAGTTGTGAGTCAATTTCTGGATTTTTCTCTTCTGTTCCCTTGATCTATGTGTCTGTTTTTGTGCCAATATCATACTATCTTGATGACTACAGCTTTGTAGTATAGCTTGAAGTCTTGATGCCTCCAGCTTTGCTTTTCTTTTTCAGGATTGCTTTGGCTATTCGGGGTCTTTGCGGCTCCATACAAATTTTAGGATTGTTTGTTCTAGCACCGTAAAAAATCCTGGTGGCATTTTAATAGGGATTGCATGAAAGGTGTACATTGCTTTGGTTTGTATAAACATTTCAACAATGTTTGTTGTTCCAATCCATGAACATGGAAAGTTTTTCCATTTCTTTGTGTCCTCTTCAGTTCCTTTCATAAATTTTCTGTAGTTTTCAGAGTACAGATCTTTTACCTGTTTGGGTAGGTTTATTCTCAGGGATATTATAGTTTTTGTAAATGGGATCGAGTCCTTGATTTCTCTTTCTGTTGCTTCATTATTGATGTATAGAAATGCAACAGATTTCTGTACATTGACTTCATATTCTGTGACTTTGGTGAATTCGTGTATTAGTTCTAGCAATTTTTTGGTGGAGTCTTTCAAGTTCTCTGCGTAGAATATCATCTCGGGTGCAAATAGTGAAAGTTTGCCTTCTTCCTTGCTGATGTGGATGCCTTTTATTTCTTTTTGTCTTCTGATTGCTGAGGCTAAGATTTCTGGTACTATCTTAAATAGTAGTGGTGAGAGTGGACATTCCTGTATTGTTCCTGACTATAGAGGAAAAGCTCTCACTTTTGCCCCATTGAAGATATTAGCTGTGGGTCTTTCATATGTGGCCTCTATGATGCTGAGGTATGTTCCATATATCCCTCCTTTGTTGAGGGTTTTTATCAAGAATTCATGCTGTATTTTCTAAAATGGTTTGTCTACATCTATTGAAAGAATCTATGGTTCTTATTCTTTGTTTTATTAATGTGACGTATCACGTTGATTGATTTGTGAATATTTAACCACCTCTGCAGCCCAGGAATAAATCCCACTTGATTGTGGCAAATATTTTTTTTAATGTACTGTTGGGTCTAATTTGCTAGTATCTTGTTGAGAATTTTTGCTTCCATGTTCAGCAGGGATACTGGCCTATAATTTTCCCTTTTTTAGTAGAGTCTTTGTCTGGTTTTGGAATCAAGATAATGCTAGCCTCATAGAAGGAGTTTGGGGATTTTCCTTCCATTTCTATTTTTGGAACAATTCTTTAAATGTTTGGTAGAATTCCCCTGGGAAGCCATCATGTCCTGGTATTTTGTTTAGGTTGGAAGATTTTTGATTATTGATTCAATTTCTTTGCTAGTTACCAGTCTGCTCAAATTTTCTATTTCTTCTTGTTTCAGTTTTGGTAGTTTGTATGTTTACAATAATTTGTCCATTTCTTCCATATCGCCCAGTTTGTTGGCATATAATTTTTCATTATATTATCTTATGATCGTTTCTGTTTCTGTGCTGTTGGTTGTGATCTCTCCTCTTTCATTCATGATTTTATTTATTTGGGTCCTTTCTCCTTTCTTTTTGATAAGTCTGGCTAGGGGGGGTATCAATTTTGTTAATTCTTCCAAAGAACAAGCTCTTAGTTTCATTGGTCCCTTCTACTGTTTGTTTCTATATCATTTATTTATGCTCTAATCTTTATTATTTCCCTTCTTCTGCTGACTTTAGGATTTATTTGCTGTTCCTTTTCTAGCTCCTTTATGTGTAAAGTTAGATTGTGTATTTGAGACTTCTCTTGCTTCTTGAGGTAGGCCTATATTACAATATACTTCCCTCTTTAGGACTGCCTTTGTTGTATCCCAAAAGTTTTGGACTGTTGTATTTTCATTTTCATTTGCTTCCATGTACTTTTTTTATTTCCTCAATTTCCTAGTTAACCCATTCATTCTTTAGTAGCATGTTCTGTAGCCTCCATGTATTTGTGGTCCTTCCAAAGTTTTTCATGCGGTTGACTTCAAGTTTCATAGTGTTGTGGTCTGAAAATATGCATGGCATGATCTTGATCTTTCTGTACTGTTGAGGGCTGATTTTTGACACAATATGTGATATATATCAGAGGATGTTCCATGTGCACTCAAAAAGAATGTGTATTCTGTTGCTTTAGGATGAAATGTTCTGAATATATCTGTGAACTCCATCTGGTCCAGTGTATCATTCAAAGCCATTGTCTTGTTGTTGATTTTCTGCTTAGATGATCTGTCCATTGCTATAACAGTGGTGTTAAAGTACCTTACTATTATTGTATTATTATCAATGAGTTTCTTTATGTTTGTTATTAATTAATTTACATATTTTGGTTTTTCAAGTTGGGGGCATAAATATTTACAATTGTTAGAACTTAATGATGGATAGACCCCTTAATTATAATATAATGCCCTTCTTTATCCCTTGTTATATAGTCTTTGTTTTAAAATCCTTTTTTTTCTGATATAAGTATGGCTATTCTGTCTTTCTTTTGAAAAACATTATCCGTTACCATGATAGATGGTTCTCCATCCCTTCACTTTCAATCTGCAGGTGTTCTTAGGTCTAAAATGAGTCGTGTAGGAATAGACGGGTATTGTTTGTTTGTTTGTTTTTAATCTATCCTGATACCCTATGTCTTTTGATTGGAGCATTTAGTCCACTTACATTCAGAATGGTTATTGAAATATATGAGTTTAGTGGCAGCCGGTGTTTCTGGTGATGTTCTCTGTTCCTTTCTAGTCTTTGATGCTTTTTGCTATTTTCCCCCCAAAGAGTCCCCTTTAATATTTCTTGCAGGACTGGTTTAGTGGTCACAAATTCCTTTAGTCTGTGTTTGTCCAGGAAACTCTTTATCTCTCCTTCCATTCTGAATGATGGCCTTGCTGGATAAAGTATTCTTGGTGCATATTTTTCCCATTCAGCACATTGAATATATCCTGCCATTCCCTTCTGGCCTGCCAAATTTCTGTGGACAGATCTGCTGCAAACCTGATCTGTCTTCCCTTGTAGGTTAAGGACTTTTTTCCCTTGCTACCTTCAGGATTCTTTCCTTGCCTGTGTATTTTGTAAAGTTGACTATGATATGTCTAGGTGACTGCTGGCTTTTGTTGAATTTAAGGGAGTTCTCTGTGCTTCTTGGATTTTAATGTCTGTGTCCTTCCCCAGTTGAAACTTTTTAGCTATAATTTGCTCAAATAATTTTCCTGACACTCTTTCTTTCTCTTCATCTTCTGGGATTCCTATGATATAAATGTTATTATGTTTTAAGAAGTCGCTGAGTTCCCTACATCTACCTTTGTGATCCAATACCTTTCTTTCTCTCTTCTTTTTGGCTTCATTATTCTCCATAATTTTATCTTCTATATCACTGTTTCATTCCTCTGTTTTTTTTCATCCTCATTATGGCATCCCTTCGGGATTGCATCTTGGTTATAGCTTTTTAATTTTGGCCTGACTAGATTTTAGTTCTTTATTTCTGCAGTAAGGGCTTATCTAGTGTCTTCTATGCTTTTTTCAACCAGCTAGTATCCTTATAATTGTGGTTTTAAGTTCTAGTCCAGATATCTTACTTATATCTGTGTTGATTACATCTCTGGCCATTACTTCTACTTCCTGTTCTTTCTTTTGAAGTGAATTCCTTCATCTTGTCCAGAAAAAAAAAAAAAGCTATATCCTAGGTGTGTTTTGGTCTGTTTGTTAAAAGAAACTAGATCCCGAGATCCAGAAATTAAAAGTACAAATATATATGAGAAAAAATATTTTTAATTAAAAATAAAATAAATTTAAAAATAAAAACAAAAAGAAAGCTAGATCCTATTTCCCCTAGAGTTGAAGCTTTGCAGCACTCTGTGATCAGTAGACTTGGTGCGTATGAGGGGTCCATGGTGGTCTTCAGGAGGAAGGGCCTGTTGCACTGATTCCCAGGCTCTTTCTGCCTTATGTGGATACAATGAGAAATGAGCAGTCTGCAGTCTGGAAGAGAGCCCTCATGAGAACTCTGTCATACTGGCACCTAGATCTTAGACTTCCACCCTCCAGAACCACAAGAAAGAAATTTCTGTTGTTTTCAAGCAACTGTGTCTATCACACTCTGTTTCAGGAGCCTGAGTTAAGACACTTCCAATCAATAATGGTATTTTTTTTAATGTTTATTTTTGAGAAAGAGAGAGAGACAGAATGTGAGCAGGGGAGGGGCGGCGAGACATGGAGACATAGAATCCAAAGCAGGCTTCAGGCTCTGAGCTGTCAGCACAGAACCTGATGCAGGGCTCAAACTCATGAACCATGAGATCATAACCCAAGCCGAAGTCAGATGCATAACTGAGTGAGCCACCCAGGCTCCCCAGTAATGGTATTTTTTTATGCTGGATTTGGAAACGCTGAACTGAACAACAAGGAAATTGTAGAAAATGAAGTTCAAAGGCACTCCTATCTACAATATATCAGCACAGAGAAAACTACCGAACCCTAGAAGCCGGCGGTATTATGAGGCTTAATAAGATTTAATCATCTTCCTCTTATATCAATCAACTAGAGATGCAGAAAAAGTAGAGGATATATATGTTGTTGTCGCTGCTGGTGGTGATGATGCTGGTACAGAAAATTGGCCTTACTTATGTAATTGTGGAATGTGATTAAAAAGTCTATAAGGGTGATGTCACCTCACCTGGGGTAGGGAGGAAAACTAAGGGCTAAAACACACAAACATAATCTGGAAACCCATCAGAACAAGCAAATACATGGCCATTCTTGTTGCTTCTGACCTTGGAGACAAGGGTTATCTGCAGAATCTAGGACCCTGCTTCATGGGGCTAAACACCAACACCTGTCCCATTAGACAGAGAAACTGAAGGAGGATCTGGAAGAAGGTAGAGAAATTGCAGGCCCAGCTACTGATTCATGTCAAAAGGTGAATCGATAGAGCAGCAAAAAATCAGTGCGAGCTACAAGACGGTAGCAGCTTCTCTTCCATGATATTCTTGAATCTCTAGACCTCTCCCTGTGGCACACTCTACCTGGAAAGAGCCAGTGGAAGTGTCAGTAACATGAGACATCTAACCAAGTGGGCACGTTACACAGGTGCACCCCTTTGTCAATTCTGTACCCGTGACCAACTCTTTCAACCACACTTAATCTTTAAATAAAGGCAGTAACAAAACCATATTCCTGGCTAAAAAGATACAAGACTCCCTGCTTGTAATCAATATCATGTCAATGCTTTTCTTAAAGAGGACACAAAGGTCTATTTTTGCCTTTAGTTCTTTGCCATTCTTTTGATGCCTAAACCAACCCCGCCTTTAATTCCTGCATCTTATTTATTTAGAAATAAACGTAGCTCTCATTAACACATTTTATGTTAGCAGTTAAGGGGAGGAGAGGGGATAAAACCCCCAAATATTTGGTTAATATGTATGTAAATTTATTCATATCAAAATAAGGAAATAACACTCAGAATTATTACAGTCCTTGATTTTGCAAATAGTTGTGGGGTACTTTTCCAATTACCCATTCCACAGTCCCTTAGTCCTTGGCAAGCATCTTGTCTGGTGATGGTCTTGTTTGTATTGGGGTGACCTTCAGTCATTCTTGAAGTTCATGGCCATTAGCAGTCTTAAGTGAATTACCTTGATGTAGTTTGCATTGAGCATAGTGAATGGACATGAGAGTTTTGGGAGGTGCCCTGCAGGATTGCCTGCATTGCAGACATATACCTGCTCACTCTCCTACAACCAAGGGTCCTTCAATCAAGGCCCGACCTTGACTTGGTTAAAGATCCAAAAACTCATGTATAAAGGGGAGGCCTCTTGAAGAAAGACCCTTCTACAATCAAAAGATTCTACTGTTAGTCTTTCTTCCATTCATACCCAAAGGGGCTTGCAATCCTCTACTAGCGTGACTGTGCATTGGGGACAAGAAATAATCAGATTTATCCATGATAACAGGACCCCAGCTCCGAAGTGGCACTAATATCCTGGACACATTCAGTGTCTTTCTGGTCCTTTTGAATAACATTTGGCTTACCACCGGGCCTTAGTAAGATCGAATGCTTGACCAGGGAACACCGAGTTCCCATGTCACCTGAGCTGCCCGTCCTCACCTGGGTGCTTTCCGACCCACCAAGTCACAGCAGTGGGTATGCAGAGAAGCACCCCTTTTCCAATGGAAGTGATTGTACAAGATCAACCCAAGCGTGTCCTGAAGCCACAAGGGCTTTGCATGAGGAAGTGGCCCCAAACCCATGGCTCTACCTCCTGCTACCTTAACTTCTTTCTCTTGCTTTCAAGATTTCTAAGATGTTCCCCATGACCTTTGCCCTCTGGTGTTCTCCCATCTGACCTGTAGAGTGGGATTCCTGGGAGTGCCAGAGCTGCCCCCCGAGCCTTTTCAGCCGAGTTCCCTCCAGCTGGTAGCACCACAGGCAGCCGAGGCAGTTAGGAAGCTCGAGAAAATCCGATGTGCAGCGCTGACTTGGTTGGAAATGGACAGGGCCCCTGAAAAGGGCCTGGTAGTGGCCTCGAGAGGTGACACTGAGCCCTAGCTAACAGCCTGTGAGAGATGCAGGACCAGTCTCACAGGACAAACTGAGAGGCCTAAGTGAACTGAAAACCTAACCAGCTTTTCTGCTTCTGTATAAATGCTTGCATTGCGAGAATCCAAAACCTGACTTTAACTAGCTCCTTCTGCTTCTGTACCATTGCTTAAGGCTTGCGTTCCAGCCTCCCTGGAACTACCGGGCGGCTGCATACTGCTCAAGGCCGAAGAGTGCTCAAGGCCGAAGAGACTGGCCACCATATCACCCCATCATACTACCCTGGCGGCGCCCAATCGGGAGAGGCCAACAGTCACCCTCCACCTTCCAATGACAAACCTGTAACCATAGAGATCTCCTGTCCCTCCCCACGACTTGTTTACTCCTGTTTATAAAAAGGCTGCAAAGGCTTTGTTCAGGGCCTCTCAGCGTCACCGGCAACGGGTGCGCAGAGGTCCGGGTTCGAACCTGCAAATAAACAAGCCTTGCCGATTGGCTTTGACTCTGGTCTCTGGTGGTCTGTTTTTGGGGGTTTCTCGAACTCTGGGCGTTTCAAAACGACTTGAATTCGGCCGACAATCCCAGTGAATTTGGAAGCACATTCCAAACCAGATCTTCCAGATGAGAACCCAGCACGGCTAAAATCTTGACTTCAGCCTTTTAAACCCTGAAAGAGAGAACCAGGTCAAAACTATCCAGACTTCAATCTAAGGAGCTGTGAGAGAAGAAATAACCAGTACTGTTTCGATCCACTAAGTTTCATGGTACTTTCTGAGGTCACTAAATTGGGGGTAAATGGTCACACAAAATAAACCGACTACCCTCTCTGAATGGGGATTCTGGTATGCTCACGTGGATTTCACTAAAACCAGCTGGCTAGAGAAGCAATATATGAGGCCTGGATTATAGAGTTCTTCATACTCTGCAGGCACTGCCTATACTAGTTTCTTCCAAAACAAAAAGAGAAACAGGATAGGTAATTTACAAGCTGATAGAGTGGACTTAGACTTTTTTAAAAAATGTAACATATATGAAGAGGCACATCTGAGTTGGTGGAGTAAGAGCGAGTGAAAATCCACTGCAGCATAAAAGCAATGAGAACACGGGCAAGTCTTATTGAAATGAACAGTTTCAGAACCGTGCAAACTAACCCAAGGCTTGCAAGACCGGAAGAGCGTTTGCTCACGAACCAAGGCTGCATCGCAGGACCGGCAGTGAGCCTTGGGCTCTTGTGACAGCACTATTCCCACCACCCTCTCCTCAGCTCCGTGGTGGCCTTGCAACCCATGACCTCACATCCAGGGTCGCTCTGAACACCGGCAAGCTGTCAGCCACTGGAGGGGAGAAAACTGATTGGAGCTCCCCAGCAATCTCTATTCCTAGACAATTGTCACTATTTGCCGTGCCTGGTGACTCCCTGAAAAGCACCACTCCTGGGGCTTGTCCCATGACTGAACAGTCTGAGAGCTCGTTGTGTGTACAGCCCTGTTCTCCATCTTAAGGTGCCAGGCAGGACCCCTGTAGGGAGTGTTCAATAGAAAGGACAACAGTGGGCATCCTTGTTTCTGATCTTACAAAGAATACTTCTAATTCTTCACCTAGGAATAATGTATGCCGTCGATTTCTGTAGATTTGTGTACCCTTCTAAACGAATGCCTTAAATTTTTTCTTCACGAATAGTTATTGCATTTTATTCTTTTTTGCATTCTTTGGGATGATTGTGTGACATTACTCTTCTGATGTGTTAATAAAGTGCCTGGTTATATTGCCTCTAAGCTCCAAATTCACTCTTGTCCTGCTCTATTGAAATGTTTTCTTGCAGCGGTTGTTACTGAGGTTTGTCCATAGAGGACGCCAGAGACAATGAAAGGAACAGATTTTGCATCCTGGAGCTGGGTGTCTGGCCCAGCAGGCTCCTGAGGGCCAGAAGCTTCTCCAGCACCAGGCTCTGCACCTGTGAAGCTTCTCTGGGGCAGGGCCAGGCTGCTGCAGGGCCATGTGAACCGTCTGCACTATGGGGTCTCCAGCTTCCCTTACACCCTCGGGAAGTAATAATGTATCAGTCTTCTGGTGAGAAGGACTTGGTCTTGTATGTTTTATCCCAGCCTAGACAGGATACTTCCTGGTGCTCCTAAGCTCCGAGCAGGAGAGTC
>NW_027529696.1:269177-272183 GCF_008692635.1 Crocuta crocuta
TAGACTGGGGGACTTAAGAAACAACAGAAATCTGTATCTTACAGTTCTGAAGACTGGACGTTCAAGATCAGAGTGCCAGCACGGACAGTTTCTGGTGCGGGCCTTCTTTGGGCTTGCAGACAGCTGACTTCTTACATCCTCACATGGAGAGAATCTACTTCTACGNCCCGGGCGCCCCATCTATTTCAGTTTTAGGGACAGTAGCTGCACCTTATATTGCTATTCCTATATTTAGAGTGCTTCTTTTTTAGTTTATTTTTATTTATTTTGAGAGAGAGAGAGCAAGAGAGGGGCAGTGAGAGAGGGATACAGAATCCTAAGCCGGGTCCGCGCTGTCAGCACAGATCCTGACATGGGGCTTGAACGTTTAACTGACTGAGCCACCCAGGTGCCCATGGAGTTCTCTTTCCCTCTCACTAGCCAATCTCTTGTTACTCTATTCTGCCCCCTCCTCCCTGTTATAGTTAATAATTGTTTAAATTAATCATTCACTATTCAAATTACTCTGTGGTTTCTCCCTACTGATTTGATGCACTCTGAAATAGAGCTAGTGTTGTGAGCAGGATGGTCCCTGAGGTAGACCCTTAGGATAAGACTTTGGAGGTTATGTGATTGTGCCTTTGGGCTTGAATGCAGTGCTCTGCTTCCTCTCAGTGGTAAATGGGATAAATGTAATCGGTGGCATGCAGTAGCTTCACAGTGTGTCACACTGTCACAACAGATGATTGTGATAAAGGGCCACGTGATACACCGGGGAAGCAGTGTGTCAGTCTGGTTCCAAAAATGCATTAGAGATCTAGTTATCCCAAATTCTCACAAACATATGGTCATAGTCTGTCCTAAATTTTAGCCATAGGTGTTTCATGGCATCTCATTGTGACTTTAATCTATGTTCCTCTGATGATTAATGAGTTATACTTATTTATATGCTTAGTGGCCATTTAGGGATGTTCTTATGAAGTGCCTTTTCAGGCTTTTTGTCCATAGTTTTTGGGATTGTCTTTTCATTATCAGTTTGTAGGGGTTCTAAACCCAACTCCTTTGTTAGATGCATATATTATGACTATCTTCTATGAGTCTCTGGTTTACTTTTTCATTCTCTTAATAGTGTCTTTGGATGAAAAGAAGTTATGCTGAGCGAAATAAGTCAGACAGAGAAGGACAAATACCATATGTTTGCACGTATAGGAGAATTAGGAGGAACTTAACGGAGGACCATGAGGGAGAAGAAGGGAGGAAATAGTGGGGGAGAGGGAGGGAGGCAAAGCATGAGAGACTCATGAGTGCTGAGAACAAACTGATGGCTGGTGGGTGTGGGGGGGAGGGGGGAGATGGGCATGGAGGAGGGCACTCATGGGGATGAGCACTAGGTGTTATATGGAAACCAACTTGACAATAAACTATTTGTAAAAAAATAAAAATAAAAAGGGCTAAAATTAAAAAAAAGAAAAGAAGTTCTTAATTAAGTCAAATTAATCAATCTTAGATTTATTTTTTCTATCATGTTTAAAAATCTATGCCTATTGCAAAGTCATGGAGTCCCAAGGTTTCTTCTAGATTTCTTATGCATCTGAAATAAATTTTTGTGGATGGAATGATGTAAAGATCAAGGTTCATTTTTCCCATATAGTCATCTAGTGGACTCACTAAAAAGATTATCATGTCCACACAGATATATAGTTATATTTTTCTGTGAATTTGTCTATCTCACCTAAGTTTTCAAATTTAATATAAAGCTCACAGTACTTACCATTCCCTCATTTTTGAATGTTTATTTATTTTTGAGAGACAGAGACAGACAAAGCATGAGCGGGGGAAGGGCAGAGAGAGAGAGACGCAGAATCTGAAGTGGGCTCCAGGCTCTGAGCTGTCAGCACAGAACCTGACGTGAGGCTCGAACTCATGAACCATGAGATCATGACCTGAGCTGAAATCAAGAGGCAGATACTTAACCGACTAAGCCACCAGGGCCCCCTCCCATCCTCTCTTGAAAATATTTGCTGGATCCATTGTTATGTTTCTCTTTTCACTCCTAATATTCTTTATTGGTGGATTATCTTTCTCTTGATCGATCTTATTAAAGGGTTGTCTGTGTTTTTGTTGTTTTCAAAGGACGAACTTTTTTTCTTGACTTTATTGTAGTTTCTATTTCATTAATTTCTGCTTTATCTTTAGTAGCTCCTTTATTTTCTATTTTCTTTGGGCTTATTCTACTCTTCTTCCAACTTCTAACATTGGACACAGATAACTCTCAGGCTTTTCTTTTTTCTTTTTTAACAAATGAATATAAGGAAGGCTATGCCTTTGAGGTCCACTTTCGCTCCACCCAAATGGTTTGCTATGTAATATTTTCCTTAATCATTTCTATGTATTTGTTTAGAAGGGTGTTTTAAAATCTCGAAATACATTTTTTTATTGTTCTTTACTTCTAATTTAATTTCATTTTGTTTAGAGTATGGGGTGCATGAAACTATGTATTTGAACATCATTGAGACCGTGGCCCATTTTTATACATATGCTTGAGAATTTATACTATTGTTGTTGGATACAGGTTTCCATAAATGGTCATAAATCAAACTTGTTAATTGCATTCTTAACATTTATGCATTTACTTATCTTTTGTCTGTTTGAACTAACAATAATGCAGAGAGAGAATCGTGTTTAAAAATCTTCCACAATAAAGGTGAATTTTTCAGTTTCCTTCAGTAGTTCTACTTATTCTTACTTTATATATCTTTGAGGTTATTTTATTAGGTTTATGCAAGTGAACAATTGTCGAGCGTTTCTGGTGAAATAAAACTTATTTTATAGTGACCTTTGCACTGTAATAATGCATTTTTAAAGTCCCTTTGATCTGATATTAATATAATTACCTCAGCTTTCTTTTGATTAATATGTGCCTGGTATAAAATACTAATTTTTTATACTCAATCATTCTGTGTTCTCATATTTTAAATGTTTCTCTTTTAAAAAACATATAACTAGAATTAAAAAAAAAATCCCTAC
>NW_027529696.1:272647-282562 GCF_008692635.1 Crocuta crocuta
GGGTCAACATGGCGGAGAAGTAGGGGGTCCTGAAGTTCCCTCGTCCCTCAAACATAGCGGTGTTGAGGCCAGAGGACTTGGAATTCCAATTCTGGGCTGCAGAGTGACAGAGACGTCTCCAGAGGCCCATGAGGACAACCTGGCAGGCCATAGGTGCATGATTGTGAAGTGGAAGAGACAAAAGCAGATAAAACAGAGTTAATACCTATCCTTCTCAAGCTGTTCCAAAAAATAGAAATGGAAGGAAAGCTTCTGGACTCCTTCTATGAAGCCAGCATTGCCTTGATTCTCAAACCAGACAGACCCCACAAAAAAAGGAGAATTACAGGCCAATATCCCTGATGAACATGGGTGCAAAAATTCTCAACAAGATTCTAGCAAATTGAATTCAACAGCATATTAAGAGAATTATTCACCATGATCAAGTGGGATTCATTCACTGGCTGCAGGGCTGGTTCAATATTCACAAATCAATCAATGTGATACATCACATTAATAGAGGAAAGGATAAGAACCATATGATCCTGTCAATTGATGCAGAAAAGGCATTTGACAAAATACAGCATCCTTTCTTAATAAAAATCCTCAAGAAAGTTGGGATAGAAGGAACATACCTTAACATCATAAAAGCCATATATGAAAAGTCCACAGCTAATATCATCTTCAATGGGGAAAAACTGAGCGCTTTCCCCCTGAGATCACGAACAGAACAGGGATGTCCACTCTCACCACTCTTATTTACACAGTGTTGGAAGTCCTGGCCTCAGCAATCAGACAGCAAAATGAAATAAAAGGCATCCAAATTGGCAAAGTAGAACTCAAACTTTCACTTTTCACAGATGACATGATACTCTACATGGAAAACCCGAAAGACTCCACTAAAAGGCTGCTAGAACTGATACATGAATTCAGCAAAGTCGCAGAATACAAAATCAATGGACAGAATTCTGTTGCATTTCTATACACCAGTAATGAAGCAACAGAAAGAGAAATCAAGAAATCGATCCCATTTACAATTGCATCAAGAAACATAAAATACCTAGGAATAAATATAACCAAAGATGTAAAAGATCTGTACACTGAAAACCATAGAAATCTTATGAAGGAAATTGAAGAAGACACAAAGAAATGGAAAAACATTCCATGCCCATGGATTTGAAGAACAACTTGTTAAAATGTCAATAGTACCCAAAGCAATCTACATATTCAGTGCAATCCAAATCATAATTGCTCCAGCATTCTTCTCAAAGCTAGAACAAACAATCTAAAATTTGTATGGAACCACAGAAGACCCCGAATGCCAAAGTAATATTGAAAAAGGAAGACGGAAGCAGGAGACATCACAATCCCAGACATTAGCCTCTACTACAAAGCTGTCATCATCAAGACAGTATGGTNTCAAGAAACATAAAATACCTAGGAATAAATATAACCAAAGATGTAAAAGATCTGTACACTGAAAACCATAGAAATCTTATGAAGGAAATTGAAGAAGACACAAAGAAATGGAAAAACATTCCATGCCCATGGATTTGAAGAACAACTTGTTAAAATGTCAATAGTACCCAAAGCAATCTACATATTCAGTGCAATCCAAATCATAATTGCTCCAGCATTCTTCTCAAAGCTAGAACAAACAATCTAAAATTTGTATGGAACCACAGAAGACCCCGAATGCCAAAGTAATATTGAAAAAGGAAGACGGAAGCAGGAGACATCACAATCCCAGACATTAGCCTCTACTACAAAG
Source organism: Crocuta crocuta (assembly GCF_008692635.1). NCBI lineage: Eukaryota > Metazoa > Chordata > Mammalia > Carnivora > Hyaenidae > Crocuta > Crocuta crocuta. The sequence continues at coordinate 274,398 of NW_027529696.1, forward strand.
CTGTCATCATCAAGACAGTATGGTATTGGCACAAAAACAGACACATAGACCAAGGGAATAGAACAGAGAACCCATAATTGGACCCACAAATGTATGACCAACTAATCTTTGACAAAGCAGGAAAGAGCATCCAATGGAGAAAAGACAGTCTCTTTAGCAAATGGTGCTTGAAGAACTGGGCAGCAACATGCAGAAGAATGAAACTGGATCACTTGCTTACACCACACACAAAAATAAACTCAAAATGGATGAAAGACCTACATGTGAGACAGGAAACCATCAAAACCCTAGAGGAGAACACAGGCAACAACTTCTTTGACCTCAGCCGCAGCAATTTCTTGCTTGACATGTCTTCAAAAGCGAGGGAAAGAAAAGCAGAAATGAACTATTGGGACTTCATCCAGATAAAAATCTTCTCCACTGCAAAAAATAAAAATCAACAAAACTAATAGGCAACTGATGTAATGGGAGAAGATATTTTCAAATGACATATCAGATAAAGGGTTAGTATCCAAAATCTATAAAGAACTTACCAAACTCAACACCCAAAAAGCAAATCCAGTGAAGAAATAGGAAAAAGACATGCATAGACAATTTTCCAAAGAAGACCTCCAGATGGCCAACAGACACATGAAAAGATGCTCAACATCACTCATCATCAGGGAAATGCAAATCAAAACCACATTGAGATACCACCTCACACCAGTCAGAGTGGCTAAAATGAACGTCTCAGGAAACATCAGATGCTAGTGAGTATGTGGAGAAATGGGAACCCTCTTGCACTGTTGGTGAGAATGCAAACTGGTGCAGCCACTCTGGAAAACAGTGTGGAGGTTCCTCAAAAAATTGAAAACAGAACTACCCTAAGATCCAGCAATAGCACTGCTAGGAATTTATCCAAGTGATACAGGAGTGCTGATTCATAGGGGCACATGTGCCCCAATGTTTATAGCAGCACTTTCAACAATAGACAAATTATGGAAAGAGCCCAAATGTGCATCAACTGATCAATGGATACAGAAGATGTGGTTTATATATACAACGGAATACTGCTTGGCAATGAGAAAGAATGAAATCTGGCCATTTGTAGCAACGTGGTTGGAACTGGAAGGTGTTCTGCTGAGAAAGACAGATATCATGTGTTTTCATTCATACGTGGAACTTGAGAAACTTAACAGAAGACCATGAGGGAGGGGAAGGGGAAAGATAGTTACAAACAGAGAGGGAGGGAGGCGAGGCAAACCATAAGAGACTCTTAAATACTGAGAACAAACTGGGGTTAATGGTGGGGGGGGAGGGGAAGATAGGTGATGGGCATTGAGGAGGGCACTTGTTGGGATGAGCACTAGGTGTTCTATGTAAGCAATGAATCATGGGAATCTACCCCCAAAACCAAGAGCACACTGTATACACCGTATGGTAGCCAACTTGACAATAAATTATATTAAAAAATATTCTTACTGGCAACCTTCACTGGCAAGTGTAGTTTATTTATATTTATTATCATTGCAGATAATATTTGGACTTGTATTTAGCAAGTTGCTTTGTGCTTTGTATTTCCTTTCTTAAGTTTATTATTTTGAGACAGAGAGTGGGAGAAGGGTGGGGGGGGGAGAGAACCCAAGAAGGCTCCACGCTGTCAGCACAGAGCCCGAAGCAGGGCTCGAACTCACAAACTGTGAATTCATGACCTGAGCCGAGATCAAGAGTCAGTGCTTAACTGACTGGAGCCACCCAGGCGCCCCTCTTTGTATTTCTTTCTGCTTATTTTCTCCTTCTTTATTTTTAATTTTTTAATTAAATTTTTGACAATGAATTAAAACATGAGTGAATGCTGTCGTGGATTTTTTTTTTTCTGATCACAAAGCCCATTTGCAGTTAGCACTTATTATTTGCTTACATTTAGATCTATGGTCCACTTTGGGTGATTTTTGTTTATGGTGTGAGGAGGGGGTCTGACTTCATTCTTTTGCATGTGGATGTCCAGTACTTCTGGCAACATTTATTGAAAAGACTATTCTTTTCCCATTGAATAGTCTTGGCACCCTTGTCAAACATCAATTGGCCATAGATTAAGGGTTGATTTCTCGGTTCTCAGGTTTGTTCCTTTGGCCTATATGTCAATTCTTCTGTCAGTACCACATGGTCTTAATTATTGTAGCTCTGTAGTAAGTTTTGAAATCTGGAAATGTTTCTGATATTGCATATAATAATCAGGCTACTTAACTAGAAGGAGATTGATCTGCTAAAGACAGACAAGATTTTGTTTAGGACATTTGTGGATTATCAAAATATCAAGTTTAGCTTGCATGGTTATTGCATGAGTAGGTTATTTTGTAATACTTTAATATTTAGAATACTCATTTTCACTGAATCCCTACATCTACCCAGTCCACGTTTATTTTTCTCAAGCATAAGGGGAGATGTGTGTTAAGCATCACACACACTATCCTCTTTATGCTTTATCTCTTGTAATCCTTAAAACAGCTCGATTGAGGTAGATACTGGTTTATGCTCATTTTTATGGTAATAGAAACTTGGAATAAGAATTTAACTGGTTCCTCCAGGTTTAGACAATTGAAAAGTGGCAGAATCTAGATCTATAAGATTCCAGAGACTGCACACTCTAATACTATACCACACTGCCTACAGTTGTGAGTTCAGCAGAGAATTCCTTATTTCCATGACAATAATTTGACTGATAGTATGCAGGATAATTTGTGTCAGTCCATCAAGGTTCTTTGTCCCATTTTGATGGTTTTAAGTGGGATCATCTGTCCATTAAACTGAGCAGATCTTAGGCTGAATACACCCCTGAAATTATACACCAAGTTTTGTTTACAAGGGGACTTTTCTGAGAAGAATGTCTGTAGGTTTCATCAAATTATCCAAAGAGGTTAAGGGTCAGTACTCAAGGTTCTCTGGACTAACTGTAAAAGAATGTCATGGAGCCTAAGTTCTTGCAAATAGAGAACAAGTATGGTTTTTAGTTGGGATGATGGTATAAGGGAGGTCAGCCCATTCTCAAACCTGGCTTGAAGCAAAAGGGAATTGTTCTGAACCTAGTGGTAAGCCTATAGGCAGCAGTGATGGTGGACTGAGTAATGACTTAAATGAGGGGTGATGATTCTAGGTTCTAGACAATGATAGAGATCCTAGATATGAAATTCTAAACTCTGTTTGGTGCCATGGTGAACATCGCTAACCGTGTTTAAACAGGCCATGTCCTCTGTAAAGGATCATACTTTTGACCTGTATAACATCAATGCCTTTCCCACTGATTTCCCGGTTTCCCATGAGAGTGCTCTGCTCAAACAAATGGTTGACTATGAGGAGAAGCTGAAGACAACTAATCCAGAACAACCTAAAAGACTTTATACTCTCAGGTATCTGCTTCAAGATGATGAGAAGGTAAGATAATTGTGACTATTTCTGCCCAAATTGTGGTATTCTTGGTATAATTATTTTCTTCTTCAAACGATGAATGTAAGTTATGTGCTCTACTTCTATTTCTTTAAGAGATAAAGTATGATACAAGGAATCTTATGTGAACAGAAAGTAGGAGTCTTCAGATCCAAGAGTGTGTTGGTTGAACCGGAATAATAGTTGCCATTTATTGGAGTAGAAAGCTGGTGTTTTAAGTGATCTCATTTAATGCTTACAACCATTTTGTAGATGAGTATTACTCTCCACGCTTTCATAAGAAGCAGTCAAGGCTAACAGTGGTCAAATGTGTTGCTTTGCATGACATAGTTGATAAGAGATAGAGCCAGGATTTGAATCCACATTTTCCTGGCTCCAGAGTCTATATTTGTTCCTACCCTGCCCCCCAGTGACTCCCTTAATATTGAGATCATAGTCTACTTTCTCTGTTTCCATTATTCAAGTCATTAGTGCCCTATCTAGAAAATAACTAAGTGTTCCTCTTGACATTTGAAGAGTAGCTGATGTTGCCATAGATTGTCCTTATGGATGTCTTAATGTGAGATGTGTGTGGTGTGTATGAGAGACGCATACTGACCTATTGAAGCATGGAAGAGATCATTTCTATAAAGGCACAGAAGATGCGACAAACTCTTCTCTAGTAACACAGTACCTAAAGGTATCTACCTCACCCCAAACCCCTCAGTTAACTGGAGTTTTTCTCACTTTTCTGTGCCTTGGTTTCCTCCTTTTTAACAACAGAGATAATAATCATGCCTAAGTCATAGGGCTTGGTGGAAGACTGAGTTAATGCAGAGCATTTAGAACAGTACCTACTGGAGATGAAATGCTCAATGAGAATGTTTTCACCCATTCTGGATAATTCTTTTATGGGAAATGCAAATGTGTTGGGAAAATATTTTTTTTTATCAAAACTGTATTCAGATAATGCAGGGGCATATTCTCCAGTTATCCTTTGATGAAGACAGCTTTTAGCTAACCTATTACACCCTCAACTTCATGCTTTACCCACCATCAACACTGAAAAGAACTCCCTATACCCACCCAGCTCCAAGGGTGACATGTTTGAATCTCCATAAGGTTAGAGGTGGGATGATTTACATTTTCTATCTATTTTACCTTTTACCATCTCCATGTATCATTTAATAAAGTGTTAATCAGTATTTATAAATAGATTTAAAGCACAAAAGGACAAAAAAGGCATTTTCTTTTTTTCTCTAACAAAAGCTGAAGCAAACTGGTGTGTACTTCTCCAAAGAGATACCCATGGGTTTATAAGTTTGATTGATGGGAGCCACTCATTTGCCAGCATTCTCAGCAACTGTGGCTGTCCTATGTTTGGTTTTGTACAAAACCCTTGTCTTTTACCTTCTCTGTATTTCACTTAGTGTAGTACACTTAGGTTGTACTAAAATTGGATCGCATTTTACGAAAGCATGGTGGAGATTAGGTGAATATAAATCTTTGGTCCGTGATTAAAACTTCCATTAATAATATAAACACATGGCTGTATATGCACATGAAGAGTGCAATTTGCAATGACTGGGTTTTGTCTTTAATGGAATATGTTCACGGATGTTTTTCAGCAAACAGAGGATGATGAAGGAGTTCAGTCTGCAGCAGGACAACAAAAACAAATGAAACATCCCAGGAAGCCCAGCAGCTGCCCAGCAGCTAAGAGAAGGCCAAGTACGTCACCATGGTTAAGCAAACAGGAAGGAGAGGGGAAACCCCATCTCTAGGGCTCAGCCATGTCAAAGGAAGTATATAATCATGTCCCTGAGGGATGGATAGATAATGAGCATGTCTGCAAGTGGAGGGGCAAGTTTCTACGTTGGGTCCAACCAATTGGAGTAGTGTAAGAGTCAGAACAAGCAGGTTCCAGGGCCACCTAGGTGGCCCTTTTGGTTAAGCATCTGACTTTGGCTTGGGTCATGAGCTCATGGCTTGTGAGTTTGAGCCCCACACTGGGCTTTTCAGCTGTCATTGTGGAGCCCACTTCGGATCCTCTCTCTCTCTCTCTCTCTCTCTCTTCCCTCTTCCCTCCCTCCATTAAATAAATAGACATTTTTTTAAAGCTGTAGAATAAACAGGTTCCTGAGGCAGAAAAAGATGATGGGCTCAACACCCGGATGGGTCTGCTCATATTCTGCTTGTCTTCACGTTGTGTTCCTGCCTTAACCCAGTGCAGTCTGGCTTCTTCTTCCCATGGTCCAGTGAGCCCATTAGCATCAATTTCACCAGTGGCTGCCACACTTCAGCATTCATTTCTCAAAAGTATGTGATATATCTGTTCACTCCCTGCTCCATGGAAAACTTCTTAGTTCCCAGACACCACATTCTCCTGGATTCCTTATCCCCTTGCTAGTGACTCCTTTTCCTTTTCCCTTTTCTGGTTGTTTCCTTTCCCACCTCGAATTCTTCAGGGGCCCAAAGCTGGATATTAGGCCCTTCTCTCTTCAACCCGCTATCTCCCAAGATGATTCCACACGGTCTTAGAATTTTAAATATTATTCACACCGCAAGAACTGTCAGCTTTACACTTCTAACCACAACTTGCTCCTGAACTTCAGCCTCAAACACAACAGCTTACATGACCTCTCCAATCAGCATACATATCTAAAATGCAACTGGTTCTGCCTGAATTTCTGACCTTCCTCTTCTCCACAAATGCTCTACTTTCAGCCTTCTCGATCTCAGCTAATAATACCATCCGTTGGTGTAACATTGATAAAGGGGTAACAACCTGCTGTCCAGAGGTATGGGAGCCATGGAAGGTCTAGAAGCTCCAGTATTTATATTTGCAGAGATCCATAATATAAATAGTCCCACCATGGCCTAGTTCAAGCTACCAACCTGAGGGCACTGAACCAGAATCAGGAAAGATTGACCACATTTGTGACGCTTGTGAGCGAGTGCCTAACAGCCTACACACACCTGGCACTATTATTTCCCCCAGGGATTCAGGCCAACACTTAGAGTCACTCATGACTCCTCTTGTTATTGTTAGTCTTCTCTCACCTCCATCCTTTAGCAAGTGCAGGCAACGTAACCCCCAGTATCACCCTTTGCATCATCCTTTGCTATGTCACCTTTTGTCCCCATCCCTCTGGTCTGTGCTGCCACCATCTGTCCCCAAGCTGCTACAACAGCTTCTCATCCGATTCCCCTGCCCTCCCACGTGACCCTCCTGACCCATCACCGCCCCGCAGCCAGAGTGACCCTGTGCGCACGGAAATCCCTTCATGCCACGTCCACCCTGAAGCCCGCCATCCACTCCCCCGAGCGCTCAGAACAGAATCGGAGCTCCCGACGCTGGTCTACGCGCTCCGCAGGACCCGGTCCTGCCATCCTCTCCTGCACGCGTCCTCTGGGGGGAGGGGGTCCTCCTTGCTCTCTCTGCCTCTGTCCTTTCTCCATGGCCCCGGCTCGTCCCCTCCTAGGGGCCCTGCACTGACCCTCACGGCAGCCGGAAGTCCTCCTCCTCACGGGCACGGGCCCCCTGTCTCCTGCTCCAGGGGTCACCTCCTCAGAGGGCCCTGCCCGACCACGGGGTCCTGGAGGCTGTCTGCCTGTCACATCCCTGATGTCTTCCTTCCCAACGCAAAGTCACACTGTATTATTTCCTTTGCCCATTTTATATGTACCACCTGACCTCCCCATGAGCATGTAAGTTCCATTAGGGTAGGGATTGTCTCAGTGCCCATCTCCCAGCATTTGGCAGTGTCTGACACAGAGGAGCCTGAGTATATGAGCAGAGGTGTTAGACTTGGAGTAAAAGGAAATTCACCTTTCTGAGACAGAAAAGACAAACGAGGAGGATTGTACACTGACTGGGATTTTTGGTGATGGAGTGCCTATATCAGATATCTCGACATCAAGTGAGATAGATATTCAGCTTTCCACCTTGTAAAGGGCATCGAGGAGACATTAAATCATGAGTGTCAGGGCTTGTGAATGATTGTTTATTAGTTGTACAGTCCAACTGCATTTCTGTATCATTCATAGTGCCGAGAGACAAAAAGTGACTTAATGTTCAATCTTCATGCAGACTGACTTGTGGGATCTGATATTTCCACTTGGTACATACTTCTTTTATTTTTTTAATTTTTTAAATGTTTATTTCTTTTTAAGAGAGTCAGAGACAGAGCGTGAGCAGGGGAAGGGCAGAGAGAGAGAAAGACCCAGAATCTGAAACAGGCTCCAGGCTCTCAGCGGTCAGCACAGAGCCCGATGCAGGGGCTCGAACTCACGGACTGTGAGATCACAACCTGAACCGAAATTGGATGCCCAACCAACTGAGCCACCCAGGTGCCCCATCTTGTTACCTACTTCTGCTTTAAGAAACAAATAATTGTCTCAAAAGTGCAGGGCACAGGGATGTCCCTCTGGTGGTGATAAAATGCACCTACCTCACAGCTCAATCTCTTAATTTGGTTTTCAGGTGCTACTGCCACTTGCAAAGTCCATGACAAGAAGATGAAAAACACCCCGACCCCAGCTGGTGGCTTCATGCCGAAACCTGCTGCACCAAAAGTGATGCACGGGGGAGAACATGGTATTAGTAATTCACCTGGAGGAGGAATCAAAAATGCCAGCGACTCTGTAGGTGACCCCGAAGTCTGGGCCGAGTCTTCAACAGGAGCTGTGACAAATGAAGGGCCCATAAGTGCCGCTTTGGCACGGAAAATTAATGAGGATATAAAATGTCAATTAAAGAA
>NW_027529696.1:282594-283407 GCF_008692635.1 Crocuta crocuta
TGTACCATGTTCGTGTTTTTAAAAAATACTGATCTTTAAAAATTATTTTCAGAGTATGAAAGGATTTTCACATTGTTTGAAGAAGTGCAAGGGCCTCTTGCACTCAAGAAGCAATTTGTTGAATTTACCATCAAGGAAGCTGCAAGGTGGGTGGCAAAGGGAACTCTCCTTTTTTTTTTTTTTTTTTTTTTAAGTACTTNCCAAGCTCTGGCTTGTTTTCCTCAAACCCTGGCCCTCAGTCGTAGTTCATGCTATTTCCCTCGGCATTTAGGTTGACATTATCTTAGTCTAACCCATTCTCTCAAGCCCATAGAATGTCCATGCTCTTCAGAGTCTGGAGGGTGGGGGTGGGCATGAAGCCTCAACTGATGACACTCTTGGCATTTCGCTAGTCTACATTTTTCTAAGAGGATGCATTTTCTATTCCCATGGAGACTGTAGGCTCTATTTTGTATCCATGACTATGTTTAACACGTCATGGATGCTTTAGGTATTTTCTGGTTACTTAAATGTCTTTATTTTCAGGTTTAAAAGAGCAGTCTTGATTCAGCAGCTTGAGAAGGTACTAGCAAGAATAGATTCCTTCTGCTGCCTCAAGAAAGCTAATCCCAAGAAAAGCAGAGACGTGTGTTCTTGCAAAGACCAGTGAGAAGCAAGGATGAATTTTCTATGCTGTGAGCTGGAAGAAAACATTGCTGAAGCCTCCTAAAATGTGATCAAGAAAATGGCCTGCTAGAGGCTAAGATGAAGAGCAATGGAGCCTTTTAATTCCATGGTTCTCCATCATTAAAAGCTGGGCTCTTGCCCTAAGAA
>NW_027529696.1:283439-290761 GCF_008692635.1 Crocuta crocuta
AAGCTGGGCTCCTGACCTAAGAATTTCCTATGAAAGTACAGTTTGTTGTTTGTTTCTTTGTTTGTTTTCTTACCTGAGGAGAAGGATGTTATGAACCTATCAAGCTGAACAATATGATAGTGCTGGTTTCTGTAGCAGGTCCCATGGTTGTAGCTGGTATTTACACCAACTTTCTTTCACTACCCATTTCTCATTCCTTTCCCCCTGAGATAGCACCTCAGGTCACGGTCGGGGTTCTTTGCCTGGTAGCATGATTCAAAACTTAATTGCTGAAGCATTTGGGCCACTAAGATGTCCCGCCTTAAATGGGTTGTTGCAGTTCTCCATGAACTAATCACACAATGTGAGAGTAGTGAGCTCTCTGGACATACTGGACATATTCTTCCTTAGCTCCTTGGGTAGAGGGAGCCCAAATTCCCTTTGATTGTCCGGTGTCATGACCCCAGCCAGGACGGGACCCCTTTCTTTGCCTTTTGATGGAGAGGGCTGAGGGAACCAAAATGGCCGGCTAGCAGTCTCAATTCCCTCTCGATGGAGTCACTGTTGTGTTCCTTGGTGAAAGCTTCTCTCCCTTTGGGATGAAGACCTCTGGTTCAGCAAAGCCTAAAGCAATAGGCATGAGAAGGTTTTAGGGATAAACTGACAGGAGGCTATTTCCATTTCCACCCTTTGATTTCAACACCTGTGAATCCTGACTACAGGAGAGAAAAACAAATTATGTCAGATGCTGATATACAACAAATACTCCTCCTTAGGAGTCATTCCTTCTAGGCCCGGTGGCTTAGTCAGTTAAGCATCCGACTGTGGCTCAGGTCATGATCTCACAGCTCATGAGTTCGAGCCCCACATCAGGCTCTGTGCTGACAGCTTGGAGCCTGGAGCCTGCTTCAGATTCTGTGTCTTCCTCTCTCTCTGCCCCTCCCCTGCTCATGCTCTGTCTCTGTCTCTCTCTCAAAAATAAATAAACATTTAGAAAAATTAAAAAATTAGGGGCACCTGAGTGGCTCAGTCGGCTAAGTGCCCAACTTCGGCTCAGGTCATGATCTCATGGCTCATGAGTTCAAGCCCCGCATCCGGCTCTGTGCTGACAGTTCAGGTCCTGGAGCCCACTTCAGATTCTATGCCTCCCTATCTCTCTGCCCCTCCCCCGCTTGTACTCTGTCTCTTGCACTGTCTCCAAAATAAACATTAATTTTTTTTTTAATTTAAACTTTTTTAAAAAATTATAAAAGAAGTAATTACTTTTAGCATAATCTCCCTTCCTGCCACGTTGGCGACTTAGCACTTGAACCCACTGGTGACGATACAAGCACTGTGGAAAGAGGCTGATTGAGATCTACTTAATGGATACTTTATTCATTAGATTCCTAAGCTTCTGCACTGGTAAGGCTATTCTTTCCTCATCACCCTCATGAGACACATTTATCTTCACATCGGGTGTCTATCCGGGTGGGGGTATCCACATACATCCTCCCCCTGGCCTCCTTGTCACAAATTTTCAACCACGTATCGTCAAAGTCCCTGACCATTCAGCCAATGACTTGAACACAGCCTATGCGTGTCCACGCACTTGTACCTCTGCTCAAAGTCTTCCCTTGGGGAGGCTTACCCTCCGCTGTCCGTCAGGGCTATCCCAGGTGGGACTGTAGTGCAGCCACTGTCCGCTTTTGGCTTGCGTGGTAGGCAAGTGCTGTGAACTGAATGTCTGTGTCCCCTTCTCCACATGCATATGTTGAGGCTCTAACCCCCAGTGTGATGGTATTTGGAAGTGGGGTCCTTGGGATGTAATTAGGTTTAGAGGAGGTCATGAAGGTGGAACGGCCATGAAGGGATTAGTGCCCTTGTAAGAAGAAAACAGAAAGCTGGTTCTCTCCCCGCACCATGTGAGGACACAGTGAGAAGGCAGCCATCTTGGTCTAGTAGGGCAGCTCTAGGCTGAGTGACTTGAAAATAACAGAAATGTATTTCCCACAGTTCTGGAGGCTGGGAAGTCCCTGATCAAGGCACTGGAAGATTCAGTGCGTGGTGAGACCCTGCTTCCTGGTTCACAGACAGCTGTCTTTTCATTGTGTTCTCACACAGCTGAAGGGATGGGGGAACTGTCTCGGACTTCTTTTATAATGGCACAAATCCTATTCACGAAGATCTGCCACAAAGGCCCCACCTCAAAGTACATGACATTGATGTGGGGAAGAGTAGCGATCCCATCTATCTGCTGACTCACTGCCTGACTCCGAGCACAAACCAAGGACAGTCCCTCCCAGCCACTGAGCCCAGCAAGACAGGCCCCCACCTCCAAGTACCATCATGCTGGGAATTAGGATTTCAACATATGCATTTAGGGTGGGGACGCACACACATTCAGACTAAGACAGCAACCATCCACAAGCTAGAAAGAGAGCCCTCACCTGACATTGAGTCTGCCAGCACCTTAATCTTGGACTTCCCAGCCTCCAAGACAGTGAGAAATGGATTTCTGTGGTTGAAGTCACCCAGTCTATGGTACTGCGAGATTCTAATCATGCCTTCCCATACTCCCATTTCTCATATCAAACATACAAGTACAATGTACAAGTGCCACTCTGGTGGGGTTTTGCTGATGTAATTAAGATCCTGAGTCAGTTGATCCTGAGATACAGAGAGAATGTGGGTGGCCCTGACCCACTCAGGGAATCCTTTCAAAGCTTTTCCTTACTGAGGAATGGAAGAGGAAGTCAGAGAGACTCAGAGCACAGGAAGCACACCAGGGGGGGTTGCTTCTGTTCTCCAGTCCCCTGTTCATAAGAAGCTCCCCTGGAGGCCTTAGGTGCAGGAGCAGAGGACTTTCTCATGAACTAGGCCCCACCCAAAACTAGCAGGTTTTCAGGCTCCTTGAAAACTGGCTCATAATAGCACAACAATGAGGAATATGATACCACGTGAGCCACCAAGTCCCACTGCTTTTTCATGTCCCTTCTAAGGTAGGAAAGGATAGTTGTCACAGACTGTTGTTCACAATCAGACATGCTCCACAATCCTCATTTTCCATCTCTTCTATGATTTCAACTTTTTGTTTTACAGTGCACTAATATTATCTGACAGTTGTTCTGCTGTCTTTATCTCCCATGTGGAATGGAAGATCCATGAGAAGAGTGTCTAGTTCACTGTCATTTCACACCTAGATAAGTGGCTGACACTTAGACAGGTTCTAACAACTATTGAATGAATTATTTTTAACCCTCAGACAAGCAGGGGAGGTGGATGTTGTCAGGAACCTCAGGTCACCGGAAGGGATATGGAAACAAAGACAATAGGTACGGAGCCCCCATCATGAGCAAACGAGGGGGTACCTAGAGGAATCACTCAGAGCCAGGTCTGGCTTGAAGCCAAGCCCTTGTGATGCCTCAGTCTCCCATTGGTCCCTATTTGTCATCTGACCCTGGATCCGGAATATTCTTTTTTCACACTCCCTCCCTGATGGGAGATCCCAGGGCAGGGAGGCCTGGCTCTCATCTCCCTCAGCCTCTGCCCCAGCTCTTCAGCACTGAGGGCTCCCAGGGAGGGCTATCCTGTCCCACAGGCTTAAGCCTGTGTCCCTCTCCGAGTCCCTGGCCCATAGGGGAGTCTGCTTTCTGTGTGTTCCCCCAATTAGATCACTGACAACCAGGGAATGACCCCCGCGGACTGCTCTCTGCCCCAGAGCTTGTAGCCTCTCCTAGGTTCTGGGCCATGACCGTCTCCTACTCACCGCCCCAGCCCTGAGCCGCACATGTGCAGAGCACCTCAAACGTGCCGGGATGGGCTTTGGCTTCTAACACCCCGCTCCCCTCAACCCCACAGCCACCTTATGAGGCAGGGGCTCGATTTCCACTTAACACCCAAGGAACCCTAGCCCCAGGGTGCATGTCCTTGCTCAAGGTCAGACAACTGGAAGGGAGTTGAAGCCTGCGTTAAACCCGGGCGTCCCTCACTCCATCGCGTGCGCTCATGAGAGCTCTGCCGCACTGTGCCCGCACTTCACAGAAGGGAAACTGAATTCCTCACTAAATTGACATCTAAAGACTAAAGAGCATGAACATCTTACCTCGCCAAGTGAGGAAGTTGTTAACCTTAAAAATAAAACCGTCACTTATTTTGCCAGCAAAGTGCATTATTTGAGAATAGCTGAGAATTGCAATCTGGGCCAAGCAACTCCAGCAAAGCCACAGGCAATTGCAGAGAAGAAAGCAGAGGCAGGCTCTTTTACAGAGGGGAGGGTGCAGTTGTGAACAGCAAGTCCATTGCAGTAATGTCAGGGTTCTGAGTGTAGAGGCTTCTCATTGGCTGAGCTGTGACAGGTTGTCATTGGCTGGGCTGTTGCTGGGCAGAGGAGAATCTTTCTTCCTCCTGCTGGGATGGTAACACAGTAACTGAAACAGTGTTGACTTGCAATGTACCTCTCTTCCTGTTGGTTTCACTATGGGCCACAGATGGTAACAAGTGAGAGCTCCCCCTCTGGGCTCTTGACCCCAACGTAGTGAAGTTTCTCTTTATTGATTTTCATAAAGTCCGTGGCAAGACCCCGTTTCATCTCCAAGTACAGCATGGGGCCTCCCCGGCTCGAGAGACCAGCACAAAAGGCCGAGTGCTCCTGGGCAGACACTTGGAGTCTCTGCAACACGGAGCGGGTCAAGGAATAAGGATGGCTTAACTTCCGCAGGCCTGTGCCTAGAACAGCAGTCTCTTCAAGGGGAACTGACTCGGAAATCCAGTTCCCATTAACAGCGGAGAGTCTGCTGAAAACTAGAGCCGACATCTCACTTGGGACAGTGTTCCTGCCCACCCCCCACCCCCACCGAGCATGTTGACCTGTGGCCTAGCTCTCTGCACGGTGAGAGTGTCTGCCTTGTGTTTTGGGCTCCTCAGAGTGTGTCTCCGTGTAGTGGTCACACGGCACTAAGGAGCCCAGCTGTCCCTCCTCATCTCCCTCCTCATGAACCCACAAATTTCTGGGTGTCGCTGTGTCCAGGCACTGAACGCCCTAGGAATAGCCGACTTCCTCCACTCCTCCTTAGGTTCCATGGAATAGAGACTATTCACCCCTATTGTTGTGAGGAAATTCAGGTGAAGGTAAGTGGCAAAGCCAACTCTTACTTGTTGGGAACAGGTAACCAGCAGGGACGCTGGAGCCGTGAAATGGTTTTAGGAGCCTTGATGAGGGGGATAGGATTAACCCCAGGTGCTAATCTCTCTGCCCTTCTTCCATGACAACTTACCCTGATGGTTAAGGAAAAAGCCTATAAATAACAAGTAGATCATCTCTGATGATCAAAAATCAGAGTCCCGTGTAATTGTGCCTTTGGATGTGCAGCAGGTCTCTGCTTAGTTTTTTAAAATAGAGGTTTATTCCTCTTTAAGAGAGGGAGAGAGAGAGAGAGAGAGAGCGTGAGCTGTGGAGGAGCAGAGAGAGAGGTACAGAGGATCTGAAGCGGGCTCCCTGTGGGCTCTGTTCTGCCGGCAGTGAGCCGGATGCAGGGCTCGAACTCACGAACTGTGAGATCATGACCTGAGCCAAAGTCAGATGCTCAATCAACTGAGCCACCCAGGCACCCCAGACCTCTGCTTATTATACCTGATGTTCTACTTGTAGTAGACTTTCCACCAGCTCATTATGCAATTGATGTAATCATGAAAAGTGATGGTCAGGGAACATAAGAAGGGGAAAAGAGTTATCACCTTCTAGCAAAAGTCTCTGATGCGGGCAGCAGCAGGCTGCACAGACCGTGTCTAAACTGCTTTTTTTTTTCTTTTTTTCTCTCTTTTTAAAAAATGTTTATTTATTTTGAGAGGGTGTGAGCAGTGTAGGTGCAGAGAGAGAGGAAGAGAAAGAGGGAGAGAGAGAATCCCAAGCTGGTTGTGGGCTGTCAGCACAGATTCTCACCCAGGGGCTCAATCCATGAACCCTGAAATCATGACCTGAGCCAAAATAAACTGTCAGCTGCTTAACCGACTGAGCCACCCAGGAGCCCCAAGAGAAATGATATTCTGATTATTGAATACAGGCTTCTATGTGAGGCCATGATCAAGACTCACAGTATCTTTCAATCTATACATTTGCTATTTGGGGCCTGAGCTGAGCAAATCGGCACATTCTGATCGAGGCCCCTTCGAGAAAAATAAACGGTGCAGGTGGACATGGGCACGAAAGGATTCCATCAGGTAACGCCTAGCACCCCTCCTGGGAACGCCAGGCAAGATGCCACCCCGTTGTCCCAGAACACGGGACTTAAGTAGCATGTAACTGCGGAGCCCTGGCAGCCACCTTGCGATCATGAGGAGGAGCCAGAACTGGGATGAACGTGGCTTCCAGAAAGCAGAGGAGAACCTGGGGAAGAGGCCAGGCCCTTGGTCATATGATTAATATAGGGTTTGGCATTGGCGTGATGCTAATCGGCATGTAGCCGTTGGCTTCCTATCTCCTGGTAGCCAAAACGGGGGGAGTCTCGTGCTCCTGCGCTTGAACACCACCTTTGCCAAACAGTGTCCACAATGGCAAGTCAAAAGGAAAGCACAAAGTACATGTGGAAACCACCCGAAATTGTACCACTTGGTAACAAGCACTTGTCACGTCCAGCATTACAGAAGCTGGAGCCCTCTCATAAAAGGCGGTGCTCTTATTGCATTTTGTGCTTAGTGTGAAGAAATTCTGTTTGCTGCATTCCCCCAGGGGGCCCCCCTCTGCTCTGACAAGTCAGAGACTGCAGGGCCGCCCCGAGAGGCAGAAGGGCTCCTTTCTGCACTCCTGCGGGCAGACACCGTGGAGGATGCCAGGCGGGAACCCTGAGAAACTCGAGGGGGGCCGCCTGGGGTGGGTCAGCTGTGGGGACTCACTGGGCTGCCGTGCTGCTCAAGCCTCACGCGGTCACGTTAATGCTGAAGGCCCCAGTTTCAATGACCTTCAGCATTGTAGGTTCAGTTCCCACTGGCAGCTTTGCATTTAAAGTGAAATGCAGTAACAGTTTTGCAGTTACAATGTCACGAAGTTACATGTCCAGGGAATGAGAGAGCTCAGAAAGATGGGTTCACACCCAGGGCCTATCAATTGCGGGGTGAGGGAAGTGGCAGCCAGTCGGCCTCTGTGCTTTCCCAGGACTCCTGTTTCCCCGGTTCCTTGTGACCACAGTTCGACAGGGCACGTGGGGCCTCCGGGCATGGATTTCAGTGACCCTTAGTTCTCGTTCTGGCCACTTTTAATGTGACCAGCCCCTTCCTCACCCGATCGCTTTCATGAGATGGTCCTCTCTCAAGTAAAGGATTTTGATGAATGGATGATATGAAAGGCTCATGGGAGGGGCAGGGGTAAG
>NW_027529696.1:290858-306809 GCF_008692635.1 Crocuta crocuta
CTGATTCCTCCCAACCCCCATATCTTCCCTTCCTTACCTTGTCCCTAGTTTTTGCCAGATTTATGCCTTTGTTGAAGGCTTTCCGATGAGAACGCGACCTCCCGTTGACCCGAAGCTGGCCCCAGGCCATAGGAGGCCCCTCACCCCCTCCCTTATGCTTGAAATATAAGTTCGCTCCACCCTAGGAACTGTTTCAAGGTTGCAGCCTGAGTACAAGGGGGCGCTGGGCCCATCTGGCCGGTGTCCGGGGTTAAATCCCATAGAAACTGTAAAGGTTCTGGCGAGCAGAGCGGAGCAAGTCTTGGAACTCCCAAGGGCAGCCGGGTATGTAATCCCTTGCTTATTAAACCTGCCACGACCCACGGGGAGTGGCCTGTCTCTTCCCAGTCTCTGCCAGGCCTCCCTTCAAGGGGCCAGGGACTGAGCTCCCCCAGAAGCTCTGGAGAGAACTGACAGGGGGCCAGGGGGCCAGGAGACCAGAGAAGTGGGTCTGGCGAAGGAGGCGTCCTTGGGGAAGCCCAGGGTTGGCCATCGACCTCTGTGTGGGGAGGTGGGAACGTCCGTCAGGTGCTTGGGGACCCCTGCATGGGGATGGGGACATCCCGAGGGCGCCGGCCGGGCTGATGCCCTTGTGGGGGGAGCTGCACCGGGTCACCGGGACAGGGACATACACCACGGCTGTGCAGCAGGCCGGCCTCTGCTGTGGCCATGTCGGCGGCCACCCGTGCCCAGCAGCAGGCCACAGCTTGGGAACAAGGGAGGAAGAAGAGTGCCCCAGTGCACTGCTCCGCGGCCTGGGGGTGGCAGACAGGGCCGGACAGCAAGACGGCATGTTGGAGACTTCGCGCGCCATTTTGCAAAGTTAGGAGGCACAGGCCGGCCGCGGATTCTGGTCTGGGGACTGGGACAAAGCTGATGGACCGCTGAGCGGGAGGCCCCTGGGAGGCGGCACTAGTGATGGGTGAGGACGTGGATGTGTGCCCTGTGCTCTCCGACCCCTGAGACACAGGAAATCAGACTCAGCAGTGCAGCCCCAGGTCGTGGAAGCACAGTTGGTAAAAGGCTTGAAGAGAGCTCATATGCCCTCCGAACTCACTGACAAGGCCCGGGCAGGCATCCACGTGTGGTGACTGTGGCCGTGGGATACAGGGTGGTGGCATTCTTGACCCAGGGGCCCAGAACCCTTTGTGTTGACAGTTGGCCTGATCTCAAGGGACGACCCCCAGGCATGTCCAATGGGAAGCTGAACCCCGAGCAACGACCCTTCGCAGAGACAGCAGATTTCCTGTACGGGAAGGGGGGGGGGGCTGCACCACAGCACCAGGCAGAATGGGCCTTGAAAATGCAGCCACTTGGTTATGGCACCAACAGCATGTCTTGTGTATTCTAAGCAAAACCCAGGGCTACTGCCAAAGGAATCTGGGGCCATCCACCCGAGTTCCGAATGGGTGAGAAGTTGATTACATGGACCCCCTCCTTCCCAGTGTGGGCTCTACATATGCCCTGCAGAGTGCGGACAAACACCTGGCCTAATGCAAGCCTCCCCAAGTAGGGCCAACCAGGCCACCATTATTAGGGAATCGCAGAGACCGAGGACTGAGCACAGATGCCCTTGTCAAATAGTGACCGGGGTCACAGTTTAAGGGTCACGATATGCAAGACAAGGCAGATGACCATGACCTGGAATGGAGTTTCCATCTCCCCTGTGGCCTGTGGGCAGCAGTTTGGTTGAGATGAAGCCTGGGATATTAAAGATTAAATTGTTGACAGGTAAAACCACCTTGGTCTGGTGGACTAAAGTACTGTCCCAGGCTTTGATATATTTCAATGAGCAACTAGTACGGCCCATGTGTTACCCCATACACCAGACTGGGGACCCTAATGAGACACCCAGCATCATAAAGGAATGGAAGTCTTGGGAGGGGGAGGCAGCCATTGCCCCGACTCTCATGGAGGATCTATGTGCTATGCCACCAAGGCCGCTGAGCGTCATCAGGCCTGGGAGAGGTGTTATCTGCTGGAATTCACAATGGGACATCTCGCAGGATGCGTGTTACATTTCACATGTGTGAGCGAGGGCAAGTGCTCAATCTCCACTGGGATCCCATTGCCTTGCTGCGAGCTGGGCCTGTGAAAGGCACCACCCCTGCAGGGTGAAGGTGGGGGGCCTTCTCTGGCACGTCCGGCCCCCAGTTTGTCTCCTTGCGCCTGACAGTGCTGCCTTCCCTGACGACGCATGTGGTACGCCCAGCTAGGTCAAGTGCCTGAAGCTGTAGCCACACGAACAGCTACGGGTCAGGCCACAAGTGGAATACTTGCACAAGGGGAAGAACTTCTCATACAAGCTCTGTCTTTATTTGTCTTTTCGACCTTTTTGATCTTGGACTTCTGTGGCTCCTGTGGTGTCTGTTTACAGAATGAGCACCTGATGCAAAGACCTATCTACAGTGGGCCACTCCTAGCTCCAGCAAAGGTACCAGTCCTAATCTTGGTGTAGCAAGAAAGCCACCAAATGAGCCGCCTGCTTGGCAAAGAAGCCCCTGGCTGTCGACTCAGTGCACTTGGTAGAAGAATAAACATACAGGATTGTAATAGCTGGTGTCGAGGGGTGGAGTGCTGGAGGAGGTCATAGAGAGTTTGTGATTGCTGGGCTACATGCACCTATGTGACTGAACCCGCTTGAGGTTTTGATATAAACTCTGAAGGGTCTGGTGGGTGAATGGGGTGATCTCACCTCCTGCCAGTCAAAGGCAAGCGTGCTATGTAAATTTCCTTGCTTATTACACCTGATACCTACCAATTCGGAGGGGTCAGCCTGTTTCTTCAGTCTCTCCTTGTCCTCCATGTATGAGGGTCTGTTTGTTATTTCACCCGCTGGAGTGTCCAGTGTTGGAAACCAACAGGCTGTGTGGGAGATGGAGTCAGTACAAAATAGAGCATCCCTGGATGTAGGAAATGCTGCATGAAAATAATTTTCCCCTTTTGCACGTCGCCTTAATGGGAACTGTCCATGCTTAGAAAAGGTATTGATCACGAGTTCGTTCTAATATGGTGGGGCAAATTTGGGGGTCACCTTTGATTAAGTAGACCTTTTAGCTGGTCTGTCATACTGATAAGTCCCATGTGTCTATGAGTGACATTGAAAAGTGCCTTATCATAGGGCTCCTAGATGGACATATTTGAACTCTGTGCCATTGGAAATACGTGGATTAAAGATTTCCACCTCCTGTCCCCTCACTCTCTACAAGGCGCATTCTGCAAATCTCCGTTAATACTGCTAATGTTGTTTAAATCAAACTGGGAAAGGAAATGGACTTATTTCCCCTGAAAGGGTGGACACAGAATGGTTTCTGCTTCATCAGTGAGGTAATCATGTGTTCATTTGTCTCTGGTTGAGGAGTTCACATTCGGCTGGCAATCTAATTCATCATGTACAATGTTTGCCCTTGGACTACACTTACATAATAACTTCCTCCATTTTCCCCATAGTCTGGATAGCAATGAGGCTGGGGCTCTTGAGAACAGAGTGTGTGTGGGGGCATGGTGAACCTTGGCCCCTGAGAAAACTCGTATTAATGATGCAGATGCAGGTTGTATACACATATGTACAATGTGGTTTTGCAATGGCTGCATTTTGTTTTCAAGTGTTTATTTAAATTCCAGTTAGTTAACAAACAGTGTATATTTGTTTCCCATGTAGAATTTAGTGATCCATCACTTACATAGAACACCCAGTGCTCATTACAACAGGTGCCATCCTCAATCCCCATCACCCATCTAACTCATCTCTCTGCCCACCTCCCCTCCAGGAACCCTCAGTTTGTTCTCTATGGTTAGGGTTGTTTTCTGGCTTGCCCCTCTTCCCCACCCCCATGTCGTTCTGGTTTGTTTTTTTTTCTTAAATTCCACACAGAAGTGAAATCATATGGTATTTGTCTTTCTATGACTGACTTATTTTGCTTAACATAACACACTCTAGCTCTGTCCATGTCATTGCAAATGGCAAGATTTCATTATTTTTGATGGTTGAGGAATATTCCATTGTACACATATACCACCTCTTCTTAATCCATGCATCAAGGCATGGACATTTGAATCTTTCCAGAATTTGGCTGTAGTAGGATTCTTGCACACAGAGTCGTGACGCTGAGGCTTTTCTTTCCAGGAAGAAACTTTATTTATGCCGGCACTGCTCAGTTGGGTTCGTACCCAAAGAACTGAGCCCCAAACACCACGTGGTGTAGGTTTTTATATATTTATTACTTCTTTGTCTCCCATATATGGTAACACACACACGAGTCTGATTAAGTGCTCTCACGTTACAAGGTCGTGAGGGATGTTGTCACATACATATATAGCAAGGTTGCCTTGAGGTTTTTTTCTTTCCTTAGAGAGGGGACCCTACCACATTCCCCCCTTTGATGCTCAGATCCCTCTATTTAGGGTCAAAGTGCATCCCCTTGGTTTAGAGGTTTAGATAGGCTGTCTGGTCACAGCTCTAGTACAGTCCATCTGGGACCCACCATTTCATAGCTGTGTTGACATTGTCCCAGGTCCCTCAGAGATGAGACGTTAGGCAAGGGGTTGGGATCTGGCTCAAGGTGGTCTAGGGTCCCCCACCATTGGGTTTTCCAGGCAGTTGAGTTATAAAAGCTTTGGCCTAGGCATGTTAAGTTTTTAACGGAGATGACGATGAACTTTTTCCCCACTAGGCAAGACAGTTTTTCCCAATAATTGAACTTTTGAGAAGCCAAACCCCGGTAGTAGGACTGGGGTATTTTGTTTTCCTGTAAGATTTGTGGGAATCTAACTTTCTAGTCTCTTATGGCCATTGTTTCCCCATGTTGGTACCAACAAAGTATCCTATCCACAAAGGGAAGGGGAGTGTTAACAGAATCTTCTCACCACATTTTCAGCCGGCCAGGGCGGCCTCACCCAATCTTATGGCAAAGTGCAGAGCAAGAATCACAATAATAGTGCGAAATAAGGTGTGACAGTGCACCACAGTAAGGAAACATAGAAAATAAGGACAGCCTTTAGTTTCACCAGACCGTCGATTCCTCAAGCTTCTGCCGGGCATCGATTGTCAGCTTCCAGGGTGACTCAAGCAGGGCTGCAGTCTCCCGGAGCCTCTGGAATTGCATACTGCTCCTTCCGTGTGGTCAGCTTGCACGGCGTTGATGGAATCAGGAACGCGCTCCCAGATTCGAGAAGCCGGCTTCACTCTGCTGTAGTGAATCCGGGGACCTACTTCAGTTACCTTGACTGCAGTAGGGGTGGACAAAATGACCGTGAATGGGCCCTTCCAGAGGGGTATTAGGGGGTGACATTCCACTCTTTTATCCGTATTGCATCTCTTGATTTAAAGTGGTGGGCGTATCTGGTCAGATTCACAGGTGATCGCTCCCTGACCCAGTGGTGTAAGGTGGTTAGGGTAGAGCCAAGGGCCCACGTCTGTTGTCTTAGGGTTAGATTGCCTATCTCATTTAGAATCCCCCCTCTTATGCCCTTGATAATGGGAGGAGGGTGCCCCAAAATAAAGGATTTTATAAGGGAACTCCATCTGCCTCTTTATTTCCCACCTGCAGCTCCAGTCTTTCCCTGAAGGTCCCTTATCTCTCCCTGCCTGATGTGAACCCTTTCCCTACTTATTTCTCCCCTGGAATGGGGCTTGTAACTGCTGTTGGGGAACAGGCAGGAAGACTGTTCTGACTTCTTCAAGCTGATAAGGGATGGTGTAGGGGTACAGCAGTTAGAGTCTACCCAAGGGTCGGTCTAGTGGCTCACAGTATGGTTCTACAGGAAGGCTGGCAGGGGTGAGGCGGCCATGCTTGTGAGGTGTTATTTAGAGTTTTGCTGAGTATAAGCAGACAGTGTGCTTTATTTTGAGGTGTAAAACTTTTTCAAGAGCCAAGAGTTCTGCTAGAGAAAGAGGCAAGGCAGCCATTTACCAGTATTACTTTGTAAATGTTTAGGTAAGCCAAACCTGGGGGTTATTTTATAAAGCAGAATTTTTATTACTTTTTGTGCCTTTTCTGTCTTGTCGGGGAAGGCCTTTACCCAATGAGTAAACGTATTAACCCATACCCACATATGTTGGAATCTCTTTGACCTTGGCATATGAGTGAACCCTAACTGTTAGAATTTTCTGGATAGCCTCCAGTTCCTTGATTGTCTGGGAGAGCCAGTTTGTGGTTGAAAGTATTGTTTCTATGACATACTTTGCAGGCTGATACCACTTGCAGAACTGTCCTTGACAAATGGTTTTTTCCAGTAAACATCCTTTGGGCCATTTGTTAAGTTTTGTCCCTCCCTAAATGAAAGGTCTGATGCTGTGTTTTAATAACCTTTTAGCTCTGTGAGCTTGGTAACTGTAATTGCCCTGCTCTGTTTGTAACCTCTCCAAGGGCCAGAGATAGTGTCTAGGAGTCAGACCCCAGTTTATTTACTTATTTTTTTGTTGGCGGGGGGAGAGTAGGTGGGATTGAGTTTCCTTTAATAATTGATATAGCAGCAAACTATTTTCCTGAGCCCTGGTTTTGATAGCCTACAATAGCCAGTAATTTTCAAAAGCTCACATATTGTTTATCTGTCCTGAGTTAGTACCACCATAGTCTCTAGTTTAGTTATAATGTCCCTTTCTAGCCAGGGAATAAGGCTCTCTGGCATTATCAGGAAAGAATGAGAAAAAATTAGGTTTCCCCTGTTATGCCGAGAGACACAGAGACCAACCGAGACCACCGAAGCCGAATTAAGCGAGTCTTTATTACCGGCCAGGACCGCACAGAGTTAACACAGAACTCTAAGTGTGCGGCCCCGAGTTCAAGGACTTAGGGCTTTTTATAATGAGCAAGCAGGCAAGTAAGCAGTGGAGAAGCAGAACTGAGCGGTTACTGCAGAAAGGCTACAAAGTGGTAAAGAGAGCAGCCCTTATCCTGGTATGTAGGAAAACATTCGTTCGTTTGCAGGCACGGTTTAGGGTTTTGGGGAGTTTCAAGGGAATAGCCATTATCTCAAGGACAAAGTATGCAAACTGTGTCATAAATAACCATTAATAGGGAACATTAACCTTTGTCTTCTTGTTTGTTTTTTCCTTGCACCTGAGGATAGTCACGCAGCCCTCGGAGTGCAGGCCCAGAAGGTAAACTCTGGGTCAAGATGGAAGGGCTGAGGCTAAATTCATGTGCAACACCCCAAATACATCCCAGGGGCTGAGAGAAAAATTTAGTTAGAAGCTTTGCGGAAATGCCTCTGATCATCACGCTGTGTTTAGATGGTTGGCCTGGAATGGGAAGGAGGACAGAAAAGGGAGCTCTGGTGTCAAGGGGGCAATCAACCAGTTTTCCTTCTATATTTAGAGTTACCCGAGGCTCTGAGTTTCTGATAGACCGTCGGTTTAGGGGCGCCACCGTGCAGAGCCCCAGGCCCTGGTCAGTCCCTTCCAGGGACATGGGTTATCTGAGCCCTCACCAAGAGAAGTCCCCAAGGGCATTCAGAGCTCCAGTGATTGTTTCCATATCAGGGGCATGGCTTATGGGGTTTTCATTTTGCTTGTCTCCTCTGAGGATGTTCTCATTTTAGTGCTCTGAATGGCCATATGAATGGCACTTGGTGCCAGGACCTCGGGAAGTCTGGTCTGACATAGTCCATAAGGTTACAACTAAGGCCTCGAATGGTTTTCTAAATCTTCCTTTTCTGTTTTGTTTGTAATCTACCCAATTGGCAGCTCCTGCCAAGGAGCTCCTGCAAGGTCCCTTCAAGGTCAACAGCCAATTTTTGCATTTTCTCTGAATATCAAGGGCTGATTGAGTGTCAGATTTGTCCTTTAAAATCATCTCAGCCTTAAGGGTGTCAGGGGGGATAGCCATATATTTAATGAGAGCCTCCCTCAACCTCTCCAGGAAGGTAATCGGGGTCCCATTTTGTGTTTGTGAAATAGTGGCTGATTTAGCAGAATTTAAGGGCTAACTCTTAGATTTCCTTAACTGTTTTGTTTTTTTTTTAAAAACATCTGTCTCATTAAAAGTCTGATTTGACAAAAGCATTATATCTTTCCAGGACAACTCAAAAATATATGTAATATTCTGAAAAGCCTTTATATATTTATCCGATCAGAAAATGTATCTAGATCTCCTTTTATCTGTCTTAAACTTCATTGTGTAAAGGGTTTTTTGCTTCTGGCATTCTAGCTTCTTTTAAGGGAAATATGCCTGTTACATTACAGGGAGGGCCTGGATAAGGTGGGTAGCAGGGAGTAGAATTATGTTTTTGTAAAATATAGATTGAGGACCTGAGGAGGAGGAGGTTGAGATGGAAGACTTCCCTTCCTCCTTCCTCTAGGTCTGTTTTGGATCCAGGATCCAGGCCCTTAATTGTTTCTCCTCCTGATTGCTGGAGCTTAGAAAGGGGTGCCATTAAATTTGAATCCACCTTACATTGCTTACACATGTCTTGTATTTTTTTCTTAAGTCTCAAAAGCAATGCACATAGGAGACTTTTCCCCATGTCCCTTCACATTTTCAAAACAAGTCCAATTGTAGATAGTATTGTCATTGATATTTCCCTCTGGAGGCCAGGTTCCCTCTCCCAATTTGTACTGGGGCCAAGCCATTCGGCAAAGAAAATGAATCAAATGCATTCGAAAGGAGTAATGGCCTTGGTTGGGGAATTACCCATCTATAGGAAAAAGGAAGAAAGATGTCACTTATCTCAATTTCCCATAGCTGGCCAGGAGAAACCTCATCTCCTGGGCCCCGTGTTTTGGCTGGCTACGCAACTGGCAGCCAAAAGCTCTCTCGGTCTCCTGAGGTGCTGGGAGTAGTAATTTTTACCTAGGCTTGATTGACTTTACCTCTGAGAGCTGACCTAGTCTTTCCTGTTTTTTTCTTACTCCTACGTTTCCCACTTGTAGGACGTTGGGGGTATGGATTGTGACCAAGCAAGACTTGCCTGGTTGTCATAGGAAGCACTAATTTTATTTTGGCCCAACAGTTACTTACCTATTGGTCATTGGCCATTGAGGGAGGGAGTTAAAGGGCAAAGTGAAGGTCTATTCCCCTGCCTTTTTCAACAACACCCACATAAATAAGTTTTAGCCATGTGGATGTCCATGTTTGGCATACAATGGGCTAAGTTTAGTAAAATTGCTCCAATGTATCTTAGTAAAAGCCCTTCATATATCATCCATCCCTCATATGGCAGAGGTATCCATTCCTCTGCTAAACAGGAACAACACAAGTGTGGACGATTTGGAGGCCGGCACCAAGGACATCACCATCATTTTCCCAGCCTTTGGATGGAAGGAGGAGGCATTTTAATCTTAACCCTGTGTACTTTTAAATACCATTTATTTTAACCTTAGTCTGTCCTGACCACACATAAACTTCTTTTTTAAAGGTTATCTTTCACGAAGCTTCTACAACTTTTCTTCGCATTTAGATTTTGTCCCAAGCCGTTTCTCTCCAATTAACCAGTCTCACTTAGGACAAAATTATTTTCTTTTACCTTTAACAAAAATATATTTTCTTTTCTTACAGCTTTCTTTTATATCTACTACTTTTCTACATACAGAGTTGCTTTTCTCATTTTTATCTGTTTTAACTACATGGAGCAGAATTTTAACTCTTAGAAACCTTAGTCTCCGGTGAAAACTAAGTAATAACCAATTGTGAACTCTATGTTACATCAGAATGTTTTCTAGATGGCAAACTTATGAATCCATTCAGCACAAAGCATGTTTTTCAACAGTCCCAAAAATCCTTAGTTTTTTTTGCAACAACTTAAAAAGCACAGACCTACATCTAGTAAATGGTGCTTTAGGCTCTTATCTCGTTAGATAGCCAATGAATTCAATCTCAAATTATCATGCAAGCAAAACCTTAATGTTTTAGGTTACAAAACACTTTGAAAGCTATCTTAACAATTATCCATGAAAACTTTGAGACAGACAAAATTAACCATCAGTTTAAGTCACCCTTTTGTTAACAAACTGGAACAGAGATAACACGAGCTAAAGAAGGTCAAATAGACTTTCAGCAACTCTAGGCAGACTAATTTTTTTTAACGTTGATAAACATGGTCTATCTCAAACCAACAAATCTAAATTAGCTTGAACATTGAATGCATTTTACTTGAGTCCACATAAGACAGTTTGTTTCCCATGGTTACTTTTTACCTGGAATATTAGCGGGGAAATCTGGCGCGGTGGTCTTCGCTCCCGGACATCCAGGGCGGTAGGAGGAGCTGACGGCGCCTGAGGCATTGAGGAGCCAGTTGTGCAGGCCGCCCACCAGGTGGTGCAGAAACCGGACCGGATGGGGGGAAGGAAAGGCAGCGAAGGGCCGGCAGAAGGCGGACCAAGAGAATTCCCAGCCTTAAATCTTGTCAGCTCAGACACAGGAGCGGACTCTAGGTTTCTTTTGTTTTGTTTTCCACCAGGAATTAGGCAGTGCGTGGCAGTCCAGAGAAGACAGGGAATTTCCCCAAAACAAAAGGAGTTTCAGCAGCTGCTTGGGATTGTTCCTTAAAGTCCCTGTTCTGAGGTAGAACAACCAGAGACAGTTGGCTCTAATTATCATAGTCATTGACACAAAAAATGAATGAGAGACATGTCCCCATACGCAGTTATAAGGCAACTTCAACTTGCCACCCAGCACCTTAGAGTTGCAGCTTCATTCCTCGTCCCTTGTGGAATTACTAGTACACGTCTGAGAGGTGATCAGGCTCCCCTTCTGCCTCTTAGGGGCAGGTCTGCCGAAACAGACCTGGGTTCTTACCACTCTGACGGGCGCTCCCTGAGCTGGTTCCTGGGCCTCACAGGTTCCATTAGCGCACATGGGCCCTTGCCTGGCACGCCATGAGGGCTAATCTCCTGCTGATGAAGCGGTCTGCTGGTGCCAGGGGAGGCCACCTCTCGGCTCCGAGGATCGTTATCTCCGGTGGCAAAGGAGGTGAAAACACACCATCTCTAAATCACGGATGCGAGCTGCCAAGTAACGTAGCAGGATTCTTGCACAGAGAGTTGTAACATCAAGGATTTTCTTTCCAGGAAGCAACTTTATTCATGCCAGCACCGCTCAATTCGATTGTTACCGAAAGAACTGAGCCCCTCGATGTAGCTTTTTATGTATTTTTTACTTCTTTGTCTCCCATATATGGTATCACACACAAACATGCAGTCTGATTAAGTGGTCTCATGTTACAAGGTCATGAGGGATGTTGTCACGTAACGCAAACAGCCAGGTTGCCTAGAGGTTTTTTTTCTTTTCTTAGGGAGGGGATCCTAACACATGGCTATCATCGTTAGCACTGCTATTGTCATTCAGTTGCATGAGGCCCTTGGAATCAGTAGTCTTGTATCCTTTGGGTAGATACCTAGTACTGAAGTTGCTGGATCATTTGGAAGTTTTATTTTTAACTCTTTGAGGACCCTCCAAACTGTGTGGGAAGGTTGCATTTTTGTCATTAATGGAACATATTTTTTGCACCTTCTCAGGAAATGATGACCGATAAAGCAGAAGAGTCTGTTTTTGGGCCTGAGAACCAAATGAAAGGTCATGCAGAATCCGTGACTCCTCCTCCACGTAAGAGAAGGCTGACTATGGCAATGTTGTCAGTGATACCGGAAGGAGAGGGAGCATCCCAGCCCAGGGGCTCAGCTGTGACCTTGGAAGGTGGTGAGGATGCCTGTCCCCCCCACTTCCTTTCCTGCCCCAGTACAGCCTGGCTCCTGGCTCCTCCCCGCCACTGGAGCAGTTCCCCTTGAGGGCACCAGCTTTGGGTGACGCTGCCCTTAATTTCTCGGCCACATTGGGTACCCATGTTCACTCTCTCCTTCGTGGAAATATTCCCAGATTCCCAAACTCCGCACTCTACTGGTTTCCTTCCCCTGAATATTCCTTTTCCTTCATTCTTTGTTCTGATTTTTGTGTCTCCTGTTAATACCCTACTCCTTCCTAGATCCCACCATCAGGATGTCCCTCATGCCGCACACCTCCTCACTCAGCAGGCCGCTCGCTGCACTAGCTTCTGAGCTCACAGCCTGCCCTCCCACGTGACCCTCCTGACCCATCACCGCCCCACAGCCAGAGTGACCCTGTGCGCACGGAAATCCCTTCATGCCACGTCCACCCTGAAGCCCGCCATCCACTCCCCCGAGCGCTCAGAACAGAATCGGAGCTCCCGACGCTGGTCTACGCGCTCCGCAGGACCCGGTCCTGCCATCCTCTCCTGCACGCGTCCTCTGGGGGGAGGGGGTCCTCCTTGCTCTCTCTGCCTCTGTCCTTTCTCCATGGCCCCGGCTCGTCCCCTCCTAGGGGCCCTGCACTGACCCTCACGGCAGCCGGAAGTCCTCCTCCTCACATGCACGGGCCCCCCATCTGCTCAGGGGTCAACTCGTCAGAGGGCCCTGCCCGACCACATGGTCCTGGAGGCTCCCCCTCCTGCTGTCGGTCACATCCCTGATGTCTTCCTTCCTAATCAAATTCTAACTGTATAATTTCCATTGCTCACTTTATATATACCACGTTTTTAGCAGAGAGCCTGATGCAGGGCTGGAACGCGTGAACAGTGAGATCATGACCTGAGCTGAAGTTATACACTTAATCAACGGAGCCACCCAGGCGCTCCCACATGTACCAACTGAATTTCCCTGGTGACTATACATTCCACAAGGACAGGAATCCTTCCTGCTGTGTTCACTCCTGATCGCTAGGTTGGCATGGTGCCTGGCACAGAGGAGCATGAGGGAATGAAGTAGAGGTGTCAGACGTGGAGGACAGAAACACTCATGTCAGAGACAGAAAAGACTGATGAGCAGGACCGGTACTGACTGCGAGTGGTAGAGGTGCGGTGCCGGTGTCAGGCCCGCTGCCGCGAGTGACGCATTCAGCCTTTCAGCTTGCAGAGGGCGTCAAGGAGACATGAAATGATGAGCGCCAGGGCTCTGTGAATGTTTGGTAAAATTCTTTATTAAACAAACTGTCCAGGTGTGTTTCTGTATGTATGCATAGTGCCAGGATTATAGGAGGCTTCTCTGTTGTGTTAGTTTTCCTGAGGTCAAGTTCTCAGGTCACATACATGTATCAGGTGCATCCTTCTGATAGGTCAAAAACCGTTAGAGACTGCGGAGCACGTGCATGTCCGTGCGGGGTTGTGGACCTGCCTGTCATCGCAGCCCCACATTACATTTGGTTTCCAGATGCACCTGTCGCTCACAGTATCCGCGGGGAGGTGAGGGACAGTGGCCGATCCACACTGAGGGCTTCTGGTCAAAATCCATCCCCCCAGAGCCTGTGACTGTGGCAGGAGATGGTACTCCACACCAACCAATAGGATTCTTTGTCTCATGTCCTTACCATTCTCAGCAAAGGTGGGCGGAGTCACAAACCTGGTAGGAATGCGTTGGTGGCAGGAGTCATTACCAGCTCTGTCTCTACAGATAACCCCAAGGCCACAGCGATGTCTGTGCTGGGAGAAGTGCCAGATAAACTGCCCATACCGATGGAAATCAGTATCGAAATAAGAGATCAGTTAAAGAGGGAGATTCGACAGTTTGGACGAAGTAAGTACAACGAGAATTTCTATCCATGAAACAAACCACAGTAAGTCTTTCTTATTCTATGATTTGAACGAGATTCCACAGCCCCCTTGAGACTCATCCTTTGCCAGAATTGGGTTTTCCCATTTGGAATTGTGCCTCTGTATTTTTACTGAAATATCCCAGGACACCTTTTTTTTTGGGGGGGGGGTTCCTTTCTATTTTTCCATTGGTTGTTGTGTGTCAACCTTCCACTGGTAGATGTCCGGGTGTCTGGATGTGAGCATGTAAGGCACATGTCCTCCCTCACATTGTAGGGCTTGAATGATTGCTGAGGCATCAATACACCAAGATTGACTTCTACATCCTCTTTATACTCGGACATACTGACAGGTTTTTTTTTTTAATATCTTCAGAGTATGATAGGATCTTCAAATTGCTTGAAGGAGTGCAAGGGCCTCCAGAAGTGCAGAAAAAAATGATCTTATATGCCATGAAGGAAGCAGCGAGGTGAGTGTGAGAAACTCTTTAGTACATTTCACAGCAGGGCCCAGTGCTGTGTTGGGGGGAGGGGGGACTGCCATGTGTTTCTCAAACCCTGGTCCTCACTCAGAGTTTATGCTATCTCTGGACTTCTTAGATGGATATTCTCTGAGCCTCACTCATTCTTCCAAGCTGAGGGAAACTTCTGTTCACAACACAGTTTGAGGTGGACACGGACCTTGAACTGACACTCCTTGAATTTGCTGAACCCCTTACAACGTGGGTCCATTTTCTATTCCCATGTAGATTGGATGCTTCTCTTTCTGTCTCCCCAAAGCCTCCCAAATTATGGGTTCTTGGATGTCTTTTGGTTAATATCTTGTTTCTTTATTTTCAGATTTAAAAGACAGGACTTAATAAGCCACCTTAAGAAGTTACTAGAAAAACTAGAATCTGGCCACCTTCTCAATGAAGATAATCCCAACTCAAATTGATAATCCCATTATTGAAATGATCATTGAGAAACCAGGAGCAATTGCCTTCCTAAGAATGGAACCCCATGTTGTTGATACCTCCTCGCATGCGTTTTGTAAGAAAATTGTTTTCTTGAGGTCAAGAAACAAAGTTAGAACTTTAATGTAATAAGTTTCTGTAAGTTGGGGCACGTGGGTGGCTCTGTTGGTTAAGCATCCGGCCTCAGCTCAGGCAATGATCTCACGGCTAGTGGGTTCAAGCACCACATCGGGCTCTGTTGACAGCTAGCTCAGAGCCTGGAGCCTGCTTCAGATTCTGTATCTCCCTCTCTCTCTGACCTTCCCCTGCTCTCGCTGTCTCTCTCTCAGAAATAAATAAAGCATTAAAAATTGAAAAAAAAAAGCTGAGCATTTGCACTAGATATTTTGTTTCAATGACCAATGTGTTGTATGTGTGTGTGTTCTTTTCCCCCTGAAGGGGGGAACCCCCTTAGGCCATCAGGTTACACTCCATCCTAGTTCCTCAGCGGGTCCCAGGCCTGTAGCTGGCATTCAGAACTGTCTTCTCTACTAGACATTTCATCTTCGTTTGGCCTGAAATAGCCGTTCACCTGGTCCTCTGACTCCACCTGAGGGATGATTCACACCTCGATTACACACAGAACCGACCAGTACATGTCCTGCCTGAACTGAGTTGTTATAATTTCCTTTGACTTGAATCACCAACGTGCGAGCGCAGGGAGACACCCAAACATCGTGGACATCTCACTCCTCAGTGTCTCATGCAGCTGGAAGCCAGTGTCCTTAATCGGGTTCCATCTCCCCACATTTTGCCTGACAGTTGAGGAGGATGAGCATCCAAACTGACTGCTGGGCAGTGTCTATTTCCATTTCAGTGGGGTCATTGTTGGGGCGCTTGTGGAAAACATTCCTCCTTTGCAAAAAGCCCTCCAGCATGGGGAAGCCGAAAGCTCTGGGGACAGGAGAGAAAATTTTGCTACTGAATACATAGGAGCAATAGTGAGAGGAGCCCCTCACATCGCCATCCCTTCAGTAATGAAGATGTGAATCGCAGCTATGGGAGAGACAGCTCTCTCTCTTGGCAAATGAGGGAAAGCATGACACCCTCTAAATTCTATTTTCCCAGCCCCTCAAGGTACTGTTTCCAACTTAGAACCAAAATCGTGGCTCTAAAATATCATTCTATGATTTTTCTTGTTGAAACTGCCCCTTCAGGATAATCAGGCAGATCATAAATCTCTAGTGAATTCCATCACCATGTGCCCCATGAAGCAATATCCTTGCTTTTAAGTGTGCTGTGTGGAAATCCATGTCACAGGTAAGGCTTTTTCTAATTCCATGAATGTTGGTTTTCTCAAAAATCTATGGGTGAGAAGGAAGATCCTTATGTAAAACAAAGGTGAATTCATGTACAAAGGGCTACATTTCCCTGAGGAA
>NW_027529697.1:0-552 GCF_008692635.1 Crocuta crocuta
GCTTCCTCCTATTCCACCTATATGTGCAAACCTATGGTAGCTGTCCATCTCTGCCTGACTTATTAAGCTCAGCATAACACCCTCAAGGTCCATCCATGGTGCTACACATGGCCAGATTTCATTTGTTCTCATTGCCATGGAGTACTCCATCGTATAGATAAACCACATCTTGATCCATCTGTCCGTTGATGGACAGTTAGGCTCTTTCCATGATTTGGCTATTGTTGAGAGTGCTGCTATGAACATTGGGGGCCATGTGCCCCTGTGCATCAGCACTCCTCTATCCCTTGGGTAAATACCCAGCAGTGCTATTGCTGGGTNGGTAATAGGGGAGTTCTATTGTTAACTTTGTGAGGAATCTCCACACGTTTTCCAGAGGGGCTGCACCAGCTAACATCCCCGCCATCAATGGAGGAGGATGCCCATTCTTCCCCATCCTCACCAGCATCTAGAGTCTCCTGGTTTGTTCATAATTTTACCCACACTGACCAGCGTGAGGTGATATCCCAGTGTGGTTTTGATTTGCATTTCCCTGATGATGAGGGACGCTGA
>NW_027529698.1:0-489 GCF_008692635.1 Crocuta crocuta
TCTTTTATATTTATTGAGGGCTGCTTTATGTCTCAGTATGTGATCAGTCTTGGAGAACGTGCCATGCGCACTTGAGAAGAATGTGAATTCCATGGCCTCAGGATGTAGAGTTCTAAATATATCTGTCAGATCCATCTGGTCCAATGTGTCTTTCAAGTCCATTATTTGTTTAGTGATATTCTGTCTGGTTGATGTATCCATTACTGTAAGCCGAGTATTGAATTCCCCTGCTATTAGCACATTCTTATCTCTGAGCCTGTTTCTGTTTGTGATTGTTTTAAATATTTAGGTGCTCCCATATTCGGTGCATAGACATTTATGATTGNTTCCTGATGGAGAGACCCTGTAATTATTATGTAATGCCCTTCTTCATCTCTTGTTATTGTCTTTAATTTAAAGTCCAGAGTTTCTGATATAAGTATAGCTACTCCGACTTTCTTCTGTTTTCCAGTAGCAGGATATATATTTCTCCATCCCCTTACTTTTAAT
>NW_027529699.1:0-323 GCF_008692635.1 Crocuta crocuta
CTCAGATCATAATGTTTTGAAACTTGAAATCAATCACAGGAAGAATTCTGGAAAACCCCCAAAAACATGGAGGTTAAAGAACACCCCACTAAAGAATGAATGGGCCAATCATGCAATTAGAGAGGAAATTAAAAAATATATGGAAACAAATGAAAATGAAAACACAACAATCCAAAATCTATGGGATGCGGCAAAGGCAGTCCTAAGAGGAAAGACCATTGCTCTCCAGGCCTATTTCAAGACATTAGAAAAAGCGCAAGTACAAAATCTAACAGCTCACCTAAAGGAACTAGAGGCAGAGCAACAAGAACGCCCTAAAGCCA
>NW_027529699.1:539-865 GCF_008692635.1 Crocuta crocuta
ACTTATTACAACCAACCCCTCAGAAATACAAGCAATTATCAGGGAATACTATGAAAAATTATATGCCAACAAATTGGACAACTTAGAAGAAATGGACAAATTGCTAAACACACACTCACTACCAAAATTCACACGGGAAGAGATAGGAAATCTGAAGAGACCCATAACTAGTGAAGAAATCGAATCAGTAATCAAAAATCGTCCAACAAATAAGAGTCCTGAACCTGATGGCTTCCCTGAGGAATTCTACCAGAGGTTTAAGACAGAATTAATACCAATTTTTATCAAGCTATTCCAAAAAATAGAAATTGAAGGAAAACTCCCGG
>NW_027529700.1:0-543 GCF_008692635.1 Crocuta crocuta
CGTGTTCCTGATCTCAGGGGGAAAGCTGTCAGTTTTTCCCCATTGGGGATGATGTTACCTGAGGGCTTCTCATAGATGGTTTTGATGATGTTTAAGTAAGTTCCTTCTATCCTGACTTTCTGAGGGTCTTTATTAAGAAGGGATGCTGTATTTTGTCAAATGCTTTTTCTGCATCTATTGACAGGATCCTATGGTTTTTATCTTTTCATTTGTTGATGTCATGTATCACATTGATTGATTTGCGAATATTGAACCAGCCCTGTAAACCAGGAATGAATCCCACTTGATCTTGGTGGGTACTTCCTTTTATGTGCTGTTGGATTAGATTTGCAAGTATCTTGTTGAGGATTTTTGCGTCTGTATTCATTAAGGATATTGACCTGTAGTTCTCTTCTTTTGCTGGATCTCTGTCTGGCTTGAGAATCAGAGTGATGTTGGCCTCATAAAATGAGTCTGGAAGTTTTCCTTCGATTTCTATTTTTTTGAATAGCTTGACAAGAATGGGTATTAATTCTGTTTTAAATGTCTGGTAGAATTCCCCAG
>NW_027529700.1:871-1077 GCF_008692635.1 Crocuta crocuta
TCTATTTTGTTTATTTTTTCAAAGAACCAACTCTTGGTTTCATTGATCTGTTTGACTGTTTTTTTTGTGTTCTATATTGTTTATTTCTGCCCTGCTTTTTATTATTTCTCTTCTTCTACTGGGTTTGGTGTGTTCTTTTTGCTCTCCTTCTAGTTCCTTTTGGTGTGCTGTTAGATTTTGTATTTGCTCTTTTTCTAATTTCTTGA
>NW_027529701.1:0-58651 GCF_008692635.1 Crocuta crocuta
GAAAGATGGACTATATTTCATATGTACATGAAAGATGGACTATACTTCATATATACATGAAAGATGGACTGTACTTCCTATGTACATGAAAGATGGACTATATTTCCTATGTACATGAAAGATGGACTATATTTCCTATATACATGAAAGATGGACTATATTTCCTTTATACATGAAAGATGGACTATATTTCATATATACATGAAAGATGGACTATATTTCATATATACATGAAAGATGGACTATATTTCATATATATATGAAAGACGGACTATAATGTGAATGTAGCAATATGGTACTTGCAAGGTAAATAAAAAACTGAGCTATGAAATGACCTTTTATGTTCAAGGTCACTTTTCCCTGAAAGGATGATAAATTTTTCATATATACATGAAAGATGGACTATATTTCATATGTACATGAAAGATGGACTATATTTCATATGTACATGAAAGATGGACTATACCTCATATGTACATGAAAGATGGACTATACCTCATATGTACATGAAAGATGGACTATACCTCATATGTACATGAAAGATGGACTATACCTCATATGTACATGAAAGATGGACTATACCTCATATGTACATGAAAGATGGACTATACCTCATATGTACATGAAAGATGGACTATACCTCATATGTACATGAAAGATGGACTATACCTCATATGTACATGAAAGATGGACTATACCTCATATGTACATGAAAGATGGACTATACCTCATATGTACATGAAAGATGGACTATACCTCATATGTACATGAAAGATGGACTATACCTCATATGTACATGAAAGATGGACTATACCTCATATGTACATGAAAGATGGACTATACCTCATATGTACATGAAAGATGGACTATACCTCATATGTACATGAAAGATGGACTATACCTCATATGTACATGAAAGATGGACTATACCTCATATGTACATGAAAGATGGACTATACCTCATATGTACATGAAAGATGGACTATACCTCATATGTACATGAAAGATGGACTATACCTCATATGTACATGAAAGATGGACTATACCTCATATGTACATGAAAGATGGACTATANCTATATTTCATATGTACATGAAAGATGGACTATATTTCATATGTACATGAAAGATGGACTATATTTCATATGTACATTAAAGATGGACTATAATGTGATAGTAGCAATATGGTACTTGCAAGGTAAATAAAAAACTGAGCTCTGAAATGACCTTTTGTGTTCAAGGTCACTTTTCCCTGAAAGGATGATAAATATTTCATATATATATGAAATAGTCAGTCATGCCAGACTATGCACCAAAGAGGGAGAGGAAGAAAAAGAAAACACTTACCCAGTTGTCCTGAGCTTTCTTCTCATGAACCGTGATCTGAAAAAGCCAACATTGAAAAACCCATGTTGAGGGATTCCAAGTCCCTCTATACGCACACGCATGAAGTGCTAAGGACAGTTCACCAGAGGTAAATTAGAAACGCACAAATTCCCAAGGAGGTCATAATAATGTCATATTTCCACAGAATTACAGATACATCAGAGCCAGGACAGAAATGGTCAGGCAAACAATGGAGAAACTGAAATAATGTTGGAGATAAAGAGGAATCTCAAAGACATATACAATATATCTGTCACAAAGAATCATCTTTACAAACCCTAAACCAGTTTCCAGGAGGTAAGCAAACCTCCCAAATGATTCTTCATGGGGAAGGAGGACAGAAGGCTTACAATGGAGCAGGGACAATCTTTTGAGAGTGATGAGTATGTTGACTATCTTACTGTGGTGATGGTTTCACCACTGCTTACGCATGTCACAAATCAGCAAACTATATTCTATAAAAAGGTGGTGTTTTATATATAAATTATACCACACTTACACTTTAGAAAAACCCTAATAGACCACTCTTAGAGATTTTATTTTGCTGACAAACACATTGCAACCATGTGTTAACAGATCTTAAGAATTTATAAGCCAACCAAAAATAGGAAATGTAAGGAAATGCAAACTTATAGTAGTAAGAAGTCAATGACTTCTATTGTACATTCATGAAGGACCTGGATAAAA
This sequence comes from Crocuta crocuta, assembly GCF_008692635.1. Classification (NCBI taxonomy): domain Eukaryota; kingdom Metazoa; phylum Chordata; class Mammalia; order Carnivora; family Hyaenidae; genus Crocuta; species Crocuta crocuta. Next base: position 2,073 of record NW_027529701.1, read on the forward strand.
TCCTTTGGAAATCTCTAAGAACACACCAGAAATTTATGGCAGAAAGGGAGAAAGTAACAATAAAATGGTACTAAAGATACAAATGAGAATGTTCTATAGGCAGATGGTTATAGGTAAGGACATAAGTGGGAGAGATGGACACCTGCTATTATAAGAATATACGATAACTACTCCAACCAAAATAAATTATACATTATTGTTTAGTTTTTAAGTATTGAGGTTTTCTTTCAATGTCCACTTTGATTCTGAACCACAACCCAAAATGTCAAATTTCTGAGGTACATAAAGATTTGCAGAATCAGGTAATCTTGTATATTGTGATCATACGTATGAGATCTTAAGCTCCTTGAACACACATCTTGAAATACGCAATAACAGGAAATCATGTTCCTATTTCCCAGGATTGTACCGACATGAATCAATAGCAGCCCTGAAACTTAACTTCTAAAAGAATACAAAATTCTTGGATTTTTGAAAAGAACACATATCATTTTACAAAAACTAGACTTACCAGTATTTTAGGAGCATATACACTCACAATGACATTCACACTAATTCACATACCTAGCTGAATTTTGTGCAAATGAACTACTCTAGAAAGTAGCCTCTGTAATGTATAACATTTTCATCTTCAGCTCTCAGAGATGAGGTCACTAAAATGTGTGCTGGAGGGAAATATACCCTGTCTTTGAGTCGCCACTGTCTGAAAGAGAGAAGTAGCTGTATGTAGTACAATTGTTAGACTTGGGGATCAAAGTCACAGAAGACAGAGGTCCTCTTCTCATGAAAGTAAAACATCCCCAGTCGTGGGCCCTCTTGGTGCATATGGCAGCTATGTGAATGCTAAAATCAGTAGATTAGATCCAATGGGGCCAGTAACACTAAGTTCTCACAGACAATGGCCATGATCAGGTGGAGGTGGGAAATGCACGACAAGTTAGTGTATGCAGGCATTGAGAGATGAGGTAGGGAGAGAGAGAGAGATGAACTGATCTACAGGATGTAGCCCATGTAGAGGAGAAAAATTCTAAAAAAGATGACCAAAAGATTTCTTCTTTTGTAGACTAAAAAGAAACAAAATAGATTTTATTTAGACTGGAGGTATTCATGTGGGATGATTCTACCTCAATACAAGGGCTATTCCTGACTACTGGGGCTTTCAGATTCCACTTAAGAATCTGGTGCGTGCCCATCTAAAGAAGTCTACCATCTCTATGGGTATTTCCTGTCTGTCTGTCTGTCTGCTGGTATCTCCTGGGGATACAGGTTTTTCATTTTAATGATTGAGTGAAAATTTCACACTGGAAACAAGATATTTCTTTATGTCTGGTCAATTCTAAAGGCACTCAGGACCTTTTGCTTTGGGAAAATCAATATTGTACACATACTTGGCTAAAGAAAGGACAACAATTCACTCATTTCCTGATCACATCATGCCTAGTGATTTTCCTATTGTAAATGTCCAAGCAGGATGTGGCCACTTAGTTTCTGCTGGGCTTATGAGGCTCCCATCAAAACAGATGGACACAGTGTCCATGGGGCAGCCTCCAAGACCAGAAGCAAAGGGCTGACGCAACATTTGCTAAAAGTCAACAAACCAGGAAGCACAGAGTACAGAGGACATTTCACTTTCTAACACTCTAGCACCAACACCAGTGCTCCAGATACCAGTTTTGGGGCTGCCAAACTTCACAAATAGGAACAATGTGCTGATAGGAAGGGAACTACATGTAAGATGGACCTTGAACTTACAAACCTTGAAGCAAGATCTGGACAGGGCTTCCAGGAGCCAGTCTAATACCCATAGTTCCTACGAAATAAGACTTCCTGACATTTTTATAAACAACTTTAATAAAACAATTCACATCACAGAAACACCTATTAGGACAATCAGCTGAATAGCTTTTAGTATCTTCACAAATCCTTCCTTCTTGACAGTATAAATCTACTAAGTTCAGGTTTTCATCCTGCCAACCCTGCTCTTATGCCAAAGCAGCACAGTCAGGACCCAGAACTTGACGTGGACAGCTGTGGCCACAACCACTTCAGGCTGGTGGAGAAACCTGCCCTGTGGTCCTCAGTCTTTAGGAAGAAATGAAGTTCTTCTAAAGTTCCCATCAAAACCCCCATGGAAAAGCTGTTTTTTAACCACAGTGTGAAATAACATTGTAAGGAGGAAGAATCCACCAAGGTTCCATGTTTACTCACATTTGTGTTTAGGTAACTAGGACACCTGAGCAAGAGGAACCAGAAGAGTAGCCACTGCACCTCCATGTCCTGGTCCTTTCAGAGAGCACTAGGGTGCCAGGGTCGACCTGGAAACAAAGAAGGGGTGGGGAGGTGTTGGGAAAGTGAAGGTGTTAGTTACGGATGGGGGCAGGGTTTAAATAGGGATGGGATTGGGGAGGGGGTGCAACAGGAGAAGAAGGGAGTCAGGGACCGTACCAGGATCCGATCAAGTACTAGAGGGTAAAAAAGGGGGTGTGGTTCAGTCAGGTTAGTTGGTCAGCAGGTCAATCAACCAGTAGGTGAGCAGGGCAAAGTAGCAGGTGGGGCAGAGGAGGATCCATCTACCTTCAAGCCTTCAACTGTCTGAGCATTTCCTTAACAGCGTGGAACCTTTATTTTCTCTCTCCCCAGTCAGCCACCTTTGCCTCTGGTAGAGCAATATGGACACCTCACATGACCTCATTTTTAAAGAGCCTCTTCCTGCCTGGTGCACCACCTTATGTCATCCCAACAGCAGTTCCTCCCTGGAAACTTGAGAGAACTTCTGGTTTCTGGGCCATCCCAACCCAGCTCCCTGTCACCTCTTCTTGGCGCTCTCCCCTTCCTTTCTGAACTCCCATTCCCATGGGCAAAAGCTGAACAACAGAGAAGGCAAAGGAGGGCAGAACTGCAAGAACACCAAATACACAAGCAGAGAGGAAGGTTTAACCCTCTCTCAGTAAGTCAAAGGAGATAGAACATCCAGATCTTGAACACAAACCATCTGGATCCCACAGCTATATCCATATATGTGTCCACATGTACAGCAATGGATAGATCAGCTAGACCGAATCAATAAAGACACAATGGACTTAATGACACATTGGACCAGACGGATTTGACAGATATATTTAGAACTCGATTTCCTGAGGCTATAGAATTCACGTTCTTCTCAAGTGCACATGGCACATTCTCCAAGATAGATCACATACCGGGACAGAAAGCAGCCCTCAATAAATATAGAAGAACTGAGATCATACCATGCACACTTTCAGATCACTATGCTATGAAACTCAAAATCAATCACAGGAAGATGTCTGGAATACCTCCAAAAACATGGAGGTTAAAGAACACCCTACTAAGGAACAATTGGGCCAATCAGGCAATTAGAGAAGAAATTAGAAAATATATGGAAACAAATGAAAATGAAAATACAACAATTCAAACTCTATGGGTCAAGTCAGTCCTAAGAGGAAAGTACATTGCACTCCAGGCCTATTTCAAGAAATTAGAAAAAGCGCAAGTGCAAAATCTAACAGCGCAACTAAACTAGAGGGAAAGCAACAAGAGCACCCCAAACCCAGTAGAAGGAGAGAAATAATAAAAATCAGGGCAGAAATAAACAATATTGAAACCAAAGAAACAGATGGGCAGATTAATGAAACCAAGAGTTGTTTTATTGAAAAAATAAACAAAATTGACAAATCTCTAGCCAGACTTCTCAAAAAGAAAAGAGAGAGCACTCAAATAGACAAAATCATGAATGAAAATGGACTTATTACAACCAACCCCTCAGAAATACAAGCAATTAACAGAGAATACTATGAAAACTTATATGCCAACAAATTGGACAACTTAGGTGAAATGGACAAATTCCTAAACACATACACAGTACCAAAATTCAAATGGGAAGATATAGAAAACCTGAACAGACCCATAACGAGTGAGGAAATTGAATCAGTTATCAAATATCTCCCAACAAATAAGAGCCCTGGACCAGATGGCTTCCCTGAGGAATTCTACCAAACATTTAAAATGGAATTAATACCCNGAAACAGATGGGCAGATTAATGAAACCAAGAGTTGTTTTATTGAAAAAATAAACAAAATTGACAAATCTCTAGCCAGACTTCTCAANTGGCTTCCCTGAGGAATTCTACCAAACATTTAAAATGGAATTAATACCCATTCTTCTCAAGCTATTAAAAAAATAGAAACTGAAGGAAAACTCCCGGACTCATTCTGCGAAGCCAGCATCACTCTGATTCCCAAGCCAGACAGAGATCCAGCAAAAAAAGAGAACTACAGGCCAATATCCTTGTTGAATAAAGATGCAAAAATCCACAACAAGATACTTGTAAATCGAATCCAACAGCACATAAAAGAATTATCACCAAGATCAAGTGGGATTCATTCCTGGGTTACCGGGCTGGTTCAATATTCGCAAATCAATCATTGTGATATATCACATCAACTAAAGAAAAGAAAAAAAAACCATCTGATCCTGTCGACAGAAGCAGAAAAAGCATTTGACCAAATACTTCATCCCTTCTTAATAAAGACCCTCAAGGAAGTCGGGATAGAAGGAACTTACTTACACATCATAAAAGCCATCTATGATTAGCCCTCAGCTAACATCATCCTCAACGGGGAAAAACTGAGAGCTTTCCCCCTGAGATCAGGAACACGACAGGGATGTCCACTCTCACCACTGTTGTTAACATAGTGCTGGAATTCTTAGCATCAGCTATCAGACAACAATAGGAAATCAAAGCATCAGAATTGGCAAAGAAGAAGTCAAACTTGCACTTTTCACAGATGGCATACACTTCATCGCAGGTGACATGACACTCTACCTAGAAAACCCGACAGACTTCACCAGAAGCCTATTAGAACTGGTACATAACACTGTAGAGGACACATTAACTTTAGGCCCAGAGGATACAGTCATAAAAATTCACCCTATTTATTGTTATCAAAAGGGAAATTTCAAAGCAAGGAAATGAATTCAGAAGAATTAAGTCACACAGAGCATGTTTTGGTAAAGAATGTGCTAGAAATCACTCATAAAAGGGTAGAAGAAATTCCCATATGTTCAGAAATTGAGAAGTCCCTCACTGAGTAGAATATGAGTCAAGAAATCCCAAAGAAAAAGAGTAACATTTGAACTCAATGATATGAGCATGATAAAATTGTAAAAAACATGTCTCCTGGCCTGGAATATCCTGGTATATTGGTGTGAGAAGACTGTCTGCTTCCCAGATCATCCCTAATTTATGCAGACATTTAAAAACCACAAACAGTGGTAGTTTTGTCACTTCCCTGTGTGACCCTCCTAACTATTAGCATGGGCTGTACATTAGGACCCTTGCAGGGGGGAAATTCAGCTAACTCACATGAGATCTCCAGGAATAAGAGCACTTTAAGAGAAATAGTTCATCAGCTTTTCTCCTGGAGGACCAGGAACAACACATAGATTATTGGCAATGCCAGGTGTGCTGGGTGGGGAGGGCCAAGCAGGTGCGCAGGGACCAGAGACCCAGGTGACTAGACAAACCCACTGCGATCTCCTCTCCTGGACTCTGTTCTGAGATGAGCTTCTTAAATAGTTTACCTACATGACTGACACAATGTTTCCCCAACTCCTTCAGGCCCAAGGCAGCTGAAGATCATTGCTCTGGATCTCCTCACTTTTATTTGTATGTGAATTTACTGTAACAGTTGGAACCATTCTGGCACTGCTAAAATAGCAAAGCAAGGCCTCCAACCTAAATACAAAGAAACCATGAAAAAACAAGCACAACCAAAACAAAAAAGGAGTGAAAAACCAATAGTGTTACATTCCCTTTATATGCTGCTGCCTGCCTAAAGAGCCCAGGTTTGTGCTGTCCTGGTTATACAAGGAGAGACCAGCTACGAAAGGATGGAGTCAGACTGGTCCAAAAGTGAATGGGAGAGAGGCCCTGATTCTAATGGGGCCTAGGGAATTCCATGAAGGGTGGCCAGGGCCACCCCGATTGTAACTGCAGCAGGGACCAGGGAAAAAAGAAGGAGTGAACAGAGTTTTGGAGGCCTTGAACAAGTGAGATCGTTCACAGAGGTGAGGAAGTGGCCCCAAAGTCAATGTCAGCCTCCCATCTGGGGAGCCCTTCGTGGCCCCTGGGGGCAGGGACTGGAGCCTAGAGTTTGAGATCCAGCTGTGCTGCATACCAGGTGTGTGACCCTGGGCTGGTTTCCTTCAGTAAAATGGAAGTGTCCATACCTGTGTCCAGAACTGTGCTCAGAACAAGAGGAAGTCACATGCTGAGCACTAGTGGATATCAACGTCATCACCCACATGGGGCATGTGTCTTCCCAATCTGTTGCTTTAAAAGGTGCAAAGCTGTTAAAGCAACAAAGGTGAAAACCACAGCTCCCTCCTGGTTCAGGCCTGTGCTAACTAAGCCTTTTCTTTTGCAGACATCATCTCTCAGGACTCAGAGGTCCGTAGCATCTCTAACTCCTTGCAAAGATCGGGAGCCACGTTCAAAGCCCTCAAGGAGAAGGATGGACCCAGGATGAGAAAAGGCTCACTGCTGACTTGAGTCTGGGAGGGGATATTGGGAGAGGGGGAAGCTGGGGCCTGGAGACTCCAGAGGGAGCAAGGGCCACAGACTTTCTTGGCCCCACAGCCCAGCTTTGCTCCAGGTCAGTCCGTACAGAAGATGAGGCCTAACCAGACAGCAAGGTCACAGCCTGGATCCTCCACTTTAGGCTTATGGTCATTAATCACTGTGGTGACAAGAATACTGTCATATACTAGTTCTGATGATGCCATTAGTGCTAATGTTGTGGGAAAGGGTACTGTCCACTCTACACACCCCAAGGGTCCTGGGGAGACTCCCCTGTCTCCCTCTCTTGAACAGGCTTCATTCAAACCCCCACCTAAGTGTCCCCTGTCCCTACCCTGTGCCCCTGTCACTATGGCCACCCTACCCTGGCCACTCTCTGGAATCCAGGCCTGGGCACAACCCTCCATAAGGCACTGACATGGGGCAGATGCCCAGCAGTGGGTTGGATCCATGAAAACACCCCCTTCCATGACAACTTAAATGGGCAGGTCATGCCAGGACCTGTGCACCCCTTCTTGTCATGGCCGCCACTGAAGTGTCAAAGCTGTCCTGGAGTGTGTGTTTTCTGTGTGTGTGTGTTTGTGTGTGTCTGTGTGTAATCTGCATTATGCACCTGTGAGTGGAGTTCTGTGTCTGTGGGTATATTGACTGTGGACATGACTTTCCTGTTTTTTGGTTGTTTTCATGTTGGGGTGACAGTGGGGTTCATGGGATTCAGAGCCCAGGATCAAGAAAGATTTCTTGAAGACATCTTTGGTGCAAAAAGGTGATTTTATTAAAGCAAGGTAACAGGACCCGTAGGCAGGAGGAGCTACCTGGGCACCAATAGGAGAGGCAAGTTATATACTATTGACCTGGGGGGAGGTAAAGTCCAGGGGAAGTTTCCAGTGAGGTTTCCATATGCTAAAGAAGACTTCCAGAATACTGGAGGCTAGCTAGGGTTGTTTGCCCTCTAGCAAAGTATTAGCATTAAGACAGTAGGGAGTCCTCTTCCTGCCTTAAATATTTATTGTTGGGCTACAGGTTATAAGGAAATTTAGTTCTGTCTGCCATTTCCTTCTGCCTTTGTTTCCCATATCACTATGGAGGGATGATGTTGGGGCTCAGGAAACCAGTCTATAGGTTTCTGGAGATTAGGCTATTGATAAGATTGCCTTATTCTTGTGATTTACAAAGATATTTGTAAATAGATGGAGACTTAGGTCTTGCAGGCCATGACCTCTATGAGTTAACCAATTGGTTTTTTTCTGTTTCCTTTGTTCTCGGGCAGCCAGGAGGTACACCTATCCCGCCTGCGAGGAGAGCAGGGGTTTCAGGCCTGGCAGCTTGCCTTAGACTCTCTCAGCATTTTCCTCCCGATCATCTATATGCATGTGTATCTCTGTCTGTGTCTCTCAATAAGGATATATCATCTGTGAAAATCTTTTTTGTCTGTGACTGTATTATCTGTGTGTCCTGAGTACGTATCTCCCTGTAGGACTATCTGTACGTATCTGTGTTTCATGTCTGTGTGTCTATTGATTTTTATGTGTGAATTTGCTGCCACTTTGGGTTTTTCTGATCATACGTGTGTGTGTGTGTGTGTGTGTGTGTGTGTGTTCTCTGGGTTTGTCCAGTATATGTAGAGTTTGATTCATGGGTCTGTTTCACATGACTCTAAATGTGTGTATCCTTGAGTTTGCATATGTATCTGCGGGTGTGTATGTGTGTGTGTGTATGTACCTGCACGTGTGTGTGCATGAGAGTGTGTTCCCATCAGGGTGTCTATGTCTGCTGTGAGGGTCTGTGTGTGAGCCTGTCCATGAGCCCCATACCTGAGTCCCCATATGAACCTGTGGGTGGCTCCATGCCTGTGTGTCCCTGTGGTTGTGGTGCCTGTTTCCTTCTCTGCCCGTGTGTGTCTGTGCACCTCAGAAATAAGCAGCTGCAAAGGGGGCCCTTCGAGGGTAACTCCTGGGGTGGGTGAGCAGGGACACTATGTGCTTCCCCCACCTTGAGGCCCAGCTCCCTCTGCCCATTTTTCACCTGACCTCCAGTGTCCTTCCTTGTGGTGCCACCTCGGTCCCCAAGGATGGATGGAGTGAAGGGGCAGCTCACAGGACCACAGGCCAGCAGATGGCAGGAGGAGGTGATAACATGTGGGGAGGGCTCTGGGCCCCTGGCGAGGCCGAGGGATTCCTGGGCTCTGGGAGGGGTGATGAGTGGGGGCCCCTTGAGAGGGCTGAGGAACAGAGCTCCTGGGCACCCTGGAAAGTAATGCGGGATTGAGCGGGAGTCCTGAGGGACTCACGGGTCCCCAAAGGGCAGATCCCTCACTCACCTGTGCTGGTGCAGGTTGGGGGCCTGGAGGCAGCAGCAGCAGTTAGAGGCAGCAGACGCAGCAGATCCATGGGATGGTGGATGGAGCAGTGAGCCATGGTCGTGCAAGCAAGTGGAATCACCACTCTGGGCTGCCCTCAGCCCCTGCCCCCTTCCCCAGCCACCTCAATAGATCTGCCCCAGGCCTCACCCTCCAGCAGAGCATGGGCAAGCCAGGCAGAGGTGGTCACCTGGGGCCCCAGGAGTGTCACCCCTGACCTCTGTGTCCTAGCTGTGGAATGGGAATAAGGAGTCACCCAGGGTGCTAGGAACCAGAGGGAGAATCTGGCTCCAGAGCCTTCTCTGATGGGACATGGGGAGAATTATGGAGGGATAGCTTTTAGTGCCAGTTCATTCACAGAAGAAAAGCACAACACAAGGTCACCTTGGATGCTGATGTCAGTGTTTTATTACCCAGGCCACATTCAGAGCACTGACCCAGGGATGTGACGCGAGGACAATAACTGATGCTAACTGAAAGAATCAGAAACCTAGAATGTGGAGACTCTTGATGCTCTTACAAAACAATGCTCTACATTCCCCTGCTCACCCTTTCCACAGTGGGGAAACTGAGGCAGCCTGGGATTAGAGCAAGATCACACAGTGGTTTCTGAGTTTTTACTGATTTCTTCTGACCAAACTCCTTTCTCCGAAGTTCACTTCTCTTAATCTTGCCAGTGATGGTTTTGGGCAGCTCTGGGACAAATTCCACCTGGTTGAGGATGAAGCAAACCCGTCCTGACTTAGCCCTGCTGTCATTTCCTGCCAATGCACCACGTCCCTCCTTTGCCCCTGCGCAGTCTCCCAGACAGGCTGACACCATGTGGTGGCCTCACTAGGCTCCACCAAGCACGTCACATTGTCCTCTGACCTGGGAAGCTGGTCGCAGCCCTGTGACATTCTCTGACCAGTGAAATGGGAGTGGGAGTGAAATGTGCCACCTCGAACACAACACTTGGGGACAACTGAGCCTGGTCACCTCTCTGTCCATCACTTATAGCACCTGGTAGTTACTGGTGGTGCTCTTTTATCCCGCTCCCAGGAGGACCATGGTGGACATGTGGCATGAGCAAGGAAGATACTTCCCTTATTATAAGGCCCTACGATTTTGGGGCTATCTGTTACCCACCATAACATTGAGTCCACCCTAACCGGTATGCACCCTTGTTTTCCTCTCTATGAGGCAGCACACCCTAACATTCGAAGCATGATCTCGTGTCAGATACACGTGGGTTTGAGATCCAGCTCCATCCTTTTATGAACTCCAAGCTCAGGCAATTTACTGGGCGTCTCTGAGCCTCCATTTCCACTCCAAAAATGGATGGTTACACCATCTCAGGTTTGAAGTGGATTACATGAAACAACAACAACAACAACAACAAAGTAACTCTTTGAGTCCAGGGCCTGTCACACATGGTGAATGCAAAATAAATGTTAGCAGTATAACTCTATGTCCTGATTGTAAACATTCAGAAAATGCAGCAACGTATTCTTTCAAAGGAAGGAAATGTTAAATTTACAGCATATGTATCCTTTCAAAAAGTGTTTTTCAACAAATAGGATATTATGTATATTCGTTTATGGCCTGCTCTTGTCTCTTAATAAGATATTGTGATATTTTGATGTTGCAAGTGAAAGATTTGCATTGTCGTTTTAAATTATAGGACAACATTAAGTGAATTTAGAAATAACGTAATCATTTCTTTATTCCTGAACATTTCCAGAGGTTGCACATGGCCCTGAAAACAAATGAAGTAGAATGTATGGTTTGCTAGAATAAGTATTACTTTGTTAACCCTATTTGTTATGTATCTATACATGTATTGGGTTGCAATTTAGAATGTATTTCTTATTAGAAATAATGTTTCTAAAATGTGTGGTAGGTGTTGATCTGAATTTCTTTTTCAAATTTTGAAAGATTACAAATAATCTTGATCTCTGGACACTGGTCTCATGGTTTTCTTTACGTTGACCTGCCAGCCATGCTTTTGACACCGAATAAAGGTTCCATCTGACTAAGTTGGCTCTCCCATATCCCTAAGTTGAACTCCTGTTTCTGCATCAGAAAATGTTCATTCCGTTGGCTACATCAGCTTCACCCAGGCCACAGGAGGGGATTTGGGGCAGCAGAGCCCCAGGAACCATGGCGGGGACTCCATCCCTTCCATGAGCCTTCACTCACCTTCCTCGGGTACTTATACGGGGCTGTCACTGACTTCACATGCTGCTGCAGCTCCTGGGTGAGCTGGTCCCAGTCATGGGAGAGGTATTCCGGGGTCAGGACAATAAACGCCTTCACCACCTGCAGTGCAGAACCAGAGTGCAGGCTCAGCATGAGTGGTAACCAGCTGTATAGCTGAAAAAACAAATGCTTCTTAAGTAAACGGCAAAACAAGTTGAGAGTTGAGCCTTTGGAAAAAACAGGACCAGTTTCCATACTTCCAATTTCTACTCTTTACCTTAGAAAATAACATGACCTGTCAGCCTCCATTTCCTTCTATGTGATGTGGGGATAGCGTACCTTCACCCATCATTGCATTTATGTCAAGATTCATTGAGATAATATATGAAAAACATGAGGCAATTTTAAATTATTTGTATTAATATAATTACATCACCATTTTTACTATGACCGTAAATAGAGTTCTGTGGGCATGAAATAAATGTTGGTCATTAACTATTTTTTATTATGTATGTCCCTATTGCAGGCACAGGGCCTTGGACATAGTAGGTAGTCAGCACATACTTGCTGAATCAATGAAAACATGATCCAGAGAAGGATGACTCAGATTCCCATTCCACCTCCACCCCCTAAGGGCTTTGTGATCAGGCAAGTTATTTAACCTCTTTACGCTTGTTTCTATACACTAAAAAAGGTTATCAGAATCCTTAATGAATTAGGCTGTTGTGAGTGGGAAATGAGCTGGCACACTGTAAGGGGTTATTCACTAAGAGGTTGGCAGACAGGCGGTGGGATCTCAAGCACCATTTTGTTACAGTTGGGGCCACAGTGTCCTCTGGTGACCACACTGTGTAAATGCACGTGCGCTTGCACTCAGCCCTCCCTCACCCTAGGTGGGAGGCTGGGGAAATATGGCCTGGAGGATCTTTGCTGCTCCTGCCTTCCTGGTGCCTGCACATAGACACGGTGACCTCCGTGTCCTCCTTACCTCCCTTCGAATCGGGTCCGGGCTGCTCACCGCAGCTGATTCAGCCACTGCTGGATGTTCCGCCAGGGCATTCTCCACCTCTGCCGGCCCGATTCGGTACCTGGAAGGTCAATGACTCCTTCTTGGTTTCTGAGCAGCTGTCAGGGCTGGGTGACCTAGGGCTTCAAGTGTCATACTCTGAAGAGCCACATCTTCCTTAGATATGTCACATAACTGTCTCAGGGAGCCCAGATACCTGTGTGCTGCCTCTGCCTTGCACTTCCTGGACGCAATAGGACACTCACATGCTCCCCAGGGTTTCTCACCTCACTGCCTCTGCTCTGGGAAGAGGGCCGATGTCTAGTCCTCCGTGAGCCTCGGGGCTTGGTTCCAGCACCTTCCCCTGGCATGAAACCTATTGGCAGCCTCAACCTTTACCTTAAACATGCATGCAGATTCTGCATTCTGTTCCTCACTAGATTAGCATGTTTTAGAAATTAAGAAAGGAAACAAACTCACGCCCTGAAATATCCAAGAGAACTTGTTACTCTAGTGTAATGTGCCAAAAATCTTTTAAATCATGTGACTGTTTAGGGACAACAGACTTGGAGCCCGATGACTTTGGTTCAACTCAGGGATGAAGCCAGTTCTCTATGAAACTTTAGGGAACTTTCCTCATTGGTCACTACCTCAGTTTCCTCATCTGAGGAAATGGGCATAATTGCATTTATCTTCTAGCATTCAGAGGCGGGTTATATAAAGCGCAGCACAGAATGCTTCCACATAGTAAGTGGTCCACAGAGGTTAATTGCTATTGTTTGTTATTAAGTTTTTCTGTGAAATGTTGTGTCCCATCAGAGAAGCCAAACATAGAATAAAGTTCCTCAACCAATAGACGCCAAATTAAAGTCTTCCTGCCAAATCCTTTAAATTGTATAATGACTTTTTTAATGCTCTATTTATTTTTGAGAGAGAGACAGAGCACAAGATAGGGAGAGAGACAGGGAGAGGAAGACACAGATTCTGGAGCAAGCTCTAGGCTCTGAGCTGTCAGCACAGCACCTGACACAGGGCTCAAACTCAAAGACCACGAGATCATGACCCAAGCAGAAGTCAGATGCTTAACCGACTGAGTTACCCAGGCGTCCCTGAATTGTGTAATGTCTTATGTTCCTCTTGAAGACCCTACTGAACTTCACTTAGATTGATTCTTCTGGATGCAGGGCTTGGGGAAGATACACAGATACCCCTAGGAAAGGACCTCTTGACAAAGCTTTGTTCAGAATTAGCCTGAGGGTCAAAGCACCAATGCATGGACATACATCTGGTCAAGCTGGATGCATTCAGGCATGTGAGGGTGATGCTTCCAGGTGCAGGTCAGCGATACCTACCCAGAGGTATGGATGATATCGTCCCTCCTCCCAAAGAACCAGATGTAGCCCTCTTCATCCATAGTTGCTCTATCCCCGGTGTTGTAAAAGTCCCCACACTCCACTTCGACAGTCTTTTTTGGGTTGTCCTGAAAAGATAACAGCACCCTTTTGTTGAAGATAATTAGCTTAAATTAAAATTTTTTTTAATGTTGACTGATTTTTGAGAGAGAGACAGAGCGTGAGCGGGGGAGGGACAGACAGACAGACAGACAGACAGACAGACACACACACACACACACACACACAATCCAGTTTCTTCCATTCTTGCATTTCAGCACAGAGCCTGTCATGGGGCTCGAACTCACAAACAGTGAGAATCTGACGTGACCTGAAGTCACATTCCCAACTGACTTAGCCACCCAGGTATCCATAAAGGCAATCAGTTCAGCGATGATGATCCAAAACCTGGTGCTCAGATCTAGGTTCAAATTCTCTTCCTTGTTCTAGCTGGCACCTAGACAAATTCTGTAGTCTTTCCGAGTCTATTTTCACTACATCGAAGTACTCAATGCACACTACTTGACAATTAGCAGATAATATCAAACCAATTTTAAGGACAATTTTAAGGATACATTTTTGTGTGGCACTCTAGCAGAATAAAATTTCCGGTAGAGCATGGACCCTGTTTATTTATAATTTTCTGCCTTGCATTTAAACGGTGTCTGAAAAAATGAGAATTGTCGAAAAACTTTTGTTATATGAATTTCATTCCCCCAATACTACCTCACCCGACCCTCCCATAAAGACTATAAGGCTGTTATTTTTCTAACTTAACTGTTTAAGATAATTGTAGATTTGCTTGCAGTTATAAGAAATGACACAGAGATCCTGTGTACCATTTACTCAGTTTCCCCCGTAGTAGCTTCTTGAAAAACTGTACTTCAATATCACAACCAAGGTATTGACATTGCTACATTCCACCAATATCAGATTTCCCAATGGTTTACTTGTACTTGTGTGTGTGTGTCCGGTGTATTTAGTACTTTGCAATTTTATCACATGTGCAGGTTCATGCATCCACCACCATAGTCAAGACTCTGAAGGTTCCCATAATCCCAAGGATCCCTTGTGTTGCTCTTTTATATCCATACTCACCTCTCTCCTTTTTTCCCTCCCTACTCCCTTCAAATCCCTAATGCCTTGACAATGGCTAATCTATTCCCTAGTTTTATAATTTTGTCGTTTTAAGAATGTTACATAAATAGAATCCTGTAATAGTTTGTAAACTTTTGGGTCTAGCTCTCTTTTTATTTTTTCATTCAGTATAATTGTCTGGAAATTCATCCAGTTTCTTGCATTCACTAGAACTTTGATCCTAGTTATTGCTGAATGGTGTTTCATATTATGAATGAACCCCAGTTCGGATGTCTAACTACTGAAGGACATTTGGGTTGGTCCCACCTTTAAGTTGCTGTGAATAAAGCTGCTCTGAACATTCATGTACAGGTTTTATGTGGGGTTAGATTTTTACAGCCCTTTTATCAGAAGAAATGAATGCTCAGAAAAGCACAATAGCTTGCTCAACATCACTCAGCTCGTCAGTGGCAAGGCTAGTATTTGAATTTAAAATCTTGCTTTCCAACCTCTGCACTCCACGCAAGCACTTAGCAATGTGTTAGCGTCATCCATCTAAAGGAACATGAAATGATTGTATGGGTTCCATGGGGAAAAAAAAGTTTTATTTTTTTAATTTTAATTTTTTTTCAGAGTGAGACAGAAAGAGGCAGAGAAAGAAGGAGAGAGAGAGGGAGAGGGAGAGAGAGAGAGACAGAGAGAGAAACCTATGCAGCCTCCTTGCATAGAAAAGAGCCTGAAGTAGGGCTCAAACTCACAACTGTAAGATCATGATGAGCAAAAATCAAGAGTTGGATTGAGCCACCCAGGTGCCTCCCTCATTAACATTTTTAAAACATTGAATGATATCTCTTTTCAGGTTCCCTTCCAACTGGATTTTATGCAAGAATGCCAAGACCTTTCAGTGGGAAAGTCAATCTTTTCAACAAATGGCACAGAGAAACTAGGCAGTCCACATGCAAATGAATGAAACTGTCATATGCCACACACACAAATTAACTCAAAATGGGTCAAAAATCTAAACATAAGAGCTGAAATTCTGGAACTCTTAGAAGAAAACATAGGGGAAAGTCTTCATGATTTTGTTTTTGGCAATTGCTTGTTGACTATGACACCAAAAGCACATGAAACAAAGGAAAAAATAGATAAAATGATTCTTATAAAAATTTTAAATTTTACATCAAAAGATACTATCAAGAGAGTAAAAGGACAGAAAGGTAGTAAATATTTGCAAAGCATATATCTAATAAGTGTTTCATATCCAGAATGTATAAAGAGCTCTTACAAATCAACAACAAAAACCCAATTTCAAAAATAAGCAAAGACTTCAATAGACAATTGGCCAGAGAAGATACACAAATGATCAATAAGAATATGAAAGGGGGCCTGGGTGGCTCAGTTAGTTAAGTGTCTGACTTCAGATCGTGATTCAGCTCAGGCTGAGGTTCAGGTCGCTCATGATTTCACAGTTTGTGATTTCGAGCCCCACATCAGGCTCCACACTAACAGTGCGGGGCCTGCTTGGGATTCTTTCTCTCTCCCTCTCTCTCTGTCCCTCCCCTGCTCACACACACTCTCTAAGAAATAAATAAATAGACTTAAGAAGTTGTTTGAAAAAAGAATATGAATATGGATAGATGCTCCACATCCTTAGTCATTAGGGAAATGCAAATCAAAACCTCAATGAGATACTATACCACTTCACACCCATTAAAATGACCATTGTATACATAAAAACAAACCTGAAAATAACAAATATTGGCAAAGATATGGGGAAACTGGAACACTTGTACATGGCTGATGGAAATACAAAATGGTATAGTCACTTATGCCAAACATTTTGAAAATGCTTCAAAAAATTAAATATAAAATTACCATATGATCCAGCAATTCTACCTTGGGTATCTACCCAAAAGAAGTGAAAGCAGGAACTCAAACAGATACTTGGACACCAATGTTCATCACAGCATGATTCATAGTAGCCAAAGGTGGAAATAAACCAAATGTCTATTAAGAAATTGATGGATATACAAAATGTACGAAATATAATGGAATATCATTTGGCCTTAAAAAATGACATTTGAGGTTTTATTCTGGTTAGGAGGGACAGCAAGATGGCCGAGAAGTAGGGAGTTCGCTATCTCCTGCCTGCATCTTTCAAACAATGAAGGGATGAAGCCAAACATCTCTGAACCGCTAGCGGCTGGGAGGAAAAAAGACTGCGTCCATTAGAAAGATAGCCCTAATAGGTGCATGAATGCGAACTGGGGAAGAGAAAAACAGGCCTGCCCACGAAGGCATGGGGGAGAGAGGAGAGGGAGCCCCATTTGCAGAGAGGCAAAAAGAAATAAAAAAAAAGCGTCTGGGGGCGGAATCTTAGAACGGTCCCTGGAAGGGAGAAAAAAGTGCAGCCGGGACAGAGAGAAATTGTATCATCCCATCTCTAGCTGCGGGCTTTCGGAGAGAAATCTGGCCTCTAGCCACGTAGATTTCTTTGGGCCGTGAGCTGGAGGATCGAAGTTACAGTCGGATTCAAGAGGAGCTGGTCCCATACTCAGTCCTCTGATCCCCTGGTAGGAAGCACCCGGGCTTGCAGGATTACACTCCGGGCGGTATTATCGAAAACTGAATAAGATCTGGAAATGAGGCTGGGCTCAGGATATAAAACATGGCCCACCTTGGCTGCGTCCGGACACAGTGAGATCGGAGCCACAAGAGTGGTGTGCAACAGCAACTGGTTTGAGAGGGAAAGGGGGAGAGGGGGTTTGCCATCTTTCTCCCCACAACCACTGAGGTGGGGCCAGGGGACTCATAGTGAAGCCTAGTCCCACCTACACCAAACCACACCCATCTTCCTTATATAGTTGCTTGGATACCTGAGCCTGGATACAGAAGCAGCCCCTTCCCCAAGATCAACACTGACTCATTGCCAGGATTGACTCTAGATCAACTCTTGCTATTCAGATATTCTCCCTTATCTTGTCCATTTCTCTCTCCTCCTCTGGACCCAGTTTTCTGGTTACAGGTTCACTTAAACAGGCATATATAATCCATTCACTTGATCCATGTTCTATCTTCATCTTACCTTCCTTTCTCTCTGAAATAATCAGACTATATAGTTTCTCTGGGTAACACTATCTTCGTTTTATTTCCTTCTTTTTCTTTTCTTCTTTCTTTCCTTTCCTAGTCTTACCTCGGGCTGTAATCTCCTTTCTCTTTACGTGAAGTAAGCCTTTTAGTCTCTCTACCTGGTCAATGTTCAACTTCTCTTTCTCCCCACCCCTGTTATTCCTCTTTTTGTATATGCTCCTCCATCAGCACACTACTCTTTATTTGTAGATGGGATTTCTGGTTTTATGCTTTTACACTGTCCTTTGTCTTTTGCTGTTTTATTTTTATTTTTTCTTTTATCCCTTTCGGCTTACTGATTTGTTTGATTTGTCTGTTTTTGTGCGTACTTTTGTTCCCTATTTGTTTGTCTGTCTGTTTTCCTTTCCAGGGCTAACGCAAGAAACAAGCCAAAGTACACAGGGTGGAGAGTCCCAACTAATACTACTAGTAGGGAAATAAAATACCCAAAGTGTCAACAAGAGAGACCAAGAGACACCATTAAAAGAACTGTACCTGAATGGACAGGCCCTGGACAGTCAATAAGCCTCCTTTAAGAGAACAGTACTTGCAGGTGCAGAGCATATAACAAGCTTTTAAAATTAACAAGAGATAGAAAGCTAGCCAAAATGAGAAACAGAAGAACTCCTCTCAAAATAAATTCCAGGAAGAATGACAGCTAAAGAACTGTTCAAAAGAGACATAAGCAACATAACTGAACAAGAATTTAGAAAAGTAGTCCTAAAATTAGTCACTGGGCTTTAAAAGGCACAGAAGACATCAGAGAAGCTATTGCTACAAAGACTATGGAGCTTAAAAATAGTTGTGATGAATTAAAATAGGCTATAAATGAAGTGCATAATAAAATGGAGGCGTCCAATGCACGGATTGAAGAGGCAGAGAGGAGAATAGGTGAATTAGAAGACACAATTATAGCAAAAGGGGAAGCTGAGAAAAAGAGAGATAAACTGATCCAGGAGCACAAAAGGAGAACTGAGTGATAAAATCCAATGGAACAATATCCTTATCATAGGATTTACAGAAGAGGAAGAGAGAGGTAAAGGCACTGAAGGAGTACTTGAACAAATCATAGCAGAGAACTTCCCCAATCTGGAGACAGAAAACGCACAGTGAAATCCAGGAGGTACAGAGAACTTCCCTCAGACGTAGCTTGAATCGATCTCCTGCAGGATATATCATAGTGAAACTGGCAAAATACAAGGACAAAGAGAGAATTCTGAAAGCAGTTAGGGATAAAAGGACCCTATTCTACAAAGGGAGACCTATCAGATTAGTGGTAGATCTATCTGCTGAAACTTCATAGGCCAGAAAGGAATGGCAGGAAATCTTTGAGGAGCCTGAAATTAAGTCCTCCATTAAGAGCAACCTCGGCTGCATATAGCCCCAGTTCCAGGAAAAGCTTCAGCAAAAGCCACCCTCAGACCACCCTCGGATCAGCCAATCAAAAGAAATGTGTAACATTCCTGTGGTCTGAGTCAGGGCTGGGAACTGCAGGTAGTTACTCTATACAAACTAGCCAATCACTCACCGCTTGCCTAAACTGCACGTAGGCCCTTTGAGCTCACCTCATAAGTGGTCATTTTCAAAGGATTCTCAAAGGTCATGATTGGGTCCCGCCAAAAGTAACGGACACCTCACAGATACTGAATGGTCAAAACTGTTACCATGGGTGCTGTACAATTATGATTGGTGCTTATTTGATGATGCTATACATACAACGTGTGCACTGTAACACCCCAGTCCCTTACCCGATAAAAACCCTACTCGCTATTGTTCCGGGCTTCACCATTCTGCCACTGCACCGGTAGATGGGTGAGCCCCTGCTTGAGCGTGTAATAAAAACCCTTATGTACTTGCATTGGTGTCAGCTCCTTGGAGGTCTCTGGGGACTCCCAATTCAGGCACAACATCTTAATGTGATGAACAGAAAAAATATACAGTCATGAATCCTTTATCCAGCAAACCTGTCATTCAGAATAGAAGGAGATATAAAAGTCTTCCCAAATGAAGAAAATTTGAAAGAACTTGTCACCACTAAACAAACCCTACAAGAAATCCTGAGGGAGAAATCTATGATAGAAATGTTGCAGGGAACACAAGGTACCAGAGACACCACTACAAGCAGGAATCCTACAGAGAACACAAAGACTCTAAACTCATATTTTTCAATAATAACACTGAATGCAAAGGGACTAAATGTTCCAAGAAAAGACATAGATAGCAGAATGGATTAAAAATAATCCATCTGTTTGCTGTCTACAAGAGACTCATCTTAGACCTGAGGACGCCTTCAGATTGAAAGTAAGGGGATGAGAAGTATCTGTCATGTTACTGGAGGTCAAAAGAAAGCTGGATTAGCCATACTTACATATCAGACAAACTGGACTTTAAAGTAAAGGCAGTAACAAGGGATGAGGAAGGGCATTATGTAATAATTACAGGGTTTATCCATTAGGAAGAGCTCACAATTATAAATGTCTATGCACTGAATTCAGCAGCACCCAAATACATAAAACAATTAATCACAAACAGAAACAATATTATGGATAAGAATGTGCTAATAGCAGGGGGCTTTAATACTTCACTTAAAGCAATGGATAGATCAACTAGACAGAAAATCACTAAAGAAACAATAGACCTGAACGACACATTGGACCAGATGGATTTGACAGATATATGTAGAACCGTATATCCTGAGGCCATGGAATTCACTTTATTCTCAAGTGTGCATGGCACATTCTCCAAGATAGATCACATACTGGGACATAAAGCAGCCCTCAATAAATATGAAAGAATGGAGATCATACCATGCACACTTTCAGATCACAACGCTATGAAACTTAAAATCAATCACAGGAAAAAGTCTGGAAAACCTCCGAAAGCAAGGAGGTTAAAGAACACCCGAAAAGGAATGAATGGGCCAATCAGGCAATTATAGAAGAAATTTAAAAATATATGGCAACAAATGAAAATGAAAACACAACAAACCAAACTCTTTTGGATGCAGCAAAGGAAGCCCTAAGAGGAAAGTTTATTGCACGCCAGTCCTATTTCAAGAAATTAGAAAAACTGCAAATAGAAAAATCTAACAGCGTACCAACAAGAACTAAAAGCAGAGCAGAAAGAGCACCCCAAACCCAGCAGAAGAACAGAAATAATAAAGATCAGGGCAGAAATAAATAATATTGAATAAAAAAAAACCCAGTTGAACAGATCAATGAAACCAAGACGTGTTTTTTTGAAAAAATAAACAAAATTGATAAACCTGTAGCCAGGCTCATCAAAAAGAAAAGAGAGAACACCAAAATAGGCAAAATCATGAATTAAAATGGATTTACTACAATCAACCCCTCAGTAATACCAGCAATTATCAGGGAATACTATGAAAAATTATATGCCAACAAACTGGATTACTTAGAGGAATTGGACAAATTCCTAAATCACACACTCACTACCAAAATTCAAATAGGAAGAGATAGAAAATCTGAACAGACCCATATCTAGTGATGATATTGAATCTGTTATCAAAAATCTCCCAACAAATAAGAGCCCTGGGCCAGATGGCTTCTCTGGGGAATTCTACCAGACATTTAAATGACAGTTAATACTCTATCTTCTCAAGCTATTCCAAAAAATAGAAATCGAAAACTTCCAGACTCATTCTATGAAGGCCAGCATCACTTTGATTCCCCAACCAGACAGAGGCCCAGCAAAAGAAGAGAGCTACAGGCTAATATCCTTGATTAATACTGATACAAAATTCCTCAACAAGATACTTGTAATTTGAATTCAACAGCATAGAATTATTCACCACAATCAAGTGGATGCATCCCTGGATTACAGGATTGGTTCAATATTCACAAATCAACCAATGTAATACATCACATTAACAATAGAAAATATAAAAGTCATATGATCCTGTTGATAAATTCAGAAAAAAGCATTTGATAAATACAACACCTTTTCTTAATGAAGACCCTAGAGAAAGTCGGGTTAGAAGAAACTTACTTAAACATCATAAAAGCCATCTACAAGAAGCCCTCAGCTAACATAATCCTCAATGGGGAGAAACTGAGAGCTTTACCCCTGAGATGAAGACGATGACAGGGATGTACACTCTCACCCCTGTTGTTTAACACAGTGATAGAAACTAGCATCAGTAATCAGACAACAAAAGTAAATAAAAGGCATCAGAATTGGCAAAGAAGTCAAACTTTCACTTTTCGCAGATGACATGATACTCTACATGGAAAACCCGACAGACTCCACCAAAAATCTGCTAGAACTGATCCATTCAAATAGCAAAGTCGCATGGTACTAAATCAACATACGGAAATTGGTTGCATATTTATACACCAATAATGAAGCAACAGAAAGAGAAATCAAGAAACTGATCCCATTCACAATTGCACAAAAAAAAAAAAAACCCACAAAATACCTAGGAATAAACCTAACCAAAGATGTGAAAGATCTGTATGATGAAACTATAGAAAACATCTAAGGAAATTGAAGAAGACACAAAGAAATGGAAAAAAATTCCATGGAACAAAGAATACATATAGTTAAAATGTCATTACTACCCAAAGGAATCCACACATTCAATGGAATTCCAATCAAAATTGCACCAGCATTTTTCTCAAAGTTAGAACAAACAATCCTAAAATTTGTATGGAACCACAAAAGAAACCAAAACGGGAGGCATCACAATCCCAGACTTTAGCCTCTACTACAAAGCTGTAGTCATCAAGACAACATGGTGTTGGCACAAGACCAGATACATAGACTAATGGAATAGAATAGATAATCCAGAATTGGACCCACAAATGTATGGCCAATTAATTGTTGACAAAGCAGGAAACAGTATCCAATGGAAAAAAGACAGCCTCTTTAAGAGATGGTGCCGGGAGAAGTGGACACCAACGTGCAAAAGATTTAAACTATGCCACTTTCTTATACCATATACAAAAATAAATTCAAAATGGATAAAGGACCTGAATATGAGACAGGAAGCCATCAAAAACCATAGATGACAAAGCAGGAAACAACCTCCTTGACCTCCACCACAGCAATTTCTTACTTGACACATCCCTAAAGGCAAGAGAATCAAGCAAAAATAAACTATTGGGACCTCATCAAATTAAAAAGCTTCTGCACAGCAAAGGAAACAATCGATAAAACTAATAGGTAACCAATGGAATGGGAAAAGATAGTTGCAAATGACATATCAGATTAAGGGCTAGTATCCGAAATCTATAAGGAACTCACCAAACTCCACACCTGAAAAAAAAATAATAATCCCATGAAGAAACGCGCAGAAGACATGAACAGACACTTCTTAAAGAGGACATCCAGATGGCCAACAGACACATGATCAGTGTCACTCATCACCAGAGAAAAGAAATCAAAACCACTCTGAGATACCACTTCATGCCGGTTAATGTGGCTAAAATAAACAAATCAGAGGATTCTAGATGCTTACGAGGATGTGGAGAAATGGGCACCCTCCTACACTGTTGGTGGGAATGTAAACTGGTGCAGCCCCTATGGCAAACACTGTGACGGCTCCTCAAAAAATTAACACTAGAATGCCCCTAGGACCCAGCACTGGCACTGCTAGGAATTTACCCAAGGGATACAGGAGTGCTGATTCACAGAGGCACATATATACCCCAATGTTCATAGCAGCACTTTCAAGTATAGCCAAATCATGGAAAGAGCTTATATGTCCATCAACTGATGAATGGATCAAGAAGATATGGTTTATCTATACAATGGAATACTACATGGCAATGAGAAAGAATGAAATCTGGCCATGTGTAGCAACGTGGATGGAACTCAAGGGTGTTATGCTGAGCGAAATAAGTCAGGCAGTGAAGGAGAGATACAATGTTTTCCTTTATAAGTGGATCAGGAGAAACGTAAGAGAGGACCTTGGGGAGGAGAAGGGGAAAAAAATAGTTGGAGAGAGGGAGGGAGGTAAACCATGAGAGTCTCTTGAATGCCGAGAACAAACTGAGAGCTGATGGGGGTGAGGGAGAGGGGAAAATGGGTGATGGGCATGGATGAAGGCACTTGTGGGGATGAGCACTGGGTATTATATGGAAACCAGCTTGACAATAAACTATAAAATAAAAAATATAAATATAAAAATATTTTTAAAATGACATTTGATTACATGCTATGACATGGAGTAGCCTTGAAAACCTGTGTTAGGTGAAATTAAGGCATACACAAAAGGGCAAATATAGTACAATTCCACTTAATTGAAGTGCCTAAAATAGGCCAGTTCTTTTTTTTAATATTTTTAAATGTTTATTTATGTTGGAGAGAGAGAGACAGAGGGCAAACAGGGGAGGGGCAGAGAGGTAGGGAGACACAGAATCTGAAGCAGAATCCAGGCTCTGATTTGTCAGCACAGAGCCCAACATGGGGACTGAACTCACAAACCATGAGACCATGACCTGAGTGGAAGTCAGATGCTTACCAATTGAGCCACTCAGGCATCCCTAAAATACACATATTCTTAAAGCCAAAAAGTACATAAAAGTTACCAAATGCTAGGAATATGATGAAGAGCAAGGTGTTTTTTAAAGAGAACAGAGTTTCTAGTCGGGTTGAGAAAAATTTTGCAGATGCATGGTGGTAATTGTTGGACAATATTGTGAATTTACTCAATGCCACTGAATTGTGTGCATACAAATGGTGAAAAGGGTAACTTCTATGTTATATATATTTTATCTCAATAAAAATAATAAAGGAAAAAAGCAAACAAATCTTAGTTGCTGGGTGACAACATAGAGTCATGAGAGCATGTAAAAAGATGTACATACATAGGTTTGGGCATTGACTGAGGACATCTTTGTAAAACAAAATATGTTATTTCCAATTAAGAAAAAAATGTCATTGCTCTGAACCTTTCCAGTTTAATTTAATCAGACTCTGTGGTTGGATCAAAAAATTAATTTTTTTAAACTCCTCAAATGATTCTAACATGCAAGCAGGGCTGAGAACCACTGAACTATAAATGTGTTCCTCTTTGTTTACAAGTTTCTCTTTTATACACATTTAAAATTGTGCTACAGTAATAAAGGCTAGGGTCTGCATACATGCTTTTGGGCAATAATATCACAAAAGAAGCAGTGCCCCACTCTCCCTCACCCTCACCACAGGTCATAGAGTGACAACAGTGACATGAATGGTTGCTACTGTGGATAAAGGACATGGGTCTGAGATCAATTCAAGGTCTGTCTACCCTCCCCTGGCCAATCTTGGAAGCAGAGATTTTCTTCCTAGTGGCCACTACTAACCAGGCCTGGATTTGACGGGGTAAGAGTTTCAGGTATCCTTAGAGTCTATCACAGTTTTATGTAATCCCTGGATTTCTTATATAGGGTTTGGGGACCAAATAGATGTGGGGCTGAATCCTAGAGCTGCCACTTATTTGACATGGGAAGACATACAGTTCCTCCAATATGCAGATTCTTTCTTTGTGAAGTGTAGACAAAGGTGCCCCCTGGAGGCTCAGCAATATTAACAGATGTGCACACCCCATTGGTAAGTGGGACTATTAGGATGTGAACCCAGTTAAAGCTTGCACTCTCAACTGTAAAAGATCATTGGAACCCAAGCATGGTACTTCTGGAACCAGACTTCTTTCTCCCCCATCAGCACTGAAATGCCAGATGGCTTAGGACAGGAAGGGACATGGGAACACTGGAGATTAATTACAAGACGCTTCATTGGGGCACCTGGGTGGCTCAATTGGTTACGCCTCCGACTTCGGCTCAAGTCATGAGTTCACGATTTCTGAGTTCGAGCTCCTTTCTGGGGCTCTGTGTGGACAGGTCAGAGCCTTGAGCCTGTTTTGGATTCCCTGTCTCCCTGCTCTCTGCTCCTTCCTCCTCCATCTCTCTCAAAGAAACATTAAAAAAATTATTTTAAGAAGAAGCTTCACTGAATTGGAGTGAATGACGGGAGGTATGAAGAAGGCTCAGGGTGCAGAGGTGAATTGTCCCCACTCACCCCACACTACTCCCTGCAGGGATTTTCAGGGCCTGGAAGGGGCCAGGTGAGGGTCACCACTTACTTCATAGCACATGAAGAGGCCTATGGGCTTGGTGGGCTTGATCCTGATGCCAATGTTGCCTTCAGTGTTGAGCGGCAGGATGTTACCCTTGTCATCAATGATCTGGAGCAAGAGGCCTGTGAATCCCACCCAGCAGGGCCACCCCAACACGCATGCCCCACCCAAACGTTAGCTGACTATTCATGTGAACCTGGTGAGAATAAGTTGGGGGTGGGAGCCCTGTCAGAAAATAAATTACAATTGTCAAAAGTCTTTGAAATCAGCGAATGGTGAAGCCAATGTCATGGGTCTATTTGTTTCATGGATATACAAGCATTGCAAATGTGTCGGCAAGCTGGAAGACACAGGTGAGGAAAAACTAGAAGCACCAGCTGATGGAGAGAGTAGCCAGGTGCTCCAGGTGCTCTGGTCCCAGCTGTTGTGTGTGAAGCTTGAGCTGCCAGGCTCAGCTGCATTTGTGCCCAGGATACTGCAATTCTCAAAAGAAGCCTCTAAGGAAATCAGAGGGAAAATAGGAGGAGAGAAGGAAGGATGGCAACTGGGGCGGGGGAGTGGGGTGGGAACAGCTGGTTCTGTCACCTGGTGTCACAATTGTGTGATCCCAGCTGAGCCCTACCTATTCCCAGCCAATGCCTTTAGGACCAAACCTGGATGTCGAAGGGGAGGATGCTTTTCCCCATGGAACCTGGCTTGATCTTCATTCCCCATAAAGTGCCACAACTTATTCCCTGTTTACAACAGAAGAAAATGGTGTTGCTCAAAGAGTCCAGACTGATTACAAAGCATCAAGAACTATCCACAGCATCCTTGCTCACCAAGGTCATTTGAGGTTGTGCAAAAAGCTCTTATGGGGAAGCTAGAAGGCCCAGATTCAAGGTAAGGTGCAAGGCATTGACCCAGCTCTGGTCAGCAGATGTTCACTGCACCTGTGGGCAGGTAATGTGAGGTGTGGAGTGCCCACTGTATGTCAGATATGTGTCTGCTTGGTAGTGTAAGACCATGAAACCGTTAACATTTATTTGGGGCTGTTGAACAGGGATAGTAACCTAGTCCCAATCACTTAGAGCTGTGTTGAGAGTATTCTGATTGTTTGTTTCGTCCCTCTTCTAAAGAACTGCCTCATCCCCTTTATTTTCCTGATGACCCACATTCCTCCTTTATGGTACTCTAAAATATCATTTTTTGTAAAGTTAAGTCAGACTAGGATTTGTGTCATGGATATGAATCTTCACTCCAGTTGTGTCCCAATTAATCTTCTTTGATTTCTCCTCTGTAAATTGGTAATTATAACACTTACCTCTCAGGTTACCTAGGTGTATGGAAAACTCTTCACCCAGTGCCAGGCTCAACAAATTAGTTCAATAAACAACCACCATCAGCTAATATTCAGCCTCCAGAAGAGCCGTTTGGGAGATTCTCCTTCTATAGCATTTCCCCTCATTCTTCCATTGTAGCTATCAGAGCATTATACTTATATTTGCTTGTTTGTTTCTCTCAGTGGATAACAAGCATCCCGAGAATAGAGATTGTCCCATTCATTTCTGTACCCATTCCCAGCATTCTAGTGCAACACATGCTTAAACACAAGAGTGACTACAAGGTGAGCATGTACAAGACTTATATATGGCCTTTCATTTCCCTTAATACAACCCAGCAAAATTGGGTTATACTCCCATTCCGGAGACAGAGAAGCAGTGACTCTGGAGGGTTCAAAGCTATGATTATGGGCTTGAAGCCTGTGACTGGTAAGGCTGAAATTTGAATTGGTGTTTGAGTTCCTGGGAAGGGAAGCTCTTTACCCTTTGCTCTAGTGTTGCTAATCAGTGATGCTTTTGAGAATCACACTCAGCGTGTGTGTGTGTGTGTGTGTGTGTGTGTGTGTGTGTGGTCTATACAGAAAGTCTCTGCTCCCTCCTCTACTCTAGCTAGTGTCCCACTATCAAACCTGAGTGCTGTCCACCGAAACACCTAGAAAGAAACTTCTGGGACCCAATCCTGGCTCTTGTTGTTGCCACTCTAGGAAGAGATGGTGAAATGGGCAGAACTTAGGGATGGTGGCCTCCCTGTTACTGGAGAGAACCTCTCATCCAGTCACCCTTCATGATCTCTGAGGAGCTTAATGATCACAGGGACAGTGGCATCATGTCCTTAGACCCCTTTGAAAGTTTTCATCCAATAGTTTCCAGCACATTGGCCTCTTGACAAATTGATTAGCTGTAAATTGTCTTTGTGCAAATCGATTTGGGGCAAACTAGTCTAAAACTCAGACGCCTCCCATTGTCTTCAGGCAATGCTGTGAACAGGGTGGGGCCTCTGCACACACATGCGGGCTCTGTGGCTAAGCACACACTGATGGGCCCAGAAAGGACTGTCTACCTACTGTTTCTGACTGTCCGTAGACCTGGTAGAGCAGAAGACCCGTGCATCTTCTCCACTCCTCTTGCTCCTCTGGCAGCAGAGCCTCCCCAGCAGTAGCGCAGTGCTCCAGGGCAAGAAACCTGAGACTAGGGGAAGGCAAGGTATCAACAGAGCTTGCAGTCAGGTCTTGGATGCTCTACCCCAGCCCAGAGTGTTAAGAACTCATGCATACCTTGTCATCTAGATCATTTATCCTTCTGCTTCCTCGTATTCTTATTTGACTTTAGGGCAATTTACTGGAGGTCAAAGACAAGGGGAAGTCCCTCATTTCCTGTTGATTCATGTCAACTCTTCTGGCAACGGGTGGGTGGTGCTGGTGAGGCTAATGAGTTTGGTCAAAGGTTTGGATCAAATTTGGAAGCTGATGTAAAAAGATGGCAAAGACTTATTTATCAGACCTTGCCTTAACATCCTCGGTGGCTAACAAGGACATTTTATAAAGCATAATGAGTGGGTGATAAGACCCCCAGAAGCATGTGAGGATAAACTCCCTTCTATGAAGAGAGGCAGCAGCCACCTAGTCCACCTTTCCATCCTCATCACCCTGCCCTGGGTACATACATGGGGGAGATGGACAAGAAGGTGGTTTTACTGAAGTGTCTTCTTCATTCCTCTGCAACTTTATTCCAAATAGATCACATGGGCAGAGTCTGATACAGTCATTAGTTATGACTTGGGGGAGTTATTGGATTTGGACAAAGATACTCATCTGAGGAATACTTCAAAAAGTTGCTTCTTCTGAACTGTGAAACACAAATGGAGTCCAACTAGCATGAGGCTTCATGAAAAAAGTCAAGTTGTGTTTCAAACTTAGATTCATAAAGATAGTCATTAAACACCTTAATATTTTAAGTCTATATTTAAAACATCTTACTCTGAATTTTGGAGGACCCATCTTAATTTCAGAGTCTTTAAAAGATTCGTAAATGTCCATATGTTTCAAAGAGCAGATTCCAGTTTAACTAAGATGAGCTCACAAACATGGGAAAATGCAAAAACAAAACTATAGTAAGGGAACACTATATATCCATCAGATGGACAGAAATTAAAAACTCTGACAAAAAAAATATTGCCAATGTTATGGAACAATGGGAATTCTACCTTGCTAGTGGGAGCATAGATTGGTTCAATATTTTGGAAAACTGGGTGGTAGAATGTTGTGTCACAGTGAACTAGCAATTCCTCTTCCAGAAAAATATTACAGAAATGCATGCTTATATGCACCAGGGTACATGTATAAGCATTCTTTGCAGCATTAATCACCAATAATCCCAAAATAAAACACCCAAGTGTCCATTAATGGTAGAACTGATAAAAAAATGGAATGGTTTAATACAATGGGGTATTACACAGCAATGAAAATAGACTATAGCAATATATAGCAACATAGACACATCTTAAAGACATAAGTTGAAAAAGGAAGCTAGATATTATGGAATAATGTATGATCATATGCATAAAGTTCAAAGGTAAGTAAAATATAATAACTTGTTTACAGTTATTTATTTAGGAGGGTTTTCTATAAGGGAAAATAAGGATATTAACCCCATATAAGTCAAGATATGAGTTCCTTTTGGGAAGATAGAGAGTCATGTAGGTATCTCTGGGGTGTGGACAATGTTCTATTTTTGTAACTCACGTGAGTGGTGACATAAGTGTTTTATTTTCAACAATTCATTAATCTATACATTTTTTAGTTATGTCTTTTTCTGTATGTTTGTCCTTTCCTAAGAAAAATGTTCACAAAATAATAAACCTACAATAATGTATGGGGCACTGAGCATTTCATCGGATCTGGGAGTCTGGCTTTAATTAATTAATTAATTAGGCTGCCTAATGATAATTGTCACCACCAACACTTAATTTACCACTCCCACACCCACACACCCCTCAAAGAACCACAGTTAAAAAGTCAGACCACAGTACACTGGATTCCTTAAATTCCTACCCAAAGATTATTATGACCAGGTCCCACCACTTCTACCATACCTGGTAGAAATCTGCTGTAGAATCATCCGATACACAGCTGGAGCAGCAAGGCACTGGGTGATGGGATATTTGCACTCCCAGCACGGAGCCCAGTGTGGGGATTGAACTCACAGCCCTGAGATCAAGACCTGAGCTGAGATTAAGTGTAGGATACTTAAATGATTGAGCCACTCAGGTACCTCAGAAGTAAAAAATAAATAAAAATACTTAAACTTTCAATGCTGATGGGTGTGTGTGTGTGTGTGTGTGTGTGTGTGTGTTTGCGTATGTATGTAAATTTGTATAATTAATAATTTAACTTAAAATACACTGACACTTTGGAGAAACCCAAGTACTTAGTGGAGGGGGGAGGGGAAAGATGGATTTGGCATTCTTTGCGCAGCTTTAAGCCTCGGGGACTGGCAGCATGTGAGCAGTGAACAATGATATTGACATGGGGTGGGGAATGAGAAACGAGAAATATAGTCTGATGTGCTGGAGGGATCATCAGATGGACTTGGGGTAGATAAACAAGGGGGAATTTGCATTGAGGGAGACTAGACCCAAGGTACAGTTTTGAGAGTCCTTTGACTGGAGGTCCGTGCTGGTGAAATGGAAGTAGAGGAGACTGTTTACAAGGAAGAGGAACGGTGAGGACAGACTGTTGGAGGACTGCAGTGTTCAGCGGTAAGGGGGGTGAAGAGGATGTGTCTGCAGCAAGTGTAGAATGTTCTATAGAGAAATTTGATATTAAGGGAGGAAAGACTCAGTTGGTCTGCTGTGTATCAGGGTAACGTGAAGGTATTTTTTAGGATGAGGAACTTTGAATATGTTAATGGACTAAGGGGGAATGCAGTTAATGAGGAGGAAGAGGTTGAAAACACAGGAGAAAACATTTAAAGGATAAAAGATTAATAGAGTGGGGGAAAGTGAAAGGTTGAAAATACAGAAGAAAAGGTTTAATGGATGGAAGATAATGAGAAGGGCTCCTAAAAGGACAGAAAAAAGAAGAGAATCTGCAAGGGCTGAAGTGGGGGAGTAGGGACTGGATTTTGAGAGGTGGAGGGGCAGGTGTACCTCTGAGATGGAAAGCAAAGGTGTGTGTGGAGATGCAAAGAGCATTTTCAGGTAAATGGAAGTACAATGAGAGGGTTCACATAGGTGACTTGAGTTATTACTGTGAGATACACCTACCAGTAGCAGCTCCCACCACTGCTTGCTTGGTGCCTCTTAGTTCCAACTCAGGGTTAAGCACTTCACCCACTTCTCCTGTACCATTTTATTTATATTTCCACAATTTGGTGACATAGGGTTTATTAAAACTCCCATTTTACAGATGAGGAAACTGAGGTTCAGAGTATAAATAAATTATAAATAAATGTGAAACATGTAATAAGAAACTAGATTTGTAATTTTCTAAAGGCTCTGTTTTTAAACACTTCATTAAAATTACCAACAACAATAAGAACAGCAAGAATGCACACACACACACACACACACACACACACACACACACACCAGCCACCTGGCTCTGGCAGATCCAGGATCCAGGATCCAGGAACCTGAGCTTGTTCTCGGTTTAATCTCTTAAAATGTTTAATCAGGGTCCCAAGCCCACAAAATCTGATTCATAGGTCTGGGAGAGGGCTTTGAGCATGCATTTTCTTTAAGGTTTCATCTAACATGATTCTCATACAGTAACTAATTCATGCTCCACACTATGAGAAACCCAGAGTCAGGGTTATATTATGCTAATGAGACATTTTTGATAAATAAAATATTTGTCAGTTTGTTGGTACTGGAAGGTTTATCTTCTTACCTGTAGAATGACCTTAGGGTCAAACTTGGGCAGATGATGAATGAAGAGTGTAGACCCTGCTGTCCATGGTTCAAACATGCACCCCCAGACAGCCAGAATCCAGCCTGGGTCCGAAAAGCCCCAGAGGACATCAGATGTCTTCAGTTGCAGTAATTGCCTGCTAACTCCAAAACACAGTGGCCTCAGCTAGGTGATCATGAGAGGATGTGATCGAGGGCTGGGGACTCTGATTTTCAGGGCAGACTCACCTCTCATTCTCAGTGCATGTGGATTGAGTGGGATCCAGACACACTCCCACCCCAGGTCCCTAAAACATGCCAAATCCTATTTTCTGGTCATGTGTGATTTCAACTGGTTTAGTTATAATGATCCTTAAGGCTGGGAATTGACTCTGTCACTTATACAGTCCTAGGAAATGCTGGAAGCCATTTGGGGTTAACAAGGGATACGCCTTTCTGAGAAGTGCATCAAAACACAGCAGATGGAGAGTTGAAAACCTGACCCACAGACTCTAGTTATGTCTGAAGCCAAACCCTGGAGTGCCCTGCCTCATGATGCAATAAATTCCTTTTTTCACTCTTAGGCCTAAAGAGGGTTAGATTGGACTTTCTGTCATTTGTGATGGAGAAAGATAAAGGGAAAGAGAGAGGAGGAGGAGGAAGAGAGAGACACAGAGAGGGAGAGAGAAAGAGAGAGCATGCACTAACTAATATCCCATCTTGGCGAAGGACTGGAAACAATTATCCACTAGGGCAATAATGAAAAGCAGGGTGGGAAAGGTTTCTCATTTCTCTATTCTATCTTACTGCTTTTGAGGGATGTCTGTGTGTAACTCCTTGAGAAAACACAATCCTCCCATTAGCAGACTATGGCTCTGAGGAGCTTTACTGTTAGCAGGAAAGGGATTGGATAAACAATCCACCCTCCCTCATCACAGCCCTCTTAGGATTGTGGCTCACCCACAGAATATTACTAGCTAGGAAGACCTGTCTTCTCAGCTTCACACCCAAGTACCCACTGAACATCTCTTCTGCAGTGTCCCTCAGGCACCTCGACCCCATCCTTTTCCGTCCTGCCTCCCTTCATCTTTCAGCCACAGTAATCTTCCAAAAACACAAATCTGATTAGGTCTTTCCCTAGCTGAAATACATCCCATTGCTCCAGTACCTCCGCATCATTTGCCTAAAAGACTCTAAAGTCTATACCAAGGCCCACAGATCCTGGGCCCCGCTCACTGGTTCCCAAACACCTTCCATATGTCCCTTATCCCATCCCTGACCAACAGCTATCCTCAAGTCTCTGTAGTTCTATAATGCCAGGTTTAATATCTTTGAGCCTCTGCTCTAGTTATTCAGACTGCACAGAAAGCCCTTGCCTTCCTTCCACCCCCATTCCTCCAGGGTTTTCCTATTCAATTGCTACCACTGCATAATGCTACATCAGTACAGAGATCCACTGTCCATTAAGAGCCTGGTCTGCCCTCTGGTCTGATAATAAGTTAGAAAGTATATAGAACTTTTAGGTCTGAATATTACTATCTGGGGTAGGGACAGAGAGGAGAAGAGGCTCGGTTGAAAATGGATTAAATGATTAACCCAAGGCTACAGCTTCAGCTTCATGATTGTTTGTTCTAGGTTAGAGGCAGTGGCATACTGTGGCTTGATTCCATTATCCTTTATCCCAAGAGCTCATGACTAAGTAACTCCAAGTTTCATTTATTCATAACTGGGAAATGGAAAGGACTGGTCACTTCAGGTGACATTGTTAAAATATTCTGTCTTTTGCCACCAAACCCTGAATCAATTGACAGGGACACAATAGCTTGTCACTTTTGTGGTTTGCTGAATGCCTGCTGTCCCCACCCACAATTCCTACACACCTCTTGTAAAGGTGCTCAGGCAGGACCTAAATGGGCCTCCTTTGTCTCCAGAGGCCTCTGTCAGCAAACCAGTAGGATTCCCACTGTCGACCACTCAAAACTATCAGGAGTCTGAACCAAAGAGTCCAGATGGAAGAAACAGGGTGGACTCTATTCTACCTAGAGCTCTTTTCCCAACCCACATGTGTGCTCACACACATGCACATACCACCCCAGACCTGTGGCCCAGCATCTAAGTCAATGCCTTCTTTCCTACCATGAAGGCAAAGA
Source organism: Crocuta crocuta (assembly GCF_008692635.1). Lineage (NCBI taxonomy): Eukaryota > Metazoa > Chordata > Mammalia > Carnivora > Hyaenidae > Crocuta > Crocuta crocuta. The sequence goes on from NW_027529701.1 coordinate 36,255, forward strand.
GGATCGCAAGGCAAGTCCATGACTGTGTTTTGCCATCTTGGGAAAGTCTGTTGTCCCACTGGTGAAGAAGATGGCGATTGGGTCCAGCGTCTTTGACTTAATACAGGTGTGATCTGGGGATGCTGATCTGCAAAGGGATTCAGTACAAAAGGAGAGAAGTCACATTTCCTTCTTTTGAATCCCCGGGGATCCAATGTGAGGGGCTTGGAGTTAGTAAAATGGAGCTTTACAACACAGGAGGAAAGACCATTTCTCCTTGTATGAGGAATCAAATGCAATTTGAGAGTACTTGGATAAATAGACTGACATTTCTTCATTTAAATAAGGGGGAAAATACAGTGGACTATTTTTAATTTAATAAACATTGAAAGTGATGGTAAGTGATAGCACTTACTATATTTCAGGCAGTGCTCTATGTGATTAACAAATAAGAACTCATTCAATCTTCAGAGCAACCCTAAAAGAGGAAGGAATTCTAGTGTGCCCATTCTGCAGTAAGAAACTGAGGTTCAGAAAGTATACATTAGTTGCTTGAAGACATACAGCCAGCAAGTGGCAGAACCAGGACTCAAATTCAGTCCGATCCACAAACTGTGCTCTTAACCACACTGCTAAGCTTGTTTGTTGTTTTTGTTGTTGTTGTTGTTGTTGTTGTTTTTTACAAGAACTAACTTTATAGGAATTTCACCCTATAACCTTGGCATGGTCGGGTAGGGAAGAGAAAATGAGGGAGAATAAAATAAACATAAATGCACACTTACCCTGGAGTAAACTTGAGATGTTAGGTATAGCCTGGAGTCCCCCCAATATGCCTTGATTCTTGGGGGCTTCCAGACTGACAGTTTGTCCTCTGGGTCTGCTTACAAAATGCCAACTCCCTATGGTGTTCAATCAGAGAAACTGCAAATGATCCCCAGGCTGTAGGTAATACCAACTCTTGCTGAGAAATGGTACCATGTTGATTTTGGTGATGTAAGTGAGTCTAAAGAATATTCTTTTTTCAAATTATTTTAAAGTGAGACAGTGAGAGACACAGAGAGAAAGACAGACAGACAGAGACAGAAAGCCCAAGAATCTTAAGCAGGATCCACGCTCAGAGCACAGAGCCTGATGCGGGGATTGGTCCCACAACCTTGGGATCATGATCTAGGCTGAAATCAAGGGTTAGATGCTCAACTGGCTGTGCCACCCAGGCACCCCAAGAATATTCTTTATTGAAGCCATTTTCTTTTAGTTCTCTGACTTTAAAATCCAGCAAAGATGTGACTTCAGTGTAATATTTGCCTTTTGTTGCTGAAGTAAAGAACCTTAATTCTGAGGGGTTACTGTAAGAAAACAAACACTGCATGCTTTGCAGGTGATAGAAAAAAATACCTGAAGGTTTACAGAGTCAGAGTGGTTGAGGACGAAGGGGTCTTTCTTACTTTCAACATTTCCCTAATTTTCCCTGAAGGTGTCCCTAAAGGTATGCAACACCTAAGACATGGAAACATTTACTGACTACCAGCCCCAGCCTCAAATTTTCTTGCAGTCTCAAGTTTTTCCTTAAAAACTCATCTTAGGGGCACCTGGGTGGCTCAGTCGGTTAAGCCTCCGACTTCGGCTCAGGTCATGATCTCGTGGTTGATGAGTGCAAACCCTGCATCAGGCTCTGTGCTGAAAGCTCAGAGCCTGGAGCCTGCTTCAGATTCGGTGTCTCCCTCTCTCTCTGCCTCTCCCCTGCTCATGCTCTGTCTCTCTCTGTATATGAAAAATAAATAAACTTAAAAATTTTTTAAACTTACCTTAATCTTTCACTCAACCTCTCCATATACTTGTTTGTTATGTAAAAATAATATTTCAGATTACCTACCTACAAAGAAGATTCAATACCATAACAATCTGACTCATCTCCTTTACACTAAAGTGATCATACTTTAGTGACAAAAGCATAGAAGTTCAATACTCTTATTTTACAAATAAAGCAATTGTATCCAAGAAAGGGGGAGGAACCAGCTCAGGGTCACACAACAAATCAGTGGCATAGATGAGAAGAGAAGGCTGCTGGCATCAGTCCATGTGACCTTTATCCCGCAGAATGTTTGTCTCCCAGCACTTGGGAGTGAATGGTCTTCTCCTGGCCTTCCTTAGAAAACACACTCTTCAGATGAGAAACTCACTTAATCAGGGATTGGAAGTCCAGCCACCCTTGACGGCTATGGTCAGACACCAGAAGCTTTGCTTTCAGAGCAGGACACTCCGAAACTAGAGAATCCACCTCTGGGGCAAGGGTATCTATGGTCACGATGCCTTGGGCTTTAGACACTTGTAATCGGTAGAGAATATCCTTGGCCTTCATCTGGGTGGTTCCTGGCATGAAGATTATACCTGCGGATAAAAAAGGAACTTTTGGGTTTCAGGCCTGGCTTACCTGCAGCGAAAGCTGCTAGCTTCTTCCTGTGCCATGTATGGTCCGTGGACCAGTACCATCAGCACCACCCAAGACACAAAAATCTCATGCCCCATCCCAATCCTACTGAACCAGAATTTGCACTTTCAGAAGCTCTCCAAGGGTTTCCTATGCACACTGAAATTTGAAAAGCCTGCCCTAACCTCTTCTATGCTAGATGGATCAAGCCAGTAGACAGGTAAGACTTACTTTACATGATACCTGGGAATATGGACATAAGTGGGACAGTGTTTTGACATCAGGATTAGCTGCATCCCTGCCTCCATTTTCCTCCCCTCACTTCCTCCTCTTTCAGTCCCTTGTGTCATCTTGAATCTCCTTCTTTTCTTCACTCCTCAATCCAAATTTAAGTACATTATCTCTCTTAACATTTCTATATTCCCTTCCATCCTCCATCCCCAATAGTTAGTTCAAGTATTTGTGTGCCCCTATTGGGTTCTAATCTCTCCACCAGATGCCTTGTCCTGAACCTTGCTACTAACCTCTTCCATATTATTACCTGTTCAGGTTCCACAGAACACTGACTTTCCCCCCTCCACTTTTCTACTCATCACCAGCACCTGGGCCCTCTCTCCAGAAAAGCACCATACTCTTCACCCAACACTGAAGGCACTGCCCACCTTCCACTTTTTACTCTTGCAAATCTATTCTCTATTTCATTATGACTACTCTCCACACAGGCTTCTCCTGACTCTAACTCTTTGCATGTGCTATGCACATTGTTGGAATTCCTTTCCTTTCCTTCTATTCTTCTTTTGCGCTACCTATCCCAGAGGGCTCAGTTCATATCTTGGATTTCCCATGTGCCATCTCTTAGCTCTACAGATGACATGGCTTCTCTATACTCTCTCCATTGTTGCTGTTAATTCTTGATTCCACATGACCTTGATGGATTAATGTAGTATTTTATTTGTGTGGAAATATATGCATTATAAATCAATTCAAAAAAGAATTCAAGAGTCCTTCACCAATTCTAAATTTTACAGATAGATAGGCAATTAAAAGGGAAGGCAAATCTCCACAGAAGAATGCTAACTAGTAAGTGTAGAGGGAATAACATAATTAGACAATTCTCATATAAAACAACCATAATAATATCCAAATCAATCAAGAATCATCAATGGATTCTCAAGTCATAGGGAGAAAGACAGTTGTGGGATAGGATATTCACACAATCTCATAAGTATTACAGTGCAGGTTACTTACTAATTACAAAGGGAAACACTGTCTTGTAAGAAAAGTTTTTGTCAATAATATCACCAATTATAGAACAAACCGACTTCACGTATCTCCTGAGGTAGAGCACGGAGATAGGCACGTTGTCCTTCCAGAGCTCCTACTAAAAATAGTTATCTGAATATAAACCTGAAGAATGAGTCAGAAATACAAATTTTGTGGGAGCTTCTGCAAAACAACTGGCTTAGACATATCCAAGATGTTGTCATGCAGAAAAGCCTAGATTAATTGTGACTGAGGAGACCTGATAACACAATGAAATGCATGATCCTCTATCGGATTTTGGATTTAAACCAACAACAAAAAATTGCTACAAAAGACACCGTTGGGACAGTTAAAGAATTTTGGCTATGGCTATGGATGTATATTATATCAAAGTTAGACTTCTTGTGTGATAACTCATACTGGTTATGTGAGGAGAATGTCATGGATCAAAGCAGATGCATGCTGTAAGGTTTATGGGTGTTTATCTGGTGTTTATGGATGTCACAATGTCTGCAACTGATACTTAAATGAGTCAGTGTGGGAGGGGGGCAAAATGTTAGCAATAGATGGATTTTTAAAAACAAAAAATGAGACAGCAAGAGAAAGTTTATGAGTGTGTATGTGAGTGTGTGCATGTGTGAGTATGAATTAAAGGGTTATGACATTGTGTTTTAGGGCGTATAAGTATGAAGGAGAGAGTGAGGAGGAGTAAAAGAGTATTTGAAGGAGTCTGTTAAAGAGAAAGAATATGAAGAATTAGAAAAAAAGGTCGGGAAATATTAATATTTCAGGGCCCATCTGCTCTAGGCCAGACCTAAAATCTGTTGGGGTCTCTTTGATTTACCTACCTGCTCGGATGTAGCCTATGACCACCAGCCACCACTCAGGTACTCGAGGCAGGATCAAGGCTAGACGGTCTCCCTGTTGCATGCCACAGGTCTGGGTGAAGATGCTGGCTACACGGTGGGATAAGTCTGTCATCTCTCTGAAACTCCACTTCACTTCATCCCCTTGGTTATTCACCCACCACAGGGCTGGGTTTGGACCTCTCTTTCTCTCCTGGTCAAGATCAAACAGCATGTGTTACTTCCTAGGTTAAAGGAAAAGGGTACTTACTTGGCCAATCAGCTACCATAGTGACATGAAAATGTAACTCAAGAACTGAGACCCATTTTTAAAGCATTTATAGAACCAAAGAAGTGGGTAGGGTATGATCCAGCCAATTTCTTCTGGTCTACTGTAGCCACCTCCTCTCAACTCACATCAAACCATGAATAGATCCATGTCACCTGTTAAAGCCTTAAAGGTTCATTCCCCCATGTGTCTGTCTTAGTTTCATATGGACACTTTTTTCCCCTCTGTGCCACAGCTTTATCATATATAAAATGGGTACATTTCTCATCTATGAAATGGGTACAATACTATCTAGAAAGGAGTAAAGTTTAAATTAGTTATTTAAAGAGATAAAGTTTATATGATACACTGGACACATGGTAGGTGTTCAATGGAATTAGTATCATTATTAGGGCACCTGGGTGGCTCAGTTTGTTGAGTGCACAGCTTCGGCTCAGGTCGTGATCTCATGGTTCATAAGTTCGAGCCACGCATTGGGCTTACTGCTGTCAGCATAGAAGGCTGGCTGCTTCAGATCCCCTGTTTCCCTCTCTCTCTGCCCCTCACCCACTTGTTCTCTCTGTCTCTGTCTCTCTCTCTCTCTCTCTCACTGTTCTCTCTCGATCTCTCTCACAAATAAACATTAAAATAAATTACTATCATTATTACTGGTATTACAACAAAGACTAATTTAATTCTTGAATATTTGAGGAATGTATTTTTAAAATTAAGGTACACCTGGAGGCAAAATAAGCAAGAAGGCAGACCTGGAAGCTCCAAGGTAATCCTTGTCCCTCACAGAAACATCAAGTCATCAACAGACTAAAATAGTTGTGTAAGAACTCTAGAAACAGTCAGGGATCTGCAGCAACCAGTGAACGCCCAAACAATAAAAACTCATCCTCTAAATAGTAAGCAATCTTATATTGTTTTTGCTGCTTACCCTTGCTCCATCCCCTCTCTGGTGTTGTGCAGTATGGTCAGGAGGAAGCCACCCTATTCCCAGCCCCTCCTTTGGAATTTGTTTCAGTATTCTGGCTTGTCTGGAGGCAGCCTGAGGGAATGGTTCTGCCTCATCCCATTCAGAGCTCAGATAGGAATGATGACATAGTTTGAATATCAGACTGGAGGTGGCTGAAAGCAGCGGCAGATGCCACATTGAGTGGAAACTGTAGAACTGTGGCCACCTTGAAGGGAGATTACTGGAAGGGGAAGACAATAAAATATCTAGGGCCCCAAGAAGAAGCAGATTTGAGACTTGTAATGAAATTAAAACATGTAAAAGCAGTATCACATATGGGAAATTTGAGGGGGAAAAAAACACATGCAGAGGCCTAGGAAAGACACATGCCTGAGACCTGAAGAACTGAAAAGACTTAAGTTTTCACACTGGTAGAGTACTGGAGGCCTTTCTCAGCATGGATTCAGGCTGCAATGACAGACAGAGGTGGCTGCATTTATCAAATGTCCAATGTTCAACAAGAGATCACAAGGTCATGCTGCACATTCAAAAGAATAAAACAAATCTCCAGAATCTTAACCTAAAGAGACAGGTTTCAGTTACTAGACTGAGAATTTAAATTGATTCTCTTAACTATGGTGAAAGTGCTAAGAAAAATAGACAAGGAACCAAAGCAAATCAGAAAAACAATATATAAACATAATGAGAATATCAACAAAGAGACAGAAATTATAAAAGAGAACCAAATAGAAATTGTGGATCTGAAAAATACAATAACTGAATTGAAAACTTTACAAGAAGGATTCAACAGCAGACTAAAGTAGGATGAAGAGAGAATCAGTAAAGATGAACACAAGCCATTTTATTTTATTTTATTTTATTTTATTTTATTTTATTTTATTTTATTTTNCTGTATCCCATGGGTAAATTCCTAGCAGGAACACAAGCCATTTTAAATTATGGAGTATGAGAAGAAAAATAACAAAAAAAGAAAAGTAAAGAGAGCCCATGACACACAGTATAGAAATAAGCAGACAAACATACATATTAGGGAAGTCCTGGAAGAAGAAGAGAAAGAAAGGGGGCATAAGCTTATTTGAAAGAGTAATAGCTGAAAAAAAGCAAAACTATATTTGTATTAAATATTAATTTATATAGTATTTATTTAATTATTCATTCATTCAATATATAGATGTTCAAATACAAGAGGCTCAATGAATTCCAAGTAAGAAAACCCAAAGAGAGCACACAGGGTCATATAATCAAATAAAAAAAAAACAAAGACAAAATTTTGAAAGCAGCAAAAGAATAGTGACTCATCATGCATAAGGAATCCTTACTAAGATTATTAGTCGTTGGTAGGCCAGAAGACAGTGGGATTTCATATTTAAAGTGATGGGTAAAAATCTGTCAATCAAGAATTTCTATATTTGGCATTCACTATCAAAATAGCACCAGCATTCTACATAGAGCTACAACAAACAATACTAAACTTTGTATGGAACTAGAAAAGACCCTAAATAGCCAAAGCAATGTTGAAAAAGAAAACCAAAGCTGGAGGCATCACAATCCCAGACTTCAAGATGTATTACAAAGCTGTAATCAAAAAGACAGTATGGTACTGGAACAAAAACAGATACTCAGATCAAAGGAGCAGAATAGAAAAACCCATAAATGGACCCACAAACATATGGCCAAGTAGTCTTTGACAAAGCAGGAAAGAATCTTCAGCAAATGGTGCTGGGAAGACTGGGCAGTGACATGCAGAAAAATGAACCTGGACTACACTCTTACACCATACACAAAACTAAACTCAAAATGGATGAAATACCTAAATGTAAGACAGGAAGCCATCAAAATCCTCAAGGAGAAAGTAGGCAAGAAACTCTTTGACCTCGGCTGCAGCAACTTCTTACTCAACATGTCTCCAGAGGCAAGGGAAACAAAAACAAAAATGAACTATTGGGACCTCAATAAAATAAAAAGCTTCTGCACAGTGAAGGAAACAATCAGCAAAACTAAAAGGCACCAGATAGAATGGGAGAAGATATATGCAAACAACATATCAGATAAAAGGATAGTATCCAAAATCTATAGAGAACTTCTCAGACTCAACCCCAAAATACAAATAATCCAGTGAAGAAATGGGCAAAAGACATGAATAGACACCTCTCCAAAGAGGACATCCAGATGGCCAACCGACACATGAAAAAATACTCAACATCACTTATCATCAGGGAAATACAACTCAAAACCACAATGAGATACCACCTCACACCTGTCAGAATGGCAAACATTAACAACTCAGGCAACTACAGATGTGGGTGGGGATGTGGAGAAAGAAGATCTCTTTGCATTGCTGGTGGGAATGCAAACTGGTGCAGCCACTCTGAACAATACTATGGAGGTTCCACAAAAAATCAAATATAGAAGTAACCTGTGACCCAGCAGTTGTACTACTAGGTATTTAACAAAGGGAGACAGGTATGCTGTTTCAGAGGTGCACATGCACCCTAATGTTTATAGCAGCGCTATCGACAATAGCCAAAGTATGGAAAGAGCCCAAATGTCCATCGATGGATGAATGGATAAAGAAATGTCGCTCAAGTGGTTAAGCATCTGATTTCAGCTCCAGTCATGGAATTTACATTCTAGTGACACAGACCCTACATGTGTTTAGAATTATAAATAATATACCCTTTTTGTGAATATCAAGAAAGATTCCTTTATGGGATGCTGGGACAAAAGTTGAATAGTTTGAAAGGAACTTTAAGACCCTTTTAAACTGCACAGGTCTTACATAAAGACTGTAACTGTAATTTCTAACATAAAATTACAGAATTAAGTCAGGAGTCACAATACACAGACTCACTGAATCAGTGAACTCTCAGCAGATCTGACTGTTTAATGTTAAGGAACTTGGAAATTTTGGCAGCACATACACTAATTTAATTCGGTAAATATTATGGGACAAAGAGCCAGGCAATGTGGGGAAATGGCATTCATCGGTGGTTGTTTTTTTAAGCTTTGTGATTGATTGTGAGGTATAAACTTAGGAATTTCCTCAGCCTGCACTGACGGGATAAAAAAGCATAAAGAATTAGAAGGCTACAGGATGTACACATCCAAGTTTGGGTAAACAGGATTAGGAAAATAAAATTAGGTAAATTGGGGGGAAAAGGTCCCAGAATAGGTAAAGTGGGACAAAGGCCCCAGGATAGCACAAAGGTATAGCAATAGGGACTCTCAGGATGAAAACATCCATGATGAGTTAACAAGATTAGGTATTAGGGCGGAAGCGCCCCCCAACTTAATACTATATCAGAAAGCTGCTTCCATAGGAAGGAAGGAACAAAGTAGGTAAATGAGTAAATAGGGCTGTAGACTGCTCTGGGATGAAGTTGCCCAAAGTGGAGTCAATTAACAAAAGAAAGGTGCCTTGTTGACTCTGAGGTAGCATGCTCTGTCTTTCTTGTCCCCTAGACCAGTTTAGGTAAACAGAGGTGGGGCCTCACGTCTGTTATAAACAACCTTCTGCCCAGTGCCAGGATTTTGTTTTGTATTAAATCAAACCCCTAACACCGCATACCTCCCTTTCCCTCATGCCCATGAGTTAATGTTCACAATTTCATTGTCTCTTTTTGCACACCCATCACCACATTTGTAAGCCTTCTGATCCTAATAAAAACAGAACAAGGACCCTTACCTGGGGCTCTTGTCTTCTCCTGGACATTAGCCTCTCTTGCATTTTAAATCCTGTGTCCAGCTTTCTTGCTGGACAAGAAAGAACTCCAGACCCAGAGTCAACGACAATCAATATCTATTTGACTATGTTTACTGAGCCATGTTTAATATAAAATTGGATCAGGGGCTGGTAGGAAGAAATTGTTTGTCATGATTTTTGCCAAAACAAACAAAATGTAAGGTCTCTGACACTGTACTCAGCTCTCCTAGGACATGAAGTGGGGAATCACACAGTCTATAGAGGAAAAATGAAGAGTTGCACATTTTGGTTACTTATCTATCTCCATTATCTAGAATAGTAATTGGCACATGTTAGGGGCTCACTAAGCTTTAGTTGAATGAAAGAATGAATGGATAGATAGTATCAGAGGGACAGAATAGTGAATTTGGACAGAATGCAACCTTTCATGAACAGATTTGGAAGGCTGCTCTAGGAATCAATTGAAGCTGTATATACTATGTTAGGAACCTAGAGTTACAAAGGGTTTAATTTCTAAGAGAACTCAGGGGTTACAAACCGGTGGCCTCTATTACACCTGTGGACATAAGTTGTCTGGCTTACCAGGTACTTTCTTTTGTTGTATAACCAATTCTTTGCTGGGGCACTGGGTGGCTCAGTTGTTTGAGCGTCCAACTTCGGCTCAGGTGATCTGAGTGATCTCACGGTTCATGAGTTCAAGGCCCACATTGGGCTTGCTGTTTTCACCAGAGATCCCTCTTGGGATCTTCTGCCCCGCCCCTCCTCTCACCTGCCCATACTCTCTCAAAAATAAACATAAAAGTTTAAAGAAGATTGTTTTATAACCGATTATTTGCCACCACCACACACGCTCACATACACACGCATAAACACACACACATTCAGAAGACTTCACATAAAAATATTGGCTTTCTAACATATTCTATAAATAAAATATATTTAAATGTGGGTTAAAATAAATTCTATCACTCTATTATGGTTTGGGTGGCATTGCTGGTTAGACCATGGATCAGTTCTTGGTAGGTGCTTGTTAAGTTTTATAGGGAACTCCAAGAAGAGTGGACTACAGTGGACACTATGGAGGATCTTTCATAGGAAGAATGTCAAAACCCATGGGGCTTGTATCCCAGCTCAACATTTTATTCCACCAATGTTTATTGAGGGAGAGCTAGGTGACAGGCCCCATGCATCACCAGAGAGACACTGATCATGATCAAGGCAATTAGCAAAGTGGAAACAGACAGAGGAGAAGTGTTGGAAGAATAAATATTATTGGCATGAGGATGCTGGGGGTGGGGAGTTTTAGAGACATGAAGAAATGGCCAAGGATCAACAATGATGATATAAAACACAACAAAGATGAGGCACTCCTGGGGTAATACTTCCCTGGGGATTATCTCCATGAGTCGATGCATTAATTACCTATAAAGACCAGAAATCGGGGGAACGTGATGGTATCACTTGTTGCTCACTATCTCTTCCCTCTCCAGCTCATCTCATGGTTCAAAAGATCTTAACTAGATTTCTGGTCAGGGCAGTGATGAAAGTCAGTTTAGGGTCTGAAGGAAGAGATGTTTGGTATCATCAAATTGTGAGACCAGGCTAAATAATGTATTGCAGAATTAGATAGCCTGGACCCAAATCCTGTCCTTACCCTTATTAGATATGTGCTGGTTTCTGTGTGTTATTTAAACGCTTGGCTCCTCAGTTCCTTCTAGAAAGTGGGGATGATGAAAATGATCCTCTAATCATAGTAAATGATTAAATTTTAAATCCGAAGTGCATTTTAAAAAGTACATATTAAAAAAATGCCCTCCCTTGGCATTATTAGGGGAATTCAGAGAAAGAAAAAAGAAGGAGATGGGGAGGAAGCTCCCACATTAGTTTAATACTAACATATAAATGCAGGTTCATGGGAAATTTAAAAATTATATGAACTCTCTGGCTGGTTCACAGATAAATTCTGTCCACAGACAGTGTTGGGTGAGTGTTCTCACTGTGAACATCACCAGCTGGGACTTAGTAGCTGGGGTGCCATGGACTGTCTACTCAACTCTTAATGTCCCTCTTGCACCTCTCTTGGTCTGTCTCAAGGAGAGAGATAAACTGAGCACTTGGGTTTTTCTGTAGACATGCGTAATCTCTAGAGGCCATAAGGGAAACTTTCTCAGGAAATACCCTGAAGCTACACTCAAGTATGTAGTTGAATGGGAGGAATCCAGCTGCACAGGCCATTCTCCCAGAATGACAGATGACATGATTTACCTACATGTGTCAAATGCTCATGTGTACAATCAGGTGATCTGTCTCTTCCCTCTGAATGTAGCCTGAGGTTAAGCACAAATGAAATGAGACAAATTCCAGTTAGGTTCATAATCTCATTAGTTGAAGGTAAGAATTCCAACTGAGGCCAACATGCCGACCTTGTCATTAGAAAATTTGGTCATAAGTATATGACTGTATACCAGATATTTTCACCTGCTATCCTGTCTTTGAAATGAGACTATCACCATTTCATAGGTAAAACCACTGAGGCTCACAGGACTGAGAAAGTGTCTACGCTGAGAATCGAACCCCCAAATGTAAGGTTTTCCCACAACACTGCTAAGCTGAGGCAGAAGCCATTACTGGTTCTGTGCCCCTCAATCTACTAAGATCATGATAAGGTCAGGAAGGCCAATCCTGTTCTCACCTCCCATCGTGAGTGCCTCCTTACCTGCTCCATTTGAGTCCAATAGTCCAGGACATCACTTGCAAAGTTAAATCCCTCGGGTCTATTGTCGTCATTCCATCTCAGGGCTCCTGCTCTTGATAAAGACCTGCAGCAAATGTACCAACGGGAAGGGTGAATGCCATTGTAGGAATGGCGGATGCCCCAGAGGACTTGGAGCCTCATCAGCCTCTGCATGGTGTTGCAGGTGTCAAGAAGCAGGCACAGAATTCTCAGGTCACCTGCCCTGGGAAGAGATGGCTACTAGATTGGTCATGGAATAGTAATTTTCTCCATAAAATGAAGACAATGACTTTGTTAGAGTAATAGGTTTCTTTCAGCTCACTAGAATATGAACAAGACAAGACCCATCAGCATCTCTACCCCTCTCTTGTTAATATCCTCTCCTGGATTCCATGAGCCAATAATTTTTCCTGCCCGAGATTGGTTTCCTGTCACTTGAGACTATGAGGATATTGACAAATATACAGCACCATACTCAGAACTGATGAGGGTAATATCACAACACCTGTGATAGTGGACTTAGATCTGGCCAGGCAGAGGCAGGAATCATTCCCAGGACAACAGGCAGCTATCACCAACCCATCAGAGTTGTCCCATGAAACTAAACTGTTTGCCACTCCAGATCCCAACAAAGACCCCTTACATGGGAGCAGAAAGTTCACTTGTTATTATAGATGATTGTGAAAATTGGCTTAAGCTAGACTATCTATCCAGGAGAATGCTGACTGAAGGAAACCATTTCACAAACAGCTTTGCGATGTAAGCACTTTATGTCTGTAAACAATAGTCTCCTCCCCCTTGGTTTCAGCTATCAGATAATACCTGCATGGTGACAGTCCAAAGAATAGATCAATAAAACCTGGGTCAATTTACTTTCAGGCACTTTAGACAAATAATAATCTAACCCCAATTTTGATGCTGCCCCTAGAACCATAGTAGGGGAGGTGTTGCTAAATATGCAATTGAATGACTGTCTGCAGAAAAGAGGAACTTCAAAAGTTCTTCCCCTAGAGTTTGCTTGTCTGCATGGATTCTTGGGCCACATGAACTAAATAAAGTATGTCTCATTTGTTTTTAGCTCCTGTCAATCAACAGTACCATCTTTTGTTTTATCAGAGCACTTTAGGACTAGAAAGACCCTAAGAGAATAGCTGGCCCAGACCTGGCCCTTACACATACTCCTGTTGGCTTCTGATTTTGTAGGGAATTTTTAACAGTTTTTTAAAAATTTTATTTTATTTACTTATTTATTTGAGAGAGAGTGTGGGGGAGGAATGACTGAGCTTGAGTGAGGAAGGAGCACAGAGAGAATTCCAAGCAGGCTCCTCACTATCAGCACAGAGCCCAACCCTGTTATGGGGTTTCAACTTGTGAGCTGTGAGCTGTGAGATCATCACCTGAGGTAAAACCAAGAGCTAGATGCTTAAGTGACAAAGCGTCCCTGGAGGGAAGCTTTAAATGCTCAACTTTTAAACCTTGGGAGGTTTCATTTAAAAGCCTTGAAGGTTACTGATGAAAATGTAGGAGATCAGGCAAAACTGGGTCTTGAGTTCAAACTGGCAATACCTAACTGAAGCTGATAATTGTATACTTCATTTAAATGAAATGTTTTCCAATTTCACATGGCTTCTACTATACCTTATTTTATTACACCTGGTTGCTTCTCCACTTAGTGTACTTGTCAAGCCTCTCTGCATTTTGAGCTTAAATTTGTTGATTTAGGCCCACATTTACAAAGGGACAGGGATTTCCTCAAAAAAATGCAAGGAAATTATAGTGGCAGAGCTGGTTCTAGAAGTCTGCCTTCCTTGTTCTTTTGTCCAACACATACCTGCCTCCACAAACATGAACTGATTCAGAGCAGGAATACCAGACTCTTTTAAGATATTTATGCACAGGTATATAAATGGCCTCAAGACTTCCTTAAAATACTCCAGGTCAGTGCTAAGAACCCCTGAGTAAGTGGCTGAAGACAAAAATACAAGGAAGAGAAATGATGACGAAATTAGTTAAGCCTTTATTAGGGGCTGGATTGCATCCCCTCAAAATTCATATGCTGAATTCCTAACCCCCAGTACCTCAGAATGTGACTCTGTTTGGAGATAGAATCTTTACAGAGGTGATGAAGTTAAAATGAAGCCATTAAATGGACCCAAATCCTATATGACCTGTGTCCTTACAAGAAGAGATTAGGACACAGACCCGAGTAGGGGGGAAATGACATGCACATGTGAAAATAGGTATCCACAAGCCATGGAGTGAGGCCTCAGAAGAAACCAACACTGCTGACAGCTTCATCTCACACTTCTCACCTCCAGAACTATGAGAAAAGACATTTCTGTTTTGGAGCCCTCACAGTCTGTGGTACGTTGTTATGGTATTTCCTAGCAAATGAATATATCTCTCATAATCAAATAAGAAAGAAATGACTTTGGCATCACCTTAGAAATGTGTTTGGAATTCTAATTAATGTCCACATGGGAAGACCAAACACAGTGCCCAGCTGAGGACTGTGGTAGCTGAGAGTGTGTCCTTAGGAGTCAAACATGATGGCTTCATATTCCAGCCCGTTCACTCATCACCTAGGTAACTGGGCAATTTTCTTAACCTCTCTCTAAAATATGGAAATATTGGCAGCACCTGTTTCCTACAGGTGTGGTGATAAATGATGACATCCCACTGAAAGCAGTTAGGCAGGACTCAGTGCAGTTGAGAGATCCAGAAACAGGAGCTTATTATTAGTTGTCACTCTCTCTGGGGAAACTCTCACTTGATTAATCTTTGGGATTAGAGTGTAAAGACAAGGAACAGGAATAAATTAAAGAAACACCTTTTGAAGTGCTTTCAAGTATATTTTGAAGTCACTATGGAGTTGTGGCTTTGAGACGTGGCTAAGCTCACCATATTTGCCCACGTACACAGTGCCTTGAAGAGTTCGACCAACAGAGCTGATTTCACAAGGCTGTGGACTCAAAAAGCTATTTTATTAGGCAACACAGTGTGGCACTAGGGACTTGGGGTTACAGAGCCAAGTTTATTTTTACCTCATACTAGCTGAGTACCCTTGGCCACTGTTTTTATGTCTCTGGAACTAAGAGCACACTAGTGGGGCACCTGGGAGCCTCAGTCAGTTGAGGGCTGGACTTCAGCTCACGACAGGACTTCATGGTTCATGAGTTTGAGCCTCACATCAGGTTCTGCTGTCAGGTCACTTCAGATCCTCTGTCCCCTCTCTCCCTGCTCCTCCCCCACATACACACTCTCAAAACTAAACATTAACAAATAATAAAAATAAACTTTTAAGAGCACACTAGTAGTGTCTACTATAGGGCTTCCTGCAAGGATTAGTGAGATAATCTGTATAAATATGTTGTCAGCATTGTGTCTAATATACAATAAGGGGTCAATATATACTAAAGTGCTCTCTAAATCACAGCAAATTTTGAAGTCAACTCCCCCAATTAGCTATTAAAAATATTTTTTAATGAAAGATATTCCCTTTATATAATAGGAACTAACATCTGCATAGTGGAGTTTTCTTTCAAGGGTTTGCTCTCTGGGTCATTCTTATTTCCCTCTCTCCCTCCTCCACAGCTCATCACATTCAGTGCTGTCTAAGATGAAACAGATCACCCTCTATGTCGGCTACTGCACATTTTGTATCACATGTATATTCTCATTTAAACTTTTCGGTCAATATCACCATTCTCCTCTTGCAATTAAGGTAACAAAGGGCCAAAAGAGTTAAGAGCCTTGCCCAAAGTCAGCCAACCTATAAGTGACACAGTCAGAACTTGGAATTGGCTAGATACACACGCACATACCTCACAAAGAAGCTGTCATTCACCTGTCTTACCTGGTACTGTCTAGGCAAGAGCTGGGCTTGGTCTTAGACGGGTAGAGAAATGGGAACTTGGCATATTCAGTTCTCTCTGATGAGAAAAGTCCTCAGAACTATATACACAAAAGAACTTCCCGCCCCTTGGGACAGAGAACTTGGCAAGAGTTGGATGGTTTAGAAGTAGGAGGAGATGCTCAGAAAGAAAAGGGCAGAATACAATCACAGCCCTCCATGGATAGATAATCAGCTGGATAAACAAACTATACAACATCATCCCAGTTCTTGTGGGATGATGACCTGTGGTGGGAATAAATAAATAAAGTCAAATGGAGAACACTCACTAGCTCTCTGCGGCTAACCTTCTCTCTTTCCCAGCCCTGTACCTCCAACATTCACATTTAAGTGACAGCCCAGTGGCAGTGTAGCCTCAGAGTTACAGCCTGTGCTCTGGAAGCAGAAAGGTCTGAGTTTAAGTCTCCAATCTGCCACCTATATGTGCAAAATGGGAATGCTAATAAGGAGACCTGTCTCTTCTGGTTGTCTTGTCTTTGTTGCCTTTGTTAGGATTAGAAGGAATAATTTATGGTGAGCATGTAGCACAGTGCTTGGCATAATCAATAGTGGCTGCTCTTATTAATTTGGGATTTGGAGAAAAATAGTTTGGCGTACTAGCAAAATGCAGGGACTTTAGAATACCAAGGCCTTGGGCTTAAATGCTGGCTCAATGACTTACAAAATGGAGAAGTCATTTGCGTCTTCTAACACTTGATGTTCTCATCTGGAAAACAGAGGCGTGGGGTTGTTAATCAGATTTGTCCTTCAAAAGGACTGCACCTGGTAAAGTTTGTACAGCGATTGGCTCAGGCATGTAGATGCCTGGGTTGATGTTGATGCTGCACTGAATAAGCCCAGACTGCTGCATAACGTGGCTTGTACTGTCAGCTTTCAACTAGAGATATTTTTGTGGTGTTGGGGGGACGGAGGTCTCCAGGACACTGACCCAACACTCCCAGACCCTTTTCCCTCCCACCTTCCAATGAACCAAGGACAAAAGTACCTCTGCTTGAAGTCACCACAAAGATTGCTGGAGACGCCCAGANCTCTCCTGGTGGTTTGCGTGAATGCCTCCAAGTCCACCAGGTGCCTCATCTCCACGGGTCTCTACTGCACACATGTGTGGCAATATTGGAGTACAACCGGTTCCTGATGAGTCCTCTGCAGTCAGGAAACTAAACTCACACTGGTACCTTCAACTCTAAAGGCTGGCTCCTTTCTGGTAACCATCAGTTAGGTCTCGATAGTTAAGAGTCCCTTTCTTGTTGGGGAGGGTGATGGGTGAAATAGATGATGGAGATTAAGGAGGTCCCTTGTTGTAAGGGAAACCTGTTGTTTTAAATAAATGATGAATTGCTATATCATACACCTGCAACTAATATTACAATGCATGATGACTAACTGGAATATTAATTGAAAAACTTAAGAACATTCTATTATTCCTCATTGCCATGTAGTATTCCATTGTGTAGATAAACCACATCTCCTGATCCATTTGTCTGTTGATGGACACTTAGGCTCTTTTCATGTTTTGGCTATTGTTGAGAGTGCATCTATGAACATTGGGCCATGTGTAGCAACATGGATGGAACTTGAGGGTGTTATGCTGAGTGAAATAAGTCAGGCAGAGAAGGACAGCTACCATATGTTTGCACGTATCAGAGGATTAGGAGGAACATAATGGAGAACCATGGAGGAGAGAAGGGGGGAATTAGTGGGGGAGAGGGAGGGAGGCACACCATGAGAGACTCTTGAATGCTGAGAACTGAGGACTGATAAGTGTGTGGGGGAGGGGAAGGGGGTAATGGGCATGGAGGAGGGCACTTGTGGGGATGAGTCCTGGGTGTTATATGGAAACCAACTTGACAATAAACACTGAAAAAAAAAAAAGAAAAAAAAAGAAAAACTTAAGAACATATTCTTCAAATAGAAAATAAAATTTGGCTCCTTTCTCAACCGATCCTTGGCTAGCTACTGCCTTTTAGGTAGGTGACACTACTTGCCTTTTCTTTCAAGTTTAAATTTTGGTCTCATCCCTGTCTTCTCTGTAATCCTGCCCCATTGTTACTGTTTCTCAGTCTTAGTCAGCCAGATATTGCCTTCCTTTCTTTTCTCTTTTTTTTTTTTTTTTTTAATTTCTAGGAGAGATAGAGAGAGACAGTGTGAGCAGCGGAGGGTCAGAGAGAGAGGGAGTCACAGACTGAAACAGGCTCTAGGCTCTGAGCTGGCTGTCAGCACAGAGCCCGACGCGGGGCTCGAACCCACGAACCGCGAGATCATGACCTAAGCGAAAGTCGGACGCTTAACCGACTAAGCCACCCAGGCGCCCCTCTTTTCTCTTTCTTAACTTCTTTGTTTCTTTCTTTCCTTCCTTCCTTCCCTCTTTTATTTATTCCTTCTTGTTTACTAGAAACCATGCATTATTACCTGTATTCTTATTTATTCAACATTCTTCTTTACATCAATTCCCTTTAAAAATTAAATAAACAGAAAAAAACCCCATAGTAATCCAAATGAAACTCTATAATTAAGAAATTATTTTTTTCTTTGTTTTCTCATATTTTTATATTTTTATTTTTTCACAAATAGTTTATTATTTAGTTGGTTTCCATATAACACCCAGTGCTCATCCCCACAAGTGCCCTTCTCCATGCCCATCTCCCCCCTCTCCCCGACATCCATCAGTCCTCTGTTCTCAGCATTCAAGAGTCTCTCATGGTTTGCCTCTCTCCCTTTCCCCNGATTCTTGGGTCATACAGGAGTTCTATTGTAATTTTTTGAGGAACCTCCACACTGTTTTCCAGAGAGGCTGTACCAGTTTACATTCCCACCAACAGTGTAGGAGGGTGCCCGTTTCTCCACATCCTCGCCAGCATCTAGAGTTCTCTGATTTGCTCATTTTAGCCACTCTGACTGGCGTGAGGTGGTATCTCAGTGTGGTTTTGACTTGTATTTCCCTGATGAGGAGGGATTATTTAGGTGTCACAAGCAGGAAACTAAAAATGAATTCAATGAAAGCAAAACTTGTTGTTGTTATTAAACCCCATTTCCAATGCAGGGTTCCCTGCCAAATATTTGATACCAGTCTTGTTCTCTTTTTGTCAATAAAGGGATATTATGATCAGTTATTTATTGCTATGATACTACTACATAATAAACACTGGAACACATTCATTTAACACACTTTTATTCCTCTCTCTAGTCTCAGACCAGTGGATAGCTGAAGCACCCAAAAATCAAGCCAAACCCAGTAAACACATTTAAAATTACTGTTTGCGTCTTTTCTTTCAATGTTCAATTGGCCAAAGCAAGTCAAAGGAACAATCTCAACCTAATTACACACAGAACTATGTGCTTCCTAAATAGGGGATGTAGGGGTACGGGATGAATAGAGAATAAATTTTTGCTGAGTAATAAACCTACCGTACTACAAAGTAGTAGTGGACAGAGAAGTAGCAAACTGGGGCCTTCCCTTTTTAAAATTAATTAATTAATCAATCTTCCTATGTCTTTATTTTTTCATTTTTATTTATATTTTTATTCTCAAGGTAGTTAATCTATAGTGTACTCTTGGCTTTAGGAATAGAACCCAATGCTTCGTCACTTACATATAACATCCAGTGCTCATCCCAACAAGTGCCCTTCTTAAATCCCATTACCCACTGCCCCCACCCCATCAACCCTCAGGTTGTTCTCTGTATTTAAGAGTCTCTGGAATTAGCCTCCCTCTCTGTTTTTCTTATTTTTCCTTCTCTTCCCCTATCATTATCTGTTAAGTTTCTCAAATTCCACATATGAGTGAAATTATATGATGTCTTCTTCTGACTGACTTGCTTTACTTAGCATAAAACCCTCCTGTTCCATCCACGTTATTGCAAATAGCAAGAGTTCATTCTTTTTCAACACCAAGTAGTGTTCCATTGTATATGTACCCCACATCTTCTTTATCCATTTATTAGCTGATGGACATTTGAGCTCTTTCCATAATTTGGCTATTGCGGATAGTGCTGCTATAAACATTGGGGTGCATGTGCCACCTCAAATCAGCATTTTTGCATCCTTTGGATAAATTCCTAGTAGCAGAATTGCTGGGTCATAGAGCAGGTTGGTTTTTAGTTTTTTGAGGAACCTCCACAGGTTTCCAGAGCAGCTGCACCAGTTTGCATTCCCACCAAGAGGGCAACAGGGTTCACTTTTCTCCACATCCTCACCAGCATCTGTTGTTTCCCGAGTTGTTAATTTTCGCCATTTTGACTAGCATAAGGTGGTATCTCATTGTGGTTTTATTTATATTTCCCTGATGATGAGCGATGTTGACCATCTTTTCATGTGTCTCAGAAACTGAGACCCTCGAATTGACTTAGTTGAAGAGAAACGGAAAGAGTGAGCTGACTCTGGTTCTGGCCAAAAACAGGATTCCTTTAGTAAGGAACAAGGTGGTGTAGAGGTGATTTTGTGGAAGGCCACTGAGTGGGTGTATTGGTCCCCTGCTAAACAAAACACTATACACTGGGTCGTTTAAACAACAGACATTTATATTCTCACAATTCTGGAGGCTGAAGTCCAAATCATAGTGCTGGCAGGGTTGGCTTCCTCTTGGCTTGCAGATGGCCACTCTCTTGCTATCTTTTCACATGGTCGTCTGTCTATGTGTGCACCTCTGGTATTTGTGTGTTCTCTGCTCTTCTTTTGAAGATACCAAACATGTTAGGTGAAAGCCCTCTCTAATGCCCTCCTTTTAACCTAATTGCATCTTTAATTTTTTTATTAAAATGAGAGATATAAGGAGAGAGAGAGAGAGAGAGAGAGAGAGAAACAGAGACAGAGAGAATGAGCCAGGGAGAATGGCAGATGGAGAGAAAGAGAATCTTAAGCAGGCTCCATGCTCAGCACAGAGTTTATGCATGGCTCAATCCCAAGGCCCTGGGATTGTGACCTGAGCCGAAATCAGGAGTCAGACACAACCAACTGAGCCAATCAGGCACCCCTTCATTGCTCCTTTAAATACCTTATCTCCAAATAGAGTCACATTGTGATGTACTGCGGTTAGGGCTTCAGCATACCAAATTTGAGGCACACAATTCAGCCCACAACAGTCGGAGAAAAGTGATGTTTGCCACATCTGTTCAAGTCCCTCCCTCCTCTAAAAGTTGCTTCCTGGATTCTGTATAATTTCTTCTGTTCCTTCTCCTTCGAATTAATGTTTATTGGATAGACTAGACTACATTAGCTGTTTCCATCTTTTCTGTCACTGATAAGACAAGCTCATTTTTTCTCCCCTTAATCACTCATAGAAACTGTCTGGGTTTTGTTTGTTCGTTTTCTGGAAACATGTTTTCTAATGTTCTTGCTACAAATACAATAGGTTCTTTTCAGTTCTGACACATGTCCATCCTGGTGATGTCAATAAACTCTTCAATTGCTCTCTTCTTTATGTTATCACATCCTGTCTTTTCTGAGTCTTCTTTCTCAATATTGTCCACAGGATCCCTTTTCTATTTCTTCTCTTTAGATATTCTTGTTCTCCAAGAACCCATCCTTAGCAAATAGCTCTTCTCACTCCTTATGAACTTCCCATCTCACTCTTTCTTTCTCTGTCTGGATAATTTCCTAAAACACACTTAAAATCATGACTTTCCCCCTGAGTTAAAACTTAAATACTCAGTTGAATACCAAATATATACCAACCTCAGTATGACCTATATTAACATGACCACAACTGAATTCAATGTCTCCACCTCCAAACCTGTTCCTCTCAGAAAGTGTTAACAATCAATGACCCCAGTATAATGAATCTTAAACCTAGACATCATCCATAAGTGCCTCTTTTCCATTAACCCCATTTGCCCTAATTCATCACAAAGTCACCAAGTTCCAAGAAGAAATTCTTCTGAGAACTTCTCAAATTTGAGTTGCTGGATTAGGTCGGTTGGAAGAGTGTGCAGCTCTTGATTCTGGGGTTGTGAGTTCAAGTCCCATACTGGGTATAGATATTACTTAATAAATATTTTAAAAACTATCTTCTCAAGTTTATCTTTAATACATTCACCTTAGATATCAAGGTAATCACTTAGACTTGCACTGTTTACTGAATTCATTATCTTCCATACAGAGTCCAGACCCTTTAACATGTGTTAAAATCACCACTCCTTCTGTCATTTCAAAACTTGAAGCTGAAATAATATTGAGTGCACATTCTCCAGGCTCAATTCTTCCTTCTAAGTACAAATAATGGCATCAATCAAGAGATATCTTGAGGGAGGGGGCAAGATGGCAGAGAAGTAAGGAGCTCCGTACTTG
>NW_027529702.1:0-464 GCF_008692635.1 Crocuta crocuta
AGTTATTGAGACAAAAGAAGGCAAAATGGAGAAACATGCTGTTTTCAGAGAGGAAGACCCCATAGTATAGGATGTCAATTTTCCTAAAACTAATTTAAAGGTATCACATTATCTCAATAAAAATATTAATCATTTGAATGATTAATTTTAAATAATTCTTAAATCCATTTGAAAGTGTAGTTGGGTAGAACTCTTTGGAAGGTAGTTGGACTTTAGGGATTAAATTTGTCCTTTGACTCAATAATCCCTCCTTTAGGAGGTTACGAGTACGGAAAGATACATGCAGAGATACATGAAGNTACATGAAGGAAGATGTATAGCATTTTTATAATTTGAAAAAATAGAAAGGAATCTATATCCTATAACAAACTAGTTAGATAAACTAATGTATGGCAAATGCTGTTGATACCTAAAAGCTGCCCGCTCCCCTCTTCCTGTCTTTCCTTTTTTCTCTTCCTTCCTTC
>NW_027529703.1:0-504 GCF_008692635.1 Crocuta crocuta
AGCATACTGGAAGTGTGTGACTTTCAAAGTAACTTCTGGAAGAAACATGGGCTCTAATTCCATACTCACCCTCAAAGATGAGAAACCCATGCAAAACATATTTTAGTTATAAAATCATTATGACTCGGAGGAGTTCAGATGGCAGAGAAGTAGGGGAACCTGGGGCTTTCGTTGTTCCTCAAACACACATGTGTTGAGGTCAGATCACTGGGAACGTCCAGGAAACCCATCTGCAGAGTGGCAGAAGGATCTCCACAGTTGGAGGGAGGCCGCATGGCGGTTGCAAGGTGCATGGACCACACAGCAGTGGGATTGTATTTCTGGGACAAAGGACATCAAACATGACGTGGAGAGGTTCCACCCAGGAGAAGGGGAGTGGTTTCATGTGGTGCCTGGTCCTTTAAGATTTTGACTTTTGAATCCCAGGCATGCACCAAAGAAAAAGACACAAGAGAATTGTAGCGCGGGGCAAGCTGACTACCTTTGCTATTCTGTGAGGGTTTC
>NW_027529704.1:0-501 GCF_008692635.1 Crocuta crocuta
AAAAAAAAAAGATGAAAGAAAAAAAAAGGGAGGAGGGCAGTCTCAAGCAGAGATGGGCATGGCATGATCCAATGCCTCAGGTGGGAGTTCTGCCTTGGCGGTTGTGGAGAGGAGAGTGAAGGTGCTCCAGTCCCTTCTTGAACCAAGCGCTGCTCCTCGCTTTTTTGGGCGTGTAAACTCCACGTACTGGGCGCGCAGCCAAGTTGGTTGTACTCTTCAACCCAGGCCAGTCCCAGTCTCTATATCCCAGTCCGAGTGCCCCACTGAAACTCCCTTAGACACAACTTCCCAGTAATCCTTTTGGGCAGTTCCAGGCCTCCTGCCTGGCTCTGGGNTGGAGTCAGAATCTCTGCTTCCTTCTCTGGGTTGGGCCGGCGAGCATGGGCAGGGGCTTGCCTGCCGGGTGCGCAGAGCCCGCTGGAGTGAGGAAAACCTGGTCCCTCTATGTTCCTCACTCGAAACACGAACTCACAGGCAAATCTCCCAGGTTTTAGCTCTTTG